>NC_133502.1:195429090-195732121 GCF_049354715.1 Callithrix jacchus
GAGTCTCCCTCTGTGGTCCAGGCTGGAGTGCAGTGGCACAATCTTGGCTCACTACAACCTCTGCCTCCCATGTACAAATGACTGTCGTGCCTCAGCCTCCCAAGTAGCTGGGACTACAGGTGTGCACCACCACACCTGGCTAATTTTTCTATTCTCATTTTAGTAGAGACAGGGTTTCACCACGTTGGCCAGGCTGGTCTCCAACTCCTGCCCTCGAATGATCCGCCTCCCAAAGTGCTGGGATTACAGGTGTGAGTAAAAATCCGTGACTGGCCTGTTTTTGTTTTTGAAAAAGGATCTGGCTCTTTCACTGAAGCTAGATTGCTGTGGTGCGACCTTGGCTCACTGCAGCCCCAAACTCCTGGGCTCGAGTGATCCTCCCTCAGCATCCTGATTCGGCACGTGCTCTTCCCCTTGCTGGCCTACTCTCCTCTACCACCAGCCCCAACTCCTGCTCACCCTGCAGGTCTTCCTCCCTGCCCTTGCTGACTGTCAGACAGCTCTAGTGAAGATCTTTCCCAGGGCTGTTTGGGCTCCTCATTGCTCTGGAAGCCCAGCACTTGGGGCCAGGTCACACCAAGGTGGTTGGGGTAGAGGCACTCGGAAGGCAAGGTAGTGCCCCTAACTGGCCTCTTCTGCAGCGTGGCCATCCTCTACTACCTGTGTCGCAAGTACAGCACACCGTCACACTGGTACCCGCCAGACCTGCACATACGTGCCCGTGTGGACGAGTTCATGGCTTGGCAACATGTGGCCTTTCAGCTGCCCATGAAAAAGATGGTTTGGCTAAAGGTGAGCAGGGTCACTTGTGGGGCTTGGGGACAAGGGGACAAGGGAGTCAGGAAGGCTGGAGACCACTTATGGCCCTGCTGACTGCCGGTGAAAAGTCTCCCTCCGTCTCTGAGCCTCATTTCCTCAGCTCCTTCTCCTGCCTGCCTAACAGAGTTGTCAGGAGGGTGGACTGAAACAATGGGTATGAAAGAGTCTCACTAGGGCAAAGGGAAGAGCATACAGGAGGTGCTGATGTTAGCCACCCCAGGACAGCATTCCATGCTTTTCATTCTGAACAAGAGAATCTCAGAGTCAAAGGGCCCACAGAAGGCCAGGCGTGGTATCTCACGCCTGTAATCACAGCACTTTGGGAGGCCGAGGCAGGCAGATCATGATGTCAGGAGTTTGAGACCAGCCTGGCCATCATAGTGAAACCCTGTCTCTACTAAAAATACAAAAAATTAGCTGGGTATGGTGGCATGCACCTGTAGTCCCAGCTACTTGAGAGGCTGAGGCAAGAGGATTGCTTGAACCTGGCAAGGCAGAGGTGGCAGTTAGCCGAGATTGTGCCACTGTGCTCCAGCCAGGGCGACATAGCGAGACTCTGTCTCAGAAAATTTGAAGATGACAAATAACCAGTACATGTGTCCCTGCTTCTAAATGTATGCCTGTGACAGGCATCAGTAATCAGTCACAGGATTTATGCCTGATGAGTTATCCAAATCCTTGTGGACACATGAGCCCAGGCAACTTCCACCAATCAGAACTGCTAAAAGAAGTGAAACTACTTTATGTCCTCGGAACTGTCCAATAGCTTTCGAGCAGACAAGAGTACAGAGACCTGGTAGGGCAGGTAGCCCAGGTGTGCAGCCTCCTCTTCCCTCCTCTTCCCAACCCTGGCCAGTTGCTGATCCCAAAGATAACAGGGGAGGAAGTTTCAGCTGAGAAGATGGATCACACAGTGGCGGAGGTGAAGAACAGCCTGAAGCTCTTCGAGGAGTATTTTCTTCAGGACAAGATGTTCATCACTGGGGACCAAATTTCACTGGCTGACTTGGTAGCCGTGGTGGAGATGATGCAGGTGTGGGGAGGGGTGGAGGAGAGTTAGACCTTGGGCAGAGGTGGGACTCCCCTGTGACCAGCGGGGCCATCACTTGAGGATAGGCTGGTGAAGCCGGGAAGGCAGGTGTAGCTGCCATAGGGGCTGTGGGAGCCAGGTCTGGGTGCCCGGACTCAATGTGGGGGCAACAGGAAGCACAGAATGTTATGAAACAGGAGGGATCACAATTCTCCACGCTTGACAAAGATTCTTCAGTGTGGGAGGAGCTGGAGGGTGAGCCTGAGATAGGGAAAAGGGCACTGCATTTCCTGGTCAGTCCACCAGGATCCCAGATGCCTCTTCCTCTTGCTGGACTCCCCAGGAAATGTTCACTGGCTTCCTGGCTGTCCTGGCCCTGCCTGTTTCCCAGAGCTCCAGACAGACAGCTGTGAAGGACAGCTCTCCTGGCTGGGTCTGAGCGGCATCCACTGTGCGTTTGGAGGCACACCTGGGTGTGGGGCATGTATGTGGCCTCTACATTCACGGGAGGGTGACCAGTTCTGCCTCTCCTGACGCTGGCCAGGGTCTACACTGGCCATCCTGCACACCAGCTAGGGCACTGCACACTCACCAAAGAGAGTGGCCAGAGCTATGCCCAGGAGGAGGCATCCGGGATCCTGGTGGATTGACCAGGAAACGCAGTTTTCTTTTCCCTATCCCAGAGATCTCTGACTGATATGCAAATTAGTCTCTTCGATCTGTTTGCAGTGCAGATCAGCATGAGAAAAAGTCATTCTGGCCTCCCCCAAGGGTTCAGTCATAGGCTTCGTCCCACACCCCTTACATTTCACCCACCACCTCACCCCTCTTGGGCTTCCCGAAGATCTTGCGTGCAAGCCAAGTTACAGGGTAGACTGCCTTAGTGAGCCAGCCAAACTGCAGGGCAGACTGCCCGCCAGGTCTCCCATTCTAGCCCCTGTGCTTGATCACAGTGGGAGGTTAAACATGGGGGAAAAAACTGAGTTCTCCCCCTCATCCACATATACACACCTGGGATAAGGGGTTTCCCTGAAAGAAGGCAGGATTCATGGGAGGTCGCGGGCTGGAGAAGTAGAAGCTGCCTGGGTCAGGAGCCCTCTCAGTGTGGTTCAGAATTTGGAGTGAGAAGACCAGTGACCAAGGACCCTGGGGGATTCTGGATCCTCTATCCCCACCTACGTCTATTACATAGTCTGTGATGGCTTGCTCAGGCTTAGGGGACAGCAGCCTAATTCTTTGCAGAGGCTGATGGGGAGAGCCCCTGAGGCTGTGGGCAAGGACCCAGGTGGGGCTGGTCCCCAGGATGACCACCTCTTCCTCTTTGTCTATCTATAGCCCATGGCAGCCAACTATAATGCCTTCCTGAACAGCTCTAAGGTAGCTGAGTGGCGCATGCGGGTGGAGCTGAGTATCGGCTCTGGCCTCTTTAGGGAGGCCCACAATCGACTAATGCAGTTGGCTGACTGGGACTTTTCAACATTGGATCCAGTGGTCAAGGAGAAAATCTGTGAGTTTCGGGAGAAGTACTTGTGATCCTAGGCGCAGTCCGTCCTGCAGGGCTTGGCTGGCTCAGCAATCTGAGCCACGCTCCTTAAAGGAAATGCTAAAAAAAAAAAAAAAGAACTGTTCTTTGCCTAATAAAGAACTGGAACAACCATCACAGCTGCTGAGCAACAGACAGTTGGTGTATGCGTAGGGTCTGATGTGGGAGTGGGTGGTGGTCACAGATCCTTCCAGTTTCCCAGAAGAATTTTAAGAGTAAAGGGTTAAATATAGTTGCATTGTCAGTAATAATAGTTGGTGACTTCAAAACCCCACTTTCATTAATAGAAAAACTACAGAAGATCATCAAGGAAATAGAGGACTTGAAAAACACTGCAAACCAATTGCCCACAGTAGACACGAACAGAACTTTCCACCGGACAAGAGCAGAACAAGCATTCTTCTAAAGAGCATGTGGAATATTCTCCAGCATAGAGCGTATATTTGGTCATAGGTCTCAAATTTAAGAAGATTGAAGTCATACAAAGTATGTTCTCTGGACACACTGGAATAAAGTTAAAAATCAAGAACAGAAGGAAAACTAGAAAATTCACAAGCATACAGAAATTAAAGAGCCCACTCTTAAACAACAAATGGGTCAAAGAAGAAATCACGAGGGACATTAGAAAGTATCTTAAACAAATAAAAATGAAAACACAACATGCCAAAATTTACAGGATGCAGCAGCAGCAGTGCTGCGAGCAACATTTATATCTGTAAGCATATAAATTAAAAAAGAGCAGCCTCGAATCAATAACCTAACCTTATACCTTAAGGAACTAGAAAAATAAGAGCAAACTAAACCCAACACCAATAGAAGAAAGGAAATAATAAAGATTAGATGGAGATAAATGAAATAGAAAATAGAAAAACAATAGAGAAAATCAATGAAACCAAAAATTGGATTTTTGAAAAGAACAACAAAAATTGGCGAACCTTTAGAATAGCCAAGTGAAAAAATAAGAATAAGAATAGTTAGAATAGCCAAGTGAAAAAATAAGACTCTAATTATTCACCAAGAGAGAAAGTGAAGGCTGAGTGCAATGGTTCACATGTGTAATCCCAGCACTTTGGGAAGCTGAGGCAGGAGGATCACCTGAGGCCAGGAGATTGAGACCAGCCTAGGCTATATAGTGAGACTTGTTTCCATATATATATATATATATATATATATATATATATATATATATACACACACACACACATATTTAAA
The DNA here is from genome assembly GCF_049354715.1 of Callithrix jacchus. Classification (NCBI taxonomy): domain Eukaryota; kingdom Metazoa; phylum Chordata; class Mammalia; order Primates; family Cebidae; genus Callithrix; species Callithrix jacchus. The sequence goes on from NC_133502.1 coordinate 195,433,695, forward strand.
ATTAGTTGGGAGGGCAGATACAGTGGCTCATGCCTGTAATCCCAGCACTTTGGGAGGCTGAGGTGGGCAGAATACCTGAGGTCAGGAATTCAAGACCAGCCTGGCCAACATGGTGAAACCCCATCTCTACTAAAAATAGAAAATAGCCAGGTGTGGTGGCAGGTGTCTGTAATCCCAGCTACTTGGGAGGCTGAGGTAGGAGAATCACTTGAACCCGGCAGGCAGAGGTTGCAGTGAGCTGAGATTGTACCACTGCACTCTAGCTTGAGTGACAAGAGGGAAAGTCCATCTCAGAAAGAAAAAGAAAGAAAGAAAGAAGGAAGGAAGGAAGGAAAGAAAGAAAGAAGGAAAGAGAAAAATTAGCTGAATTAGCTGGGTGTGGTGGTACATGACTGTAGTCCCAGCTACTTGGGTGGCTAAGGTGGGAGGATCACTTGAGCCTTGGAGTTCCAGGTCACACTAAGCTATGATTGCACCACTGTGCTCCAACCTGGGCAACATAAGAAAACCTTATCTCAAAAAACAAAAACACAAAATAGAAACCAGAAAGAAATGAAGTAATCACTCCTGGTCTTAGAGAAGTGCTAAGGTTTATTAAAAAAATAATGAATAATTGTATGTGAACAAATGAGATAACCTTGAAGAAATGGGAAAATTTTAGAAATGCACCATCTACCAAAACTGACTTAAGGAGAAAGATAAAATTTGAATAGACCCGTAACAAGGGAAGAGATCAAAATATTAATTTTTTAAAATATCCTACAAAGAAAAGCCCAGGACCAGATGGCTTCACTAGTAAATTTAACCAAATGCTTGAGGAATTAACACCAAGCCTTCACAAACTCTTCCAAAAAACAGAACAGAAGGAAACATTTTTCAACTCATTCAATGAGGCTAGCATTACCCTGATACCAAAGACAGAAAAAGACATTACAAGAAAATAAAGTTATAAAGCAATATCCTTAAAAATATAGATGTAAAAATCCTCAGCAAAATATTAGCAAATCAAATTCAGCAGCATATTAAAAGGATTATACACCTTGACCAGGTAGGATTTATCCCAGGAATACAAATGTGGTTTAACATACAAAAATCAATCAATGTAGCACACCATATTAACAGAAAGTCACATGATCATCCTAATGCAGAGACGGCATTTGAAAATCTCTAACATCTTTTTATGATAAAATCACTCAACAAATAAAGACTAGGAAGGAATTTCCTCAACCTGAAAAAGAGCATCTATGAAAAAACTATAACTACTCCATACTTAATGGTGAAAAATTGAGTGTTTCCCCACTAAGATCAGGAACAGGACAAGAATGTTCATTCACTTACTTCTACTTATTTATTTATTTTTTTTGAGACGGAGTTCACTCTTGTTACCCTGGCTGGAGTGCAATGGCGTGATCTCGGCTCACCGCAACCTCCGCCTCCTGGGTTCAGGCAATTTTCCTGCCTCAGCCTCCTGAGCAGCTGGGATTATAGGCACACGCCACCATGCCCAGCTAATTTTTTGTATTTTTAGTAGAGACGGGGTTTCACCATGTTGACCAGGATGGTCTCGATCTCTTGACCTTGTGATCCACCCGCCTCGGCATCCCAAAGTGCTGGGATTGCAGGCATGAGCCACCGCGCCCGGCCTACTTCTACTTATTAGGGCAATTAAGCAACAACAACAAAAAAAGGAACTAAGAGCATCCAGATCACAAAGAAAGATGTAAAACTATCTTTAATCATAGATGATGACGTTGTAGGAACTCCCAAGGAACTCACTTAAAAAGCATTAGAGCTAATAAGTAAGTTCAGCAACGTTGCAGGATACAAGATTAATACACAAAATTCAATAGTATACATTTGCAATAAAGGATCAAAAACAAAATTAAAACAATGCTTCCATTTATAATAGCATCAAAAAGGATAAAATACTTAGAATAAATTTAACCAAAAGAAAAGCAACACTTGGACACAGAAAACTACAATGTACTGTTAAAGGAATCCAAAGAAGCACCACCAAGCAATCTGACCTGAGAAAGCCTGCAGATTCAACAGAATGAGTCCTGCTCTTCAGCAAGCGTGAGTCCACCCATGTTCCTTGTCAATGACGATAACTTTAAATGTCAAGAATGTCAGAGAGGCCAGGCACAGTGGATCACACCTATAATCCCAGCACTTTGGGAGGCCAAGGTGGGAGGATCACTTGAGCTAAGGAATTCAAGACTACCCTGGGAAACAAAGTGCAACCCCGTCTCTACAAAGTCCAAAAATTAGCCGAGCATGGAGGCATGCGCCTGTGGTCTGAGCTACACAGGAGGCTGAGGCAGAAGGATTGTGTAAGCCCAGGAAGTCGAGGCTGCAGTGAGCTGAGTTTGCACCACTCCAGCCTGGGTGACAGCATGACCCTGTCTCAAAAAACAAAAAATGTGAGATACCATGGGGAAGGTGTGGCCCTGGGGTAGGGGCTGGGAGACTGGAAAGCAGCTGTTAGCGGTCCCATTGCTGCCCAGAGCAGACAGTGCCCTGTCCACCCTCATGAGCTCCTTGGACTCCTTGGACAGGACTGACTACACATGAGAATGTGGGGACCCTTATTTTGAAATTGTTAAGAATCTCAAGATGGCAACACCAAAGCTTTAAACCAAGTGCACGGCCCTTCCGAGTTGTAGACCCACGAGGCCGACAGACTGCCATTCACATCCTGGTATAGCCACTCCTCTTGAGTGTGGCTGGGGCCTGTGCTCTATTGCTTGGAAGCAAGGCTTATCCCGAAGCCTTATTTTCAGGGAGGTGGATTTGAGAGCTATTATCCCACCTCCTTGCTTGGTGCCCTGCGAATAAATCTTTTCTCTTTTGCAAAACTCGGGTCACGGTGATTAACTTACTGTGCATGGGCAGGACGGACCTCGTCCTGGCCAGTAACACCCGCAAGGCATTCTGGGAGTCTGCGCTGCCAAGACAGCACTGAGCAATGGTTGGGAGTGGTCTGCCTAAATGACTTTTCACTTTTTTCTAGGCTGGGCACAGTTTCTCATGCCTGTAATCCCAACACTATGAGAGGCTGAGGTGGGCAGATCATTTGAAGCCAAGAGTTTAAGACTAGCCTGGCCAACATGATGAAAACCCATCTCTACTAAAAATACAAAAATTAGCTGAGCATGCCTGAAATCCCAGCTACCCGGGTGACTGAGGGTTCAAGCACTAGAATTGCTTGAACTTGGGAGGCAGAAGTTGCAGTGAGCCGAGATTGTGCCACTGCACTCCAGCCTGGGTGACAGAGAGAAACTCAGTCTCAAAAAATATATGTATATTTTTTTCTATAAATTAATAAAAGGAATACAGCCTCTTGTGAGCTGGTTTATGTGAGTTTGATTCAAAGAAAATGATCAATCCTTAAATATAGACCAAATGAGGTTTTTTGTTTTTTTTTTTTTTTTATATGGAATTTCCCTCTTGCCACCCAGGAGGGTGTGCAAAGGCGCAATCTGGGCTCACTGCCACCTCTGCCCACCATGTTCAAGTGATTCTCCTGCCTAAACCTCCTGCATAGCTGGGATTGCAGGTGCGGGCCACCACATCCAGCTAATTTTTGTATTGTTAGTAGAGACGGGTTTTCACCATGTTGGCCAGGGTGGTCTCGAACTCCTGACCTCAGGAGATCCACCCACCTTGGCCTCCCAAAGTGCTGTGATTACAGGCATGAGCCACCACTCCTGGCCCCAAATTAGGTTTTGAACTTGCAAGACAGGCTGAGGCCTGCCCCAGAATCCTGACAGCTCCTCCTTGGGTCTCTGATGTGAGTTATCCACAGGTGAGGAAAAGGCAGCCATTGGCTTCTCTGAGTGTTTAACTCCTTTAAAAACTTTAACACGGAAATCTGAATTTCTTATCTTTCCTTAATTCTTTTTTCCAGGTAAAAATCATTATTACCAGCAAGCTGTCATGGCTCCCATCTGTAATCCCAGCACTTCGAGAGGTGGTGATGGGAGGATCACTTGAAGCCAAGAGTTTGAGACCAGCCTAGGCAACATAGTGACACCCTGTCTCTACAGGGAAAAAAAAAAAAAAAAAGTTAAACTAGCTGGGCATGGTGGTGTGCATCTGTAGTCCCAGCTACTCAGGGAGGCTGAAGTGAGAGGATGGGTTGAGCACAGGAGTTGGAGGCTGTAGTCAGCTATGATGATAGCTGCATTCGACCCTGGGTGAGAGAGTGAGACTCCATCCAAATAAAATAAAATAATTATTACTTTCACTTTGCAGAAATGTTCCTTACTCTGTAGAAAACATTATGCTTTGGCTGACACACTTTCAGTGCGATTTGTTTTAGGAAATGACACGGGACCCTGACACTGTTTGACAGGCTCCATGGCAGGCCTTGGGGAGCTCCCTGGCAGCAAGAGGCCGGCCTGGGCTTATGGCTCAGCAGATGAATCCAGGCTGTGGACTTGCAAGGACTCTGGAGGGCGCTAGCTTCCTTACCATTTTAAAGATGATGGAGAACGCAGGCCTGGAGAAGGGAAGAAATGAACCCAGGGAACGCGATGGATGGCACTGCGCTGGCAGGAGTAGCAAGACCAAGGCTGTCACATTCCAGAGAGTGCAATTGGAGTGAAGCGAGTGGCCACAAAACACTGAACGTAAGCCCTGAGGTCTCTGCAGTGTTGAGCCAAGAGTATGGACTTTGGAGCCAGACTTTCTGAGCCTATAATCATTCAGAGTCTGTCTCCTTCTCTGTAAAATGGGGACGGTGGGAAATTCTGACACACAGATGCACCTTGAAGACATACTGCTAAGTAAAATAAACCAGCCAGGCACCAAAGGGCTGGGACTGGGGCCTCTCTGTGCGTCCCCCTGAGGGGACCCACCCTGATCCGGCAGAAGCCAGGCGGGCCCAGCCCTCGGACACGCCGCCCGCCTTCAATTGGACTAAAGTGTCCCAGGCGTCCGAGCTGCCCAATGGGTTTCCGCGGTCGGGGGGCGTGACAGCAGGGGCGTGGTCCAAGGTCGGAGACCTAAGTCTTGGCACCGGAGTTTGCAGATTTCCCCAACAAGTTTCCAGTCTGGTCTGTCGGTTTCTGCTATGGGCCTGGAACTGTACCTGGATCTGCTGTCCCAGCCCTGCCGCGCCATTTACATCTTCGCCAAGAAGAACGGCATCCCCTTCGAGCTGCGCACCGTGGATCTGATCAAAGGTAGGCCCGGCCTCGGGTTTGGGGAACTGAAAAGTCAGGAAGGGACAGGTAGGCATACAGTGGCTTAGGGAACTTCTCCTGGCGCCACCGTCTTCCTGGAGCCATTGCTGGTCTGGTTTGGAGACCGAACGGAGAAAGATGAGCCACCAGGGAGATCCAAGAGTCAGGAATCCCCCAAGCTCTGCCTGCTCTCACGGAATGGACCACGGGGTTCCCTTGAGGCCGAATGAAGTGGTAGGGACCATAAAAAGAAGCGAGACCAGAGGACAGAAACGGGCGCGGCTGGGTACAGGACATGCGCCTGTCGTCCCTGCTACTTGGGAGGCTGGGTGGGAGGATCATTTGAGCCCAGGAGTTCCAGGCTGCAGTGCGCTATGATGGTGCCCTTCAATAGCCACTGCACTCCAGTCAGGGCAATGTAGCAAGACCCCGTCTTAAAAATTTTTTTTTAACAAAATAAAAACGGATGTGACCTGGGCCTAGGGAAAGGAGGGAGGAGAGAGGTTAAGGGTGCCAAGTGTAGAGACTGGGACAGAGTCGAGTGCCTTCTTTGTGGCCCAGCTGCTGAGATTCTGCAACAGCAAACCAATGAGGCATTGCCCCAGGACCTGACTTTCCAGCCCTGCCCTCTGCACTCATCCAGGCTGTACTGGGGTCCCTCTTTGTCCCTTCCCTTCCTCTGCTTCTCCTGTTTTGCCTCTAATCTTGTCCTCTGCTTTCTTTTTTTTTTTTTTTTTTTTTTTTTTGAGACGGAGTCTCGCTCTTGTTCTGTCGCAGTGCAGTGGTGTGGATCTCGGCTCACTGCAACCTCCGCCTCCCGAATTCAAGTGATTCTCCTGCCTCAGTCTCCTGAGTAGCTGAGATTACAGGTGCGCACCACCATGTCTGGTTAATTTTTTTGTATTTTTAATAGAGATGGGGTTTCATCATGTCGGTCAGGCTGGTCTCAAACTCCTGACCTCAAATGATCTGCCCACCTCAGCCTCACAAAGTGCTGAGATTATAGGCATGAGCCACTACGCTCAGCCCAAGGAGTTTTGTTTTTCTGCTTGTTTGTTGTGTTTGAGATGGAGTCTCGCTCTGTCACCCACACTGGAGTGCAGTGGTAGAATCACGGCTCACAGCATCCTCTGCCTCCCGAAACTTTGTCCTCTGCCTCTTGTTCCTGCTGGGGAGGGAGGTTGCCCCAGGGGATAGGCTGGGGGCAGAAGGGGGACCCTGGGGCTTGGTGAGCCCTATATCCTCTTTTGTTTCTCTGGCAGGCCTCCAAGGCCCTTGAGGGCTCAGCTGGCAGGCCCAGGCCTAGTGTGGGGTAGGGTAGTAGGAGGGGTTGGAAGCAGAACCCAGGTATGGCTGGGTGGGCAAGTAGGGCAATTCTATTTGGCTAACCCTTCTGCCCAGGGTTCCCACTCCATGGCTGGCCCTCCGCCTGAAACTTCGTCACTTAGCCGCTTCTGGAAACTGCCCACCTGTCCTGCACAAGGACTTCCTCTGCAGAGTGTGGGGCAGCAGAAAGGGAATGTGGGATAAGAGGGTGTTCAAGCTGGTTGTCAAATGCACTGGTGCAGAGGGAGGCATGTTTTACCAAGAGAGAGGGGAGGGTGTTCCTGGTGAAGAAACAGTCTGAAGGGAGAGCAAAGAGAGGGTAGCAGGCCTGGCGTGGTGGCTCATACCTGTAATCCCAGCACTTTGGGAGGCCGAGGTAGGAGGATCACTTGAGGCCAGTAGTTCCAGACCAGCCTGGGTGACATAGTGAGAGCCCATCCGTAAGGGAAAAAAAAGGTTGGGGCAGGGGGAGGGGTGGTAGCAGGTGTGGTTAAAAAGCTGAAGAGTTAAGGTGATTGTGTATAATTTTGAGGAGCTTCTATCTGATCGTTGGCAATGGGGAGCCACTGAAGACTATGGAGCAGGGCAGTGATGAGACTTAATGCTCTTTGAAGCTTCTCTCGGGCCAGGCACGGTGACTTACGCCTATAATCCCAGCGCTTTGGGAGGCTGAGGCGGGTGGATCACTTGAGGTTAGGAGTTTGAGACCAGCCTGGCCAACATGGCGAGACCCCATCTCTAGTAAAAATACAAAAAATTGGCAGGGTGTGGTGGCGCATGCCTCTAATCCCAGGTACTAGGGAGGCCGAGGTGGGAGAATCACTTGAACCCTGGAGGTGGAGGTTGCAGTGAGCCGAGATTGCTCCACTGCACTCTAGCCTGAGCAACAGATTGAGACTCTGTCTTAAAAAAAAAAAAAAAAAAAAAAAAAAAAGCTTCTCTGGCAGCATGTGCAGCAGACAACCACTCAGACAAGCTCAGGCAGAGAGCATCCAGACAAGCGCAAGCAGGGGCCAGGTGCCCAGGGGGACACTGGCCTGTACTTTTCAGGGGCTGCGGATGGGGTGAAAAATCTGTCCCAGCTTTGGCAGAGCTTAAAGTCACAGCTCCACAGTGCCCAGGGCAGGGCGAAGCAAGGGACACAGCAGGGCCAGTAGAAGTTGTTTCTAAGTAAGTAGATGCCAGAAAAAGGCCACTTCTCTGGGTGGAAGGGACATGACAGTAAGTCAGAGTCCCCTCCGGTGGCCTACCCTGCAGCTTGGGGCACTCTGAATGTGAGTTCATGAAGCTGGCAGTAGTGGAAAGGGGAGGTGGGCAGGGTGCGTGCAAAGGTCCAGGCACCACATCCTGCATGGTGAGCTCTGTTGCAGAGGGGCAGGCTGTGGGAGGAGGCTGTGCCTGCAGGACTTGGCAAGGAGTGTTGTCTATTTTGTACCAGCTGGTGGAGTGGCCTCTTCCTCCCACAGGGGCCCTTCCAATCTGCCATCCAAGAGTGCAGACTGATGGGAAGAAGAACTGTGAAACTGGGTTCTCAGCATTGCAGGGAGGGGCACAGGGCTCAGCATTCTCCTCCCACTACCTACCATGCTGGACTCTTCCAGGTCAGCACCTCAGCGATGCCTTTTCCCAGGTGAACCCCTTGAAGAAGGTGCCAGCCTTGAAGGACGGGGACTTCACCTTGAGTGAGAGGTAACTGGGAACCTAGGGCTGCTGCCAGGCCTGCTGGAACCATCCTGTTCTAACCCTCTATTTCATAGAAAAGGAAACTACAGTCTTCAGAGGCAGAGTCTCTTTGCCTCATATTGTGCAGAGAGTTGGGATGGACCTCAGGCCCCTGCCTGCCTGCTATTCCAGTTCACCCTGGTGTTTGGAAAAGCAAACATCTATTTTACTTCCACACCAGTCCTCTGATTGCTGGTGAGTGTATCCCTAAGGCAGGGCAGGGCAGGGGAGGATGGCAGCTTTACCCACCACAGGGGCAGGCCTCTGGCTAAGCTTGTGTGGAGATGGCTCAGTGGCATCTGGGCTGCCCAGTGGCTCTGTCTCTGGGTTACAGCTTCCCGGGATGGGTCTCCCCGATGGGAGAGGCACCAGATATGGATGACTTACATCATACCAGGTCCCAAGAAGTTGACTCCTCTTCAGAAATCTCAACCTTTCTCTGGTTCTGCCACTTTTGTCACCAGAGTCACTCATCCCATAACAAGGAGAACCTGGAGTTTGTGCTTTAGAGCTCATCTCTGAAATCTCAGGATGGACGCACCTCGGATGAATTCCTCTGACGTTCTGCCAGAGCCATTCTTCCTTTCTGGTACCCCAGGTGTCCTGAGTCCTTGTGTCACTCAGTGTTGTGCCCCCCGGGTACTAGTCAGTGGCAATGTGCAATCTCTGCATGTCCCTGTCACTCCTCTCACCTTTAGGAGGTCTGTGGCTCACAGGGACCTGCAGCCCTCCTCAGAGGTGGCTTCAACAATTGGCTCAGAGCAAAAGGCCAAGGCCAGAGGATTGCTTGAGCCTTGAGGCCAGGAGTTTCAGACCAGTCTGTGCAACACAGTGAGATCCCATCTCTACAAAAAGAAAAAAAAAACAGCCAGGCGTGGTGGTGCACTCCTATAGAAACAGAAGCTGCAGACAATGGAGTTGTTAAGCTGGGACATGGGTATGGCCCAGCTTAATAGAGAACATGAACCAGTGGCAGATACAGAGGTTTTCTGCCCTTTTGGCTGGCGTGCCCAATCCTGGGGAAACCCCAAGTTCCTGAAGGCTTTCCCGTGTCTCCAAATGGACACATCCTCAGTGTTCTTCCAGCTCCATGCTCATCTCATCACCATGGCGGCACTCAAAACCCAGGGAAGGAGGACAGTGCCGGGGGCCTCGTCTGCTCTGCTCTTAGAGGATCCTGCAGATGCAGGAGGGTTTCCTGGTTGGTACTTTAGGGAGCCACACTACCTCAGTCGGCTTAGGTAGGAGCCGATTCTTGGCAGACAGAATGACAGAAAGAACAAAGGGACAGGGAAGCCTTTTTGAACAGCCAGGCCATCAGAGACTGGACGGAATGCCAGAGGATGAAGCAGATGCAGAATGGAAAGAACTGGGCTTCTTCAAAGCTCAACTTTGATGCCACCTCCTCCAGGAAGCTTTCTCTGGTCCTCTGATCAGAAACTGTCCTAAACATTTGGCGGGACACTGTTGTAGGATTTTGCCTGGTGGTAGGAAAAGCTTGGGTGTTAGCCTCAGAAAGATTCTCAGCTCTGCCATTAAAGGCTGTGTGCCCTAGGGTATGTCTTTGCCTTTCTAAGCCTGGTTTCTTCTCTGGAAAATGAGGCTAACACTTTGGCAAATTGTCAGAAAGTTTAAAGAAGTGGGCTGGGCACAGTAGTTCAAGCCTGTAATTCCAGCACTTTGGGAGGCCAAGGCTGGAGGATTGCTTGAAGCTTGAGGCCAGGAGGAGTTTAAGACCAGCCTGGGCAACACAGTGAGATTCCATCTCTACAAAAAGAAAAAGAACAGCCAGGTGTGATGGTGCACTCCTACAGAAACCGAAGCTGCAGTGAGCTGAGACTGTACCACTGCACTCCAGCCTGGGTGACAGGGGAAGACTGTCTAAAAAAAAAAATGACTATGTATAAAATACCTGACACAGTGCCCTTCCTTACCCATGTCTCCCCTCACCCACAGTGTGGCCATCCTGCTCTACCTGACACACAAATATAAGGTCCCTGACCACTGGTACCCTCAGGACCTGCAGGCCCGAGCGCGTGTGGATGAGTACCTGGCATGGCAGCACACGACTCTGCGGAGAAGCTGCCTCCGGGCTTTGTGGCATAAGGTGAGGCTGGGAGTGTGGGGGCGGCAGTCAGGGCATTCCCCACAAGTGCTCAGGCACCATTTTCTCCTTTTCAGTTCTGAATTATTCTCCTACCAACCTGTCTTTGCCTTCACAGATTCTTTCCTCTGTTGTGCCAGATTGCTGTCAAGCTCATACCATACATTCTTTGAGGATGTATTTTCCACCTCTAGAAATTCCATTTGTTTTTTTTGTTTGTTTGTTTTTGAGACAAAGTCTTGCTCTGTCGCCAGGCTGGAGTGCAGCGGTGTGATCTCGGCTCACCGCAACCTCCACCTCCCAGGTTCAAGTGATTCTCCTGCCTCAGCCTCTGGAGTAGCTGGGACTACAGGCATGCGCTACCACGCCCTGCTAATTTTTGTATTTTCAGTAGAGACGGAGTTTCACCATGTTGGGCCAGGATGGTCTCCATCTCTTAACCTCGTGCTGCCCACCTCAGCCATCCAAAGTGCTGGGATTACAGGCGTGAGCCACCAAGCCCAGCCCCATTTGGTTGTTTCTTAGAATTTCTACTTCTCTGCTGAAATTCACCATCTGTTCATCCATTTTATCTTTTTTTCTAAATTCTTTAATATATTTATCACGGTTAACTAAAAATCTTTGTCAACTAATTTCAGCACCTAAATGTTCTAAATGTGGGTCTGGCGGGTCTCACTCTGTCACCCAGGCTGAGTGCAATGGTGCGATCTAGCTCACTTCAATCTCCACCTATTGGGTGGAGCTCACTTCAACCTCTTCCATCCCCATTCTGAAGTGATTCTCCTGCTTCAGTCTCCCAAGTAGCTGGTATTACAGGCACCCACCAGCACACCTAGCTACTCTTTGTATTTGTAATAGAGACCAGATTTCACCACGCTGGTTTCAAACCCCTGACCTCAAGTGATTCGTCCTCCCAAAGTGTTGAGATTACCAGCATGAGCCACTGTGCCCAGCCTATGGGTCTATTTCTATTGTTTTTTTCCTCCTCTTGATAATGGGTCACATTTGCCTGCTTCTTTGCATATTTCATGATGTATTACTATTTTTTAATTTTTTGAGATGGACTCTCTGTTGCCCAGGCTGGAGTACAATGGCTCGAGCTTGGCTCACTGCAACCTCCACCTCCTGGGGTCAAGAGATTCTCCCACCTCAGCCTCCCAAGTAGCTAGAATTACAGGCCTCCACCATCATGTCTGGATTATTTTTGTATTTTTTGTAGAGTTGGGGTTGCACCATGTTGGCCAGGCTGGTCTTGAACTCCTGACCTCAGGTGATCTGCCAGCCTCGACCTCCCAAAGTGTTGGCATTACAGGCATGAGCCACTGTGCCGCCCTCATGACTTATTCTTGTCTGCCAGACGTTATGATAAAAGAAAAGCAGAGATTAAATTGCATAATAAATATCCGCAAAAAAGGGCTCGCACTTCCCTTTGTCAGGCAGCCAGGATGTGAGGCTGTTCTCTTCCAGCTAATCAAGAGGTGGGCTGGGTTGCAGGTTTCGTTGGTTTCAGTTTATCTTTGGTTTCAAATATCTTGAATGTGAGATCAGGTCACTAGCCTCACTCCAGCAGGGCTTTGAAATCTAATCACCGACTACTACAGTGCCTATAAGATCTCTCTGCTGTTCAGCCCTGCCCCCAGTTCCCAAACTGCTGCTCAGTAGGAAAAGCCTGTGCCTGTGGCAGTCTTTCTCACTGCCTGCTTGGGCCCCAGGAAATGAAATTGGAATGAAAGTAGCTTATCTAGGAAGGGTTTGTGCCTCTCTGGAATTTAGTTCATTTAGTCAAGTGCTGTCCAATAGAAGTATAAAGTGAGCCACATACATAATTTTAAATTTTCTAGTAAGCACATTTAAAAAGTAGAAGGAGGGCCGGGCATGGTGACTCACACCTGTAATCCCAACACATAGGGAGGCCTAGGCGGGCAGATCACGAGGTCAGGAGTTTGAGACCAGGCTGGCCAACATGGTGAAACCCCATCTCTAATAAAAACACAAAAATCTGCCAGGTGTGATGGCGTGGGCCTGTAACCCGAGCTACTGGGAGGCTAAGGCAGGAGAATCTCTTGACCCCAGGGGGGCAGAGGTTGCAGTGGGCTGCAGCAGTGCCACTTAACTCCAGCCTGGGTGACAGAGTGAAACACTGTCTCAAAAACAAAACAAAACAAAACAAAAAAAGTAAAAAGAAGTCGATATATTTTACTTAACACAATATATTCAGAATATTATCATTTTGGGCCACAAGTACAAGAAAAGATGCTCAGCATCACTAATCCTTAGGGAAATGCAAACCAAAACTACCTCTCTACTCCACTAACGCCCCACTTCGTCTGCCCAATCCCCAGGTGATGTTCCCTGTTTTCCTGGGTGAGCCGGTATCTCCCCAGACACTGGCAGCCACCCTGGCAGAGCTGGATGTGAACGTGCAGTTGCTCGAGGACAAGTTCCTCCAGAACAAGGCCTTCCTCGCCGGGCCTCACATCTCCTTAGCTGACCTGGTGGCCATCACGGAGCTGATGCATGTGAGTGCTGGGGGCAGGTGGGCCCACTAGGCAGGGGGTCCTGGCTAGCTGCTGAAGTCCTGCTTATGCCTGCCCCTGCTGGCTACAGGACTGTGCTTATGTGTGTGTGCAAACTCCTTTTGGAGCTTCTGTGGTCCCCAAATCAGATGCTGCCCATCTTTGCCCTTATAACCGTCCATCCCCATTCTGTCCCCTTTTCCCCACAGCCTGTGGGTGCTGGCTGCCAAGTCTTCGAAGGCCGACTCAAGCTGGCCGCATGGCGGAATCACGTGGAGGCAGCAGTGGGGGAAGACCTCTTCCAGGAGGCCCATGAGATCATTCTGAAGGCCAAGGACTTTCCACCTGCAGACCCCACCACAAAGCAGAAGTTGATGCCCAGGGTACTGGCCATGATCCAGTGAGCTGGGAAACCTCACCCCTGCACTGCCCTCAGCAGTTCACAAAGTACTTTCATTTTCTTTCTTTCTTTCTTTTTTTTTTTTTGAGACAGAGTCTTGCTCTGTTGCCTATGTTGGAGTGCAATGGTGCCATCTCGGCTCACTGCAGCCTCCACCTCTCGGGTTCAAGTGATTCTCCTGCTTCAGCATCCCCAGCAGCTGGGATTACAGCTGCCCACCACTGTGTCCAGCCAATTGTTGTAGTTTTAGTAGAGACAGGGTTTTACCATGTTGGTCAGGCTAGTCTCGAACTCCTGATCTCGTGATTCATCCGCCTCGGCCTCCAAAAGTGGTGAGATTACAGGCATGGGCCACCACACCCGGCCATCACTTTCATTTCTAATGGCCCATGGGACCGAGGCCCAGAGAGCAGGAATGGCTTGCTTAAGACTTGCCCAAGTCCCAGAGCGCCTCAGCTCCCCAGGCCACCGTCCCTACCCTGTCTTCCACAGCTGCCTGAAAGCCACCATGAGAATGATGCACACTGAGACCTTGTGTCCTTCAATCACTGCATTTCAAGTTTGGATAATAAACCTGAGCTCAGCCTGAGCCTCTGCTTCTAACTCAAATGTGTGATTTATTTGACTTTCCTCTGTCCCAACCCTGGTCTTGATCTCTATCCAAAAGACAATCCCCCTTCCCAGGCCCTGTGGGTCAGCTTCTCCCTGATGTTTGCCAGTAGAGAAATTGACAAACGTGGCTAAGTGCGGTGGCACGTGCTTATTATCCCAGTACTTCGGGAGGTCCAGGTGGTGGGATTGCTTGAGTCCAGGAGTTCAAAAAAAAAATTTTTTTTTGAGACAGTCTTGCTCTGTTGCCCAGGCTGGAGTGCAGTGGCATGACCATGGCTTACTGCAACCTCTGTCTCCCAGGTTCAAGTGATTCTCCTGCCTCAGCCTCCCAAGCAGCTGGGATTGCAAGCATGTGCCATCACATCTGGCTGATTTTTGTATTTTTAGTAGAGACGGGGTTTCACCATGTTGGCCAGGCTGGTTTCAAACTCGACCTCAAGTGATCTGCCTGCCTTCACCTCCAAAAGTGCTGCAAGCCACTGCCTGGATCCCCCAAATTTTTTTTTCCAGAGACAGGGTCTCACTCTGTTGCCCAGGCTGCAGTGCAGTGGCACAACCGTGGCTCACTGCATCCTTGACATCCCAGGCTCAAGCGATATTCCCACCTCAGCCTCCTAAGAAGCTGGGATAACATATGCACCACAGCATGCCCAGTTAATTTTTTTGTACAGACGGGTCTTGTCATGTTGCCCAGGCTAGTCCTGCACTCCTGTGCTCAATGGATGCTCCTACCTCTATCTCCCAAAGTGCTAGGATTACAGTGGCAAGCCACTGCACACAGCCCAAAAGAATTCTTTTTTTTTAATTAGCCGGGTGTGGTGGTGCATGACTGCAGTTCTAACTACTTGGGAGGCTCAGGTGGGAGGATTGCTTGAGCCCAGAGTTCAAGGCTGCAGTGAGCTCTCATTGACCCACAGCACTCCAGCTGCAGCAACAGAACAAGACTCTGTCTCTAAAAACACACAAAGAAACCCAAAACAAAACAAAACATGTCTGTAGCCTTCTAATTCCCAGAGAAAGTAAGTATCTGATAGCACGAGGCCCAGCAGCATCCCACATTTGGTGGCTGTAGGCATGGCGACCCAGCAGTTGGCTGCACTGGCCTCCCAGGGCATGACCCTTACTGTCAGTCAGGAGTCTTGTGTTGCTCCTGAGGAACTGGTCGGGAGGAGAAAATCTAGACAGCAGCTCTCCTGGTCAAAACCCAGTCATTCAGGAGCCTAAATGCCATGCCCGGGTGCCTGGCTGTAAACTGTTAGCAGGAATGGAGTGCTCTGATGGTGTTTTCGAATAACATTCTGGCTGCTGCTGCGGCTTGGACTGGAAGGCAGCCAGGGAGGACGCAGGGAGATTTGATATTGCAGTAATCCCGGCCAAAGGTGACTTGTGAAAAGGGGTAGGCAACTGAAGGGGTAGGAGAATGTGGCCCCTCTCAGTCTGGAAAGAGCTGCTGCACTAGGCCAGGAAGACACTCTTCTGCGGGGGAATAGGTCTTCCTTCAGTGGGCACCATGGGGTTGGGTGTGGTGGCTCATGCCTGTAATCTCAAAACTTTAGGAGTCTGAGGCAGGAAGATCACTTGAGCCCAGGAGTTGGAGACCAGCCTGGGAAACATAGCGACACCCTGTCTCTACAATGAAAAAAAATTAAAAATTAAAATTAAAATTAACCAGATGTGATGCCTGTGGTCCTGGCTACTTGGGAGGCTGAGGTGGGAGGATCATTTGATCACTTGAGCCCTGGAGGTCGAGGCTGCAATGAGCTATGACCATGTCACCGACTCCAGCCTGAGCAACAGAGTGAGACTCTATCTCAACAAAGGGGGCACATGGGAACCATGGGGGACCAGAGCAGGAAGGCTATTGCCAAGTTTCCAGTAACCATCCTCTTGCCAACGTTCTTTCTCTCTATCTTGGATTTAGGGATAGGGTTTTCCTACCTTGGGAGGCTCCCTTGGGAAATGGGAGTGTCATAGCCACAGGCCTCAGAAGCTCTAGAGTTGCCATTGAATAGCAGATAGGAAGTTCTGTGCAATGTCAGGCACTGTTAGTAAACCTCTGGATAGGCCTCAGCCATCTGGGGGAAGGATTAGCTGGAGTGTAATAAATATGACTCCAGTGGCTGGGGAGGGACAGCTCATTCCTCCATGAGGTGTGGGGCTGGCAGCCTCAAGGGCAGCCAGTCACCCTTCCTCTCTGGCCTCCATCCTGGGCACTGGGCACTGGCAGTGGGCAAGGAGGCTGCTGCACCTCCTTTTTTCTCTTCTCTTTTAATGGGATACCTGCAGCCTAGATTCCCAGGAAGGGGAGGTGAGAGCGGACGTGCCACTGATTGGCCCAAAGTTCTCCTGAGCCAACTCCTGAGCGAGGAGGGCGTGGCCGGGCTCAGGCTCCTGGTGCCCAGCGGCTCTGCAGGCTCAGTGACCCAGCAGTTCCTGCCCAACCCTCCCCTACCTGCTGTCCCAGACCTGCTGTGCAGTCTCCATCTTTGCCAAAAAGAACAGCATCCCCTTCGAGCTTTGCACCCTGGAGCTGATCACAGGTTGGCAGGGCAGGCGGCCCAGGGGATATTGACACCGATCTCTGCCTGTCCCCGCTGCTTTGAAGTCAGTCAGATCAGGAATGCAGACCAACAGGAAGAATCAGACTCTCCAGTGTGGTATCTATTTTACTTTATTATTTTTCCCTTTTGGAGACAGGATCTAACTCTGTCATTCAGGCCAGAGTGCAGTGGAACAATCATGGCTCACTGCAGCCTCAAACTTCCAGGCTCAAGTGATCCTCCCGCCTCAGCTTCTCAAGTAGCTGGGACTACAGGTGCCCACCGACATGCCTGGCCAATTTATTATTATTATTCTTGAGAGGAGGTCTTGCTATGTTGCCAAGGTTGGTCTCGAACTCCTGGGCTCAAATCTTCTTGCCTTGGCCTCCCAAAGTGTTGGGATTACAGGCATGAGCCACCATGCCCCTCTGGTTGTCTATTTTAATAGAGGCATGATCTTTGTGTAGTGAATGCAAAACATTCTTCAAAATACAGGTTAAGAGGGGACAGAGAGGTGCAGAGGAGAGTAGGGAAATGGAGTGGCGCCAGAATAACTGTACCCTATGTGCTTGGAAAAAGCAATGAAACTGCCTCGTTTCCTGAATAGTCCCTGTCTACCCCTGCCTGGTTTCTTCCACTTTTTTTTTTCACAGGGTCTCACTGTGTAGCCCAAGCTAGAGGGCAGTGGCATGATCCTGGCTCAATCTCTCAGGCTTAAGCAATCCTCCTACTCCCTCCTCCCATGTAGAGTAGTTGGGACTCTACCAGGCACGCCCCATGCCCGGCTACTTTTTTTTTTTTTTTTTGATATGTGCAGAAACAGGATTTCACCAAGTTGACCAGGCTGGACTTGAACTCCTGAGCTTAAGTGATCCGTATGCCTCAGCCTTCTAAAGTGCTGGGATTACAGACATGCATCACCATGCCAGGCCCAGGGTCTCTGCCACTTTTGTGTATTTCTTGCCATTCTTTTTTTTCCCCTGTATCTGACTTGCTCTATCCCATGGGGGTTCTCACCCAGCTGAAGGGGCTACTCCTAGAGGCTGGAGGGCCCTGTGGCAGGGCAGTGGGGGAGGCCAGCACCCCCACCCGGAGCTGCAGTGTTTGCTGGTCTGGCTGGCCTAGAGAGATGCAGCTGGAGCCGAATTCAGTGGAGAAGCCAGGGCTATAACTGAGCAGTAGGGCAGAGAGCAGAGCCAGAGCCCCCTGGGCAGGCCAGAAGGAGGCCCCTGCTCAGCTGAACCTTCCCAACTGCTGCCCTTGGTACAACAAGCTGGAGCCACCTGCTGCAAAACAGGGGCTGGATACAGAGGCAGTTTGTGGAGGGAGAATGGGCAGGGTGTGCATGTCCATTCCGTAGAAGGGCAAAGAGGCCCATGGGTAGGCCTGTGATCAGACTGCAGTCTGGCTCGACTGAGGCCCTCTGATCCAAACACACTAACCAGGCACCTAATGCAGCCTCCAGCACAGAACTGGGGTGCGGGAAGTGTCAGGCCTGGGAACCCCTGGTGGGGAGGGAGCCCTGAGAGTCTGGCATAGGAAAGGAAGAGGAGCTGAGCCACTGGAGGCTGCGTGGCTGAACGGGGCAGGGATTCCCAGCGAGAATGAGGTTGGGCTGAGGGCTGGGACATGTTTAGCTGGGATTCTGGGGCGTCGACAGGTCACCCAGCTTGGTCAGCAGGGCCTAAGTGCCCAGCTGGGATAGGAAGCTCAGTAAGACAGGCCAGCCTAGAGCCCAGGAGGAGGTTGGAGGGGTCTGACCTATGGATGGGACTGGCTGGGGGTGGAGGGTGAATTGTAGCTCCAGGGAATTGTCCTTGA
Organism: Callithrix jacchus; assembly: GCF_049354715.1. Lineage (NCBI taxonomy): Eukaryota > Metazoa > Chordata > Mammalia > Primates > Cebidae > Callithrix > Callithrix jacchus. Next base: position 195,451,925 of record NC_133502.1, read on the forward strand.
CCCTTGCTTCAAGGAGCTGGACACAGGAAAGATGGACCTGTGATGAGTCAGGTCTGTGATCCAGTGACTAGCAGAGAGGCCTCCTCTTCCTTGATGCCTCCCAGATACCAGCCTCAGAACTCTGGTGCTGGGATTTTGGGGTGGGGGAGGGCACAGACCTGAGAACTTAGGGTACTCCCCATTCACCTCCTCACTGATCTGCCCTGCAGGCCAGTGGCACAGTGATGCCTTTGCCCAGGTGAACCCCCTGAGGAAGGTACTGAGCCTTGAAGGATGGGGCCTTCACCTTGGCTGAGAGGTAGCAGGTCCCTGGGCTGCTGCTGGGCCTTGTGGGGCCAGTCAGTCATGTCTGTCTGCTCACTATTGATGGCTTGAATCATGGACTGTGTGCCCTGCACCAGTCCCAAGATGAAGAATGGGCAGGCAGAGGTTCCCAGGGTTGAGAGGGGCTATAGAAGTACCCTCCTGCATTGTACAAATGAGGAAACTGAGGCTGGAGGAGGGGAGGGGCTTGCACAAGCTCAATTGGCTTCCAGGCCTCCTCACCACTACCCAACTCTCAGAAGGAAGGAGAGTACTACATTTTTAGCAGCACTTGTACCGGGCTTCTTAGTGCTACCATTTTAGTATCTCAATGGGTCTCCAACAACCCCAGGAGTGGGCAGAGCAATGGTTATTTCATAGATGATAAAGCAGCTTTACAAAAAAAAACTTCCCTATAGGGATGTATCCCAGGGAGCTGTTCACTTAATGTCACAGCAGGTTCTGTAAGGAGAAAACGAACAGGTCTTTCCTGAGGGACGTGGGCTTAAATCCCAAGATATGCTGCACCATTCTGTAAGCCTCCCAACATTTCAGACCCTGGTCAGAGTAAAACATGGGGCCTCGGGCCATTAAAAAAAACCGCCTTTAACCCAGTCTGTAAGCGGGACTCGTGCTCTGACACTAAGCTGGTCGCTGGTCCCACTCCACAGGTTTGTGCTGGCAATAAAGCTATGCTGCGGGTAAGCTGCCAGCTCTTTCTTTAACCTTCGCCTTGAGGCATGACCATCAAAATAGAGGGTCACACCCAAGGAACAGGTGCTGTGAGAAGTCTCCCTATTGACAAAGGTTACTAAGGATGGGGTCTTATCTGGACCCCCTAGCCTTAGACTTAAGTCTGCCACAGCCAGAAGCCTTGAAATAAGATAGGGATGCTTCCAGCGTAGCCAAAGACATAGACTTCTCTTAAAAGCAGTGCCTAGCTCTTCCCAGGCTGGGCCCTCATTGTTCATCCAAGCTGTATTATTTTGTGAGTGTCCTGCCATTTTGTAGACCCTCATCAGAGTCAAACATTCTATGGGGGTTTGGGCTTTAAGTAACACCCTGCCTAATTATTTTAACAGAGAACTTAATATAAAGACAGAAAATCCAGGTTAACTCGGAGGTAAACACGGCAAGAAGCTACTACCCCTAGGGCTGGGGGATCAAGGGAGGACATTGGAATTAGGAAAACCAAAATGCTGGAGGGGCTCTGAGGAATTCAAACCTCCAAGGAAGGTGTCGCTTCGCACCCTGGCATCACCTTCCAAGGGCAGGATTGCGCAGTTTGCCCTGAGGTCTTCACAGGAGGCCATGTGGCTGTGGATGCAGTTCTCAGATGTGACAGTAGATGTCACTGCCAACCAATAAACAGGATGTTTCATACACGCTCTGGGCTACCGCCCTGTGCCCACCATGTGCCACTCCTAGCCTGAAGTACTCCAAGCAGCAACCATTGCCACTGTCCTGCCCTGAGGGTACCTGGTGGTGGCTTCTTAGGTCCCATTCCGGCTGTCTCAGTGGCCTGCTTTCCTGGGCCTTTTCCATTACCACCCCTGCTCCTCTTCATGGGGATGGCAGCCACAGCCTGTGCCCTCTTGATCCACGCTGGCTGCTTTTGGATCGTTCCTAATTGGATGGTTTTGTTTTCCACAGACATTCCAGTATAGTATACGAAATAAAGAACAAAGCTCAACAGTCAGTCCTGGTGCTGTGTAGGTGGCAGTAAGCCTGGGAGAGTGGCCTCCGCTGAAATAATCATGCTGTGCATCATCAAGTGGGGCCAGCAGGATCCCCAGGTCACCTGGCAGGAGGAGGGCCAGGGAAGGGTCCCTCAAAGGGACCTTGAATTCCACTTAGTGCTCTTGGCAGAGGGAAGGGCTTGGGCAAGTGCTGGAGGCATGAGATGGGGGTGTGTTCAGGGCTCTCCAGCAGTCCAGGCATGGGAAGGGGAAACTGAGGGCCAAAGGCCGAGGTGACACTGGGAAGGGAACCATAGCAAGGTGAAGACTGGCTTTTGGCCATGTGATTGAACTGCCTGAGTGGTGTGTGTGTGAATGTCAAGGAACTGTGCGTGACTGTGAATGTGAGTAAATGGTATGCTTTTGTATCTGGGTGTATATGTGTGTGAATGTGACTACCGTGTGACTGTGTGGATGTGGGAGGATGTGTGTGTGAAAGTACGTGGTTGTGTGTCTATGAGTGTGTGCGTGTAAGTGAGGCACAGGTGCAACAGGAGAAAAGACACAGGAAGCCTTACAGGCCTGCCGTGTCCCCCCAGCCTTCCTCCTGGCCTGGGGGCCCTGGGGCTGAAAGGTTGTGAAAGCCATTGCTACTGCCAGGAAGGGATGAGGCCGGCTGGGAGGGCTTGCCAAAGGGTGGGAGTCAGAACTTGCCACCCTGTGCAGGAGGATGAGGGGCAGACGGGGGACCTTGCTTTCGGAAAACCGGTGACCAACCCCAAAGGGACACAGGCAACTCCTGCCCACACTCCACAGAGGTGGGGCAAAGGGGAGAGGAGATTAGCAGGCCACGCAGCCAGTCACAGAGGGAGTAGGCTTCAGGAGAACAGAGCTCTGGTCCCATCTGGGGGCTGAGGACAGAAGCTCAGGTCAGCAGTCTGCAGGAAGGCCCCAGCTGGACCAGCTGCCCATACCTTCCCACAGGCCTGCACATGGGTGTAGAGAGCAGAGCCTCCAGGCTGAGGCTTCCATATCCAGATCTGAGCAGTCTAAACATAGCAGACAGCAGCCCTGAAGATGGAAAACATCCCTCTCCAGGTTCCATATCGTCTCTTTATCCACCAGCCCTGCGGCCCATGGTGGCCCAGGATGCCCAGGAGGGATAATAGGAGGTAAGAAGTCATGTTTGAACAAGGAAGCTCTCTTCATTTATTTCATATAAAGATGAAGAAGAGGATTATGTGATCTCAGGAATGTTGCATGCAGGATTATCCGAAGCTGGTATCACCAGGCCCTCACTCTGCCAAGAGGTCTCCCTGGAAGGGGCAGCCAGCTCAGAGACGCCCGGGATCCCTCCATGCCAATCATAAAAAAGTCATGACCGTCCCTTTCTTGCCAATCTGCCAGGGCTCCAGGGGGAAAAATCGGATAAGTATCCTTCAGGAGACAGAGAAAAAGATATCATCAGCCCCTTTGGGTACCCAGGACAGCCTGCCTCAGCCCACCAGGCATTTTGCAAGCCTGTTCATCCCAGTAATGACCTTCCCCCAACCTCCAGCAGGGCAGTGGGACACCCAGGTGTGGGACGGGGACTGCACACCAGCATGGCGCACCTAGGACAGACACTCAACAGTGTATACTCCATCATCTCCATCAGTCTGGGTGTGGGCTCAGGGGCAGCCTGCCTCCTCCTAACTGCAGGCTCCCTATAGGCACATACCTCAGCCACTTGTTTTCTCAAAGCCTGGGCACAGAGTGACCCCCCACCAAACCCAGCCACTAATGTCCGTGCCATAAGTGAACATGATCTTCTCAGAGGTGACAGCAAGATTCCAGTGAGGAGCACCAGAGCTTGGGATAGCCTGGCTGGGGGCAGGGGGAGTATGGATAGCCTCCATCTTCCCATTATAAAACTGGCATAATGGAGGTATCTACCTCATGGGGATAGCATGTCTTGTCTGAGCAAAGAGAGTGTGGACGGGGACTGTAAGGATGGAACGGGATCATGAGTGTTAACTACCTGTAGAGCACCAGGCACATGGTAAGCATTTCTTAATACTTGTTCTTAAATAAGTTTTCCCTCAGTATCCGTGGGAGATTTGTTCTAGGATCCCCAGAGGATACCAAAATCTACAAGTCTCTTGTGGTCAAGTCTCTTACATAACATGGTGTAATATTTGCATATAACCTACACACATCCTCTCACATACTTTAAATCATCTCTGGGTTACTTACAATACCTAATCTAATGTATGTAGTAGTTGTATTGTTTAGGGAATAATGACAAGGAAAAAGTCTGTACATATCCTCAGTATAGATGCAACTACCCATTTTTTTTCTCTGATATTTCAATCCATGGTTGGTTTAATCTACAGCTGCAGACCCAGTGATACAGAGGGCTCACTCTATTATTTTTCTATAGCTTGAGAGAGGACACATCAGGCTCAGTCATATGTCATCGACCTTCATGGACTAACAAAAGCTCCTTTTTGAGACAGGGTCTCACTGCCACCCAGGTTGGGGTGCAATGTTGCAATCACAGCTCACTGCAGCCTCAACCTCTTGGGCTGAAGCCATCCTCCCACCTCAGCCTCCCAAGTAAGTGGGACTACAGGTGCACATCACCATGTATGGCTAATTTTAAACATTTTCTGGGGGAATGGCGTCTCACTATGTTACCCAGACTGGTCTCCAACTCCTGGGTCAAGTGAACCTCCCACCTTGGTCTCCCAAAGTGTGGGGATTACAGGCATGAACCACCGTACCTGGCCAGTGTCCTTTCAAGCTTCTCACGCCCTTACTTCCTCAGAGATATGGACGTGGCTCAAGAATATCTTTTACCCAAGAGGAAACTTTAACTCTGTCACAGAACGACAGGTTTGGGTTGTAGAGGCTTCTTGAGGGGGAGGGACGCCATTTCCCTGTTTTCACAGAGGAGGAGGTTGCTAACGAGATGGTTCATTTCCAAGTTTCTCTGGGGTCCCCCAGCTATGCAGGACCCAAAGCAGACGTCTAGACATCCAGGCCAATGCTCTTTCACTACTCTTGAGTCCCCGTGAACCTCACCTGGAACCTGGTTGGGACACAGGTCCAAAAGACATAACCTCAGAACGTACCCAATTCCTCCTGACCTGGCTCATTTTTCTGGAAAAAGTTCTAGAAAATCACTCTTTAGCCAGGTGTACCTACCCTGACACATGCCAAGGCAGATACAGCACAGACAATCCCATATGACCCCTGCAATGCTTCTAGGGAATAATTAAAAGGGAGCCTTCCCCATTCACAGACTTAAACACTGAGGAGCAGAGCCAGGAATTCATTCAATCCTGCCTGCACTGCACTTTGAAGATGGTCCTACGATAAGGAGCCTAGGTTCATTTCCTCACAAACCTCAGGTGAGGGGCCCCACGCCCCGATGTGTCCCTACGGGGCAGGGCAAGAAATGGGATTTTCCCCCTGAGGCAGGATCACTGACTCCAGTCTGCCGTAGTCCCAAACGGATCCCCTACTGCCCCTACGCACCGGTCCTGGTCCAGAGCTAGCTCCTTGGTGAGAAACTCAAAGAAATGGGCGCTGTGGCTGCGGTTGTCCTCGGCGGTGCCCACGACGCCAATAGAGGAGACTGACAGCTGCGCGCAGGGCTCGGTGGACCCGTTCAGCGACATGGCCAAGCCCGGCCGCATCGTCACGTTCACGCGCTGAGGGAGACACGGAAAGTTTTGCCCGAAGCTGGGACGGGCCGGGCTACCTCTGGGGACCGGACCCGAGCGCGCAAAAGCTGAAACGCGCAGTGTTTGCGGGGTCAGGAATCCCGGCACAGGCGGTTCCTGGAGGTCATGTCCGGGTCATGACTGGGGAGGGCGACAAGGGAAAGCCTTGCGGAGGGGGAGCAGCGGGATCGTGGAGGACGGTAAGTCAGAGCTTGGCGTGCGGAATGAGGGGGGATGTGGTCCCTAGAGAGATGGGACGCGGTCGCGGTCACGGAGGCGGAGCAGGGACAGGCCCGGACCCCTGGCCCACCAACCTCCCCTCACCCGGTGCTGCCCGCCCCACACTCACGTCCGCAGGTTTGCCCAAGATGGAGGCAGCGGCGGCACAGAGCCGTTTCTCCAGCCCCGCGGGCACTCTGTTGGCGGGCAAATTCGTGTCCAGCTCTAGGAACGGCATGGCGGGCAAAGGAACGAAAACAACTCCGGCGGAGAAAAAGCTCGGAGTACCTAAAGGTCGCGGACCCGGGCGCAGGGGCGTGGCGCCACAGCAACCTGGGTTTTTATTGGCTGGACAGAGACTCGGCGCTCCCGATTGGCTGCCTAGGGTATAGCCCGCTTCTGCAAACAAAAGTCACGTGTGCCGGCTCAGATTTCCGGAAGTCCCATTGACACCCCCCCCCATCACTACGTGTCGCTCCACCCACTACAAGTCTTTCACTGCGTCGTGGCCCCACCTGGTCCCTTCCTGGACCCTCCTGGCCAGATTTCCCTCTCCTCAAGCTTTCCGTGTTGTGGTCGCCTGGTTCCTAGCCCAATTAGAGGTCTGAACATCCCAAACACACACAGACACACACGAACCTATAGGAGTCTTCCCCAGCCTCGACCCTAATAATCAATGCAACGGGAGCTTAAAAATATTTTTGATTGATTTGCCACCATTTCAAAGTAAGGCAATTTTATGTTCCCTGTGGAAATCTGCGCTTCTCTTGGGCAATCACGAGATCTAATTACACGTGCGGCCCGGGTGGGGCTGGGTAGTGACCCTTGGATTCTCGACCTTCCCCATCCCCAGCTGGTCCACACTGACTGCCTGTGTAGCCTCTTGACCCGGTGGTGAGCCACCATCCACCAGCGGGTGGCAAGATATGTTATTTAAAACATGGAAATCTGTTGATGTGGCTTAAACATGAGTGTGGTCAACGTGGCAAAATCACTTGAATTGTACATTGTAAATACGACTGAAATTGTAGCCAGGCAAAGTAGCTGACACCTGTAATCTCAGCACTTTGGGAGGCCAAGAAGGGAGGATTGCTTGAGCTCAGGAATTCAAGACCAGGCTAGGCAACATAGCAAGATTCCCTTATTAAAAAAAAAAAAAAAAAATCCAGGTGCCATGGTCTGCCCCTGGGCAGCTGAATCGCTTGAGTCCAGGAGATCGAAGCTTCAGTGAGCTATGAATGTGCCACTGCACTCCGCCTTAGATGACAGAGTGAGACCCAGGCTCCCCCATACCCTCAAAGCATGAAAGAAAAAAAAGTGTAGGTTTTTGTGTACAATTTAAACTACACGTATAAAATTCTGTATAAGTGTGCATACTTAAAGGAGTCTCTACTGAGAGTCAGGCCGACCAAGAGTCACTGTCATATCTTGTACTATTAGCAGTTTGTTTATTAGACAACCCAGATATCAGAATGTCTGAGACACACAACAGGTAAATATGACAGTCCTGAGGGGAGAGGGCAGGGACAGATGACAAGTTTGAGACCAGGTATGGGGCATGAACAGGCCAGTTTTCAGGGAGTGGGGTGTAGAGAAGACAGGGATCAAGGTTATGAGGAGGCATGGGAGAGGGCCAGGAAAGAGCCAGGAATTTCCCTTCCTGCAAGGAGGTTCATGAACCAGCACTGTACGCCACCTGTGGGACACAACATCGCTTCAGAGTGAGGAGAGAGACCTAGGAGACTGTTGAAAACAGGCGCTCGGTGCAGCAAAGAAAAATCAACACCGAGACAAAGGACTTCTCAGCAAAGCAATTTTTACTTCCTGCACTGCAGGAAGGGTACCCTGCTAGCCATCTTCCGTGAGAGTACAAGAAAGGAAAAGCAGACATTTATCCCTTACGCATTTGGGGTTGTCCTTACTGCTGTGTTTGATCTCTGTTGGCTGGAGCCAGACCTCACTATTTAAATTATAACCTGATTGGCTAACAACTTAAAACTTATCTAAACAGGTAAAAGCAATGGAGTTCAAATAAGGAAGGGGCATAGGCTGCTATGGCACGACTAGCATGGATATTTTGGCTAAAGAACAAGGAGATAGAATGTACTACGTGCCTATAAGCATGTCTAACGGGTACATAGGATAGGGCTTAACAGAGAATTATTAGCATACTCATGATTTATTTTTTAACAGGAAAGGAAATTTTGAAGAGGAACTTTTACTTCCCATAGAGACTAAGGCTGATCCTTATTCAGACATCTTTTACCAGATCCCCCCTCATCTATGATATATGCTCAACCCAGTGGGCATTCCCCCGAAGGGAAACACTGGGGCCGAGGAGCTCAGAGAGATCACCTGACCTGGAGTAGGCCTGGGGTGGTCAGAGAAGTCTCACTGGAGAAGAAGTCTCATTTTGCCAAATGCCAGAAGACCAGGAAGGGCACCAGGCAAAGAAGATGAGGCAGGAACAGCATGAGCAGAGGCCAAGGGGCCAAGGTGGGAGCCCAGAGGGGTCTGTAAGTATGCAGGTAGAAGAGGCAGCCTGGAGGAGTGGCAGTAAGGCTTGGAAAACAAAGTTCAATGACTTCTACTTTAGCCTCTGGCCAGTGAGGAACCATAAAATGCTGCACACAAGGACAGGGTCAAATAAGTGTTTGCTAAAGCTCTTTTCAGAGGTCACCTGGAAGCTGGAATGGAATGGGGTAGGAGACAAAAGGAATGCAGGCATGATATCCGGAGGGAACTGTGACACAGAGCCTCCCACCTCTACCTCCCAAAATGCTGGGATTACAGATGTGAGCCATGACAGCTGGCCAGTGATAATGATTTTTAACTGGAAAAAAAAGATTGAGGAAAGATAAGAAATTCAGATATTCATGTTAAAAGTTTTGAAAGGAGGTAGACACTCAGAGAAGGCAATGGCTGCCTTACCCTCACCTCTGGGTACCTTCAGTCAGAGGCCCAAGAAGGAGCTGTCAGGACTCTGGTCCAGGGTTCAGCCTGTCTTGCAAGTTCAAAACATAATTTGGGGCCGGGAGTAGTGGCTCATACCTGTAATCACAGCACTTTGGGAGGTCGAGGCAGGCAGATCACTAGAGGTCGGGAGTTCAAGACTACCTTGGCTAACATGGTGAAACCCTGTCTCTACTGAAAATACAAAAATTAGTTGGGACTGGTGGCATGAACCTGTAATCCCAGCCATTCAGGAGTCTGAGGCAGGAGAATCGCTTGAGACTGGGAGGCAGAGGTTGCAGTGAGCCGAGATTGCGCCATTGCACTCCAGCTTGGGATACAAGAGGGAAACTTGGTCTAAAAAAAAAAAAAAACAACTAATTCGGTCCACATTTCAGGATTTATCATTTTCTTTGGATCTGACTCACATCAACCAACTCACAAGAGGCTGTATTAGTTATAGAAAAAAAATAAAAGAGTGTTTTTTTGTTTGTTTATTTGAGACTGAGTCTCTGTTACCCAGGCTGTAGTGCAGCAGCACAATCTCAGGGTTCACTGCAACCTCTGCCTCCCGGGCTCAAGTAATTCTCGTGCCTCAGCCACCCAAGTAGCTGGGATTTCAGGCGTATGCCACCATGTTCAGCTAATGTTTGTATTTTTAGTAGAGATAAGGTTTTACCATGTTGGCCAGGCTGGTCTTGAACTCCTGCCCTCAAGTGATCTGCCTGCCTTGGCCTCCCAAAATGCTGGGATTACAGGTATGAGCCACCGTGCCCAGCCTAGAAAAAAGAGAAAAGTCATTTAGACAGACCACTCCCAACCATTGCTCAGTGCTGCCTTGGCAGCGCAGACTCCCAGAATGCCTTGCGGGTGTTACTGGCCAGGACCAGGTCCGTCCTGCCCATGCACAGTAAGTTAATCACCGTGACCCGAGTTTTGCAAAAGAGAAAAGATTTATTCACAGGGCACCAAGCAAGGAGGTGGGATAATAGCTCTCAAATCCACCTCCCTGAAAATAAGGCTTCGGGATAAGCCTTGCTTCCAAGCAATAGAGCACAGGCCCCAGCCACACTCAAGAGGAGTGGCTATACCAGGATGTGAATGGCAGTCTGTCGGCCTCGTGGGTCTACAACTCGGAAGGGCCGTGCACTTGGTTTAAAGCTTTGGTGTTGCCATCTTGAGATTCTTAACAATTTCAAAATAAGGGTCCCCACATTTTCATGTGTAGTCAGTCCTGTCCAAGGAGGCCAAGGAGCTCATGAGGGTGGACAGGGCACTGTCTGCTCTGGGCAGCAATGGGACCGCTAACAGCTGCTTTCCAGTCTCCCAGCCCCTACCCCGGGGCCACACCTTCCCCATGGTATCTCACATTCTTTTTTTTTGAGACAGGGTCACGCTGTCGCCCAGGCTGGAGATAAGGTTTTCCTATGTTGTCCAGGCTGGAGTGAGTGGTGCAATCATAGCTCAATGTAACCTTGAACCCCTGGACTTGAGTGATCCTTCCACCTCAGCCACCCAGTTAGCTAGGACTACAGGCATACACCACCACACCCAGCTAATTAAAAAAAAAATTTTTTTTTTAATAAAAAAGTCTCACTGTGTTATCCAGGCTGTTCTCAATCTCCTGGACCCAAGTGATCCTACTGCCTCGGCTTCCCCAAGTGCTGGGATTACAGGTATGAGCCACTGCACCCAGCCTCCACTTTCTTGGTGAATAATTTAAGCCTAATTTTTTTCACTTAGCTCTTCTAATCAATTTTGTTGATCTTTTCAAAGATCCAATTTTTTATTTTCTCTATTATTCCTCTATTTCCTATTTACCTCCATTCTAATCTTTATTATTTCCTTTCTTCTATTGGTGTTGGGTTTAGTTTGCTCTTATTTTTCTAGTTCCTTAAGGTATAAGGTTAGGTTATTGATTCCAGGCTGCTCTTTTTTAATTTATATGCTTACAGATATAAATTTTGCTCGCAGCACTGCTGCTGCTGCATCCTGTAAATTTTGGCATGTTGTGTTTTCATTTTTATTTGTTTAAGATACTTTCTAATGTCCCTCGTGATTTCTTCTTTGACCCATTTGTTAAGAGTGGGCTCTTTAATTTCTGTATGCTTGTGAATTTTCTAGTTTTCCTTCTATTCTTGATTTTTAACTTTTTTTTTTCCCAAGGTTGAGAACTCATTTAAAGAGATCAACATTCTTTTTTTTTTTTTTTTTTTTTTTTTTTTTTTTTTTAGCTACTCAGGAGGCTGAGGCTGGGGGATCACTTGAACCCAGGAGTTTTTGACCAGCCTGGGTGATATAGGGAGACCCAGTTTCCAAAACCAAAATAAAACCATCTCCCACTCCCCAAACTTTGTGAAGTAGCAATGGCTGTTTACTCTCTCCCTGTGGTCGAAAAGAAGGATTTTCTTTCAGTTCTAAAGAAGCTGGCCTGGCAGGAGAAAGAATATTTTGATCATTTCCTGAAGAGAGGTAACCCCATAAACAGTCCAATTGGCGTTAGTTTGTTTTTTTTTTTTAGAGGGAAAAAGAGAAAAAGAAGGGGAAAAAAAGAAAAAGAGGGAAAAAGGAATATTACTTCATTCCTAAAATGGGTTTCAATAATGGCCGATCAATATTTTGAGTTTTTAAAGTGGTTAATGCATATTTTATGTGTTTAAAATGGAGACCTCTATTGTGTTTATTTGTTCTGGCTCTGAGTTCAAGTCCTGGATATTGTTATCAATTTGTTGTCTGGTTGAATCTAAATCTCATTATGTGTCTTATGTAACTGGGTGTTAAGATCTCTTATTGTTACATTAATCCTTTTATCCTTGCATCCTTGTAGCTTTGAAATCTATTTTATTAAGTGTGAGAATTGCAACTCCTGCTTTTTATTTATTTATTTTTGCTCTCCATTTGGTTGGTTTTTTTCCATCCCCTTGTTTTGAGTCTTTGTATATCTTTAGATATATCGTTAGATTTTGTGGATAATGTATATTTTGTGTGTTTAAAATGGAGAGCTCTATTGAGTTTGTTTGTTCTGGATCTTAGTTCCACTCCCGGATATCGTTATCAATTTTCTGTCTCGTTGAATCTAAATCTCATTATGGGTCTTATGTATCTGGGTGTTAAGATCTCTTATTATTACATTAATCCTTTTACCCTTGTATCCTTGTAGCTTTGAAATCTATTTTGTCAAATGTGAAAATTGCAACTCCTGCTTCTTATTTATTTATTTTTGCTCTCCATTTGGTTGGTAGGTTTTTTTTTTTTTTCCCAACCCTTTATTTTGAGTCTATGTATATCTTTGGATATACCGTTGGATTTTTGTCTGTATCTTTTTTTGATTGGGAGATTTGGTCGATTTAAATTTAGGGTTGCTGCTGTTTGATATTAACTGGCTATTTTGTCCTTTCGTTGATAAAAATTCTTCTTTATGTTAATGCTCTTTACTTTTTGGTGTATTTTTAGAAAGGGTCATACTGGTTGTTCCTTTCTGTATATAATGCTTCTTTTAGAAGTTCTTGTAAAGCAGGCCTGGTGGTAATAAAATCTCTGAGTACTTGCTTGTTCCTAAAAGATTTTATTTTTCCTTCAAATGTAAAGCTTAAATTGGCAGGATATGAAATTCTGGGCTGAAAGTTCTGTTGATTAAGTATATTGAATATTGGCCCCCACTCTCTTCTAGCTTGTAGGGTTTCCATTGAGAGATCTGCTGTAAGCCTAATAGGCTTGCCTTTATGGGTAACTTGATCTTTCTCTCTGGCTGCCCTTAATATTTTCTCCTTCGTTTCGATCTTGATGAATCTAACGATTATGTGCCTTGGGGTTGGTCTTCTTGAGGAATATCTTTGTGGTGTTCTCTGTATTGCCTGGGGTTGAATAGTGTCCTGCTTTGCTAAATTAGGAAAATTTTCCTGGATAATGTCCTGGAGAGTATTTTCCAGCTTGACTTCATTCTCTCCGTCACATTCAGGTACACCAATCAAGCGTATATTAGGTCTTTTCACATAGTCCCATATTGCTTGGAGACTTTGCTCATTCCTTTTTATCCTTTTTTCTCTATTCTTGTCTTGTCGTTTTGTTTCATCAAGTTGGTCTTCGACCTCTGATACCCTTTCTTCTGCTTGATCCATTTGGCTGTTTAAGCTTGTACATATTTCACTAAGTTCTCGTGTTGTATTTTTCAACTCCATAAGTTCATTTGTATTCCTCTCTATATTGTCTATTCTTTTCAACATTTCATCTAACCTTTTTTCCAAGTTCTTAGTTTCTTTACATTGGGTTAGAACAAGTTCCTTTAACTCCCAGAAGTTTCTTATCATCCACCTTTTAAAGCCTACTTCAGATAATGGAACACAGTCCTTTTCCATCAGGGCTTGTTCCGTTACTGATGAGTCCTTTTCCATCAGGGCTTGTTCGGTTGCTGATGAGTCCTTTTCCATCAGGGCTTGTTCCGTTGCTGACGGGTTCTGATTTTGAGTATACTCGGCCTTCTTAGGCTGTTTTTTTCCCTTCATTGTAAATGAACCGCCTTTCTAATTAGGTTTCGGAGTGGACATCTGACTTATTGATTCCCAATGCTGGGATCCGAGCAACCCACTGTGGCAGCCTAAATAGCAGCGATAAGACTGATGGTGCTCTTCTGCCCGGGAATCTCTGGTCTGGCTTCCCTCTTGAGTCCGCAACAAGTGGCTCTGACTTCCCGGAGCTCCAAACTCTGGTCAGTAGGGGAAGCAGTCCCGTTGGCTCTGCGTGAAGAGCTGCTGCGCGGAGACGCCGGCAAAACCGCTGCGGCGGCCACAAGAGTCGCGCTGGCGACCCGTGGGGCTCCTCCACTGGGAATCGGCTAATCAGTGAGTGACGAAAATTCGTCTAAAGATGTGGCGTCGTCTCGTTCTCTGAGCTTTCACTGGGAGCTATAATCCTGAGCTGTTAGTGGTCGGCCATCTTGGATCCGAGATCCTGATTTTTAACTTTATTCCAGTGTGTCCAGAGAACATACTTTGTATGATTTCAATCTTCTTAAATTTGAGACCTATGACCAAATATACGCTCTATGCTGGAGAATATTCCACATGCTCTTTAGAAGAATGCTTGTTCTGCTCTTGTCCGGTGGAAAGTTCTGTTCGTGTCTACTGTGGGCAATTGGTTTACAGTGTTTTTCAAGTCCTCTATTTCCTTGATGATCTTCTGTAGTTTTTCTATTAATGAAAGTGGGGTTTTGAAGTCACCAACTATTATTACTGACAATGCAACTATATTTAACCCTTTACTCTTAAAATTCTTCTGGGAAACTGGAAGGATCTGTGACCACCACCCACTCCCACATCAGACCCTACCCATACACCAACTGTCTGTTGCTCAGCAGCTGTGATGGTTGTTCCAGTTCTTTATTAGGCAAAGAACAGTTGTTGTTTTTTTTTTAGCATTTCCTTTAAGGAGCGTGGCTCAGATTGCTGAGCCAGCCAAGCCCTGCAGGACGGACTGCGCCTAGGATCACAAGTACTTCTCCCGAAACTCACAGATTTTCTCCTTGACCACTGGATCCAATGTTGAAAAGTCCCAGTCAACCAACTGCATTAGTCGATTGTGGGCCTCCCTAAAGAGGCCAGAGCCGATACTCAGCTCCACCCGCATGCGCCACTCAGCTACCTTAGAGCTGTTCAGGAAGGCATTATAGTTGGCTGCCATGGGCTATAGATAGACAAAGAGGAAGAGGTGGTCATCCTGGGGACCAGCCCCACCTGGGTCCTTGCCCACAGCCTCAGGGGCTCTCCCCATCAGCCTCTGCAAAGAATTAGGCTGCTGTCCCCTAAGCCTGAGCAAGCCATCACAGACTATGTAATAGACGTAGGTGGGGATAGAGGATCCAGAATCCCCCAGGGTCCTTGGTCACTGGTCTTCTCACTCCAAATTCTGAACCACACTGAGAGGGCTCCTGACCCAGGCAGCTTCTACTTCTCCAGCCCGCGACCTCCCATGAATCCTGCCTTCTTTCAGGGAAACCCCTTATCCCAGGTGTGTATATGTGGATGAGGGGGAGAACTCAGTTTTTTTCCCCATGTTTAACCTCCCACTGTGATCAAGCACAGGGGCTAGAATGGGAGACCTGGCGGGCAGTCTGCCCTGCAGTTTGGCTGGCTCACTAAGGCAGTCTACCCTGTAACTTGGCTTGCACGCAAGATCTTCGGGAAGCCCAAGAGGGGTGAGGTGGTGGGTGAAATGTAAGGGGTGTGGGACGAAGCCTATGACTGAACCCTTGGGGGAGGCCAGAATGACTTTTTCTCATGCTGATCTGCACTGCAAACAGATCGAAGAGACTAATTTGCATATCAGTCAGAGATCTCTGGGATAGGGAAAAGAAAACTGCGTTTCCTGGTCAATCCACCAGGATCCCGGATGCCTCCTCCTGGGCATAGCTCTGGCCACTCTCTTTGGTGAGTGTGCAGTGCCCTAGCTGGTGTGCAGGATGGCCAGTGTAGACCCTGGCCAGCGTCAGGAGAGGCAGAACTGGTCACCCTCCCGTGAATGTAGAGGCCACATACATGCCCCACACCCAGGTGTGCCTCCAAACGCACAGTGGATGCCGCTCAGACCCAGCCAGGAGAGCTGTCCTTCACAGCTGTCTGTCTGGAGCTCTGGGAAACAGGCAGGGCCAGGACAGCCAGGAAGCCAGTGAACATTTCCTGGGGAGTCCAGCAAGAGGAGGAGGCATCTGGGATCCTGGTGGACTGACCAGGAAATGCAGTGCCCTTTTCCCTATCTCAGGCTCACCCTCCAGCTCTTCCCACACTGAAGAATCTTTGTCAAGCGTGGAGAATTGTGATCCCTCCTGTTTCATAACATTCTGTGCTTCCTGTTGCCCCCACATTGAGTCCGGGCACCCAGACCTGGCTCCCACAGCCCCTATGGCAGCTCCACCTGCCTTCCCGGCTTCACCAGCCTATCCTCAAGTGACGGCCCCGCTGGTCACAGAGGAGTTCCACTTCTGCCCAAGGTCTAACCCTCCTCCACCCCTCCCCACACCTGCATCATCTCCACCATGGCCACCAAGTCAGCCAGTGAGATTTGGTCCCCAGCAATGGACATCTTGTCCTGAAGAAAATACTCCTCGAAGAGCTTCAGGCTGTTCTTCACCTCCGCCACTGTGTGATCCATCTTCTCAGCTGAAACTTCCTCCCCTGTTATCTTTGGGATCAGCAACTGGCCAGGGTTGGGAAGAAGAGGGAAGCACTCCTGGGCTATCTGCCCTACCAGGTCTCTGTACTCTTGTCTGCTCAATAGCTATTATTGGACAGGACATAAAGTAGTTTCACCTCTTTTAGCAGTTCTGATTGGTGGAAGTTCTGATTGCCGGAAGTTACTATGTGTTCACAATGATTTGGTTAGCTCATCAGGCATAAATCCTGTGATTGATTAGGTGATGCCTGTTACAGGCATACAATTAGAAATAGGGACACATGTACTGGTTGTCATTTTCAAATTTTCTATAGCCTTTCTCTCTCTCTCTTTTTGAGATGGAGTCTCACTCTGTTGCCCAGGCTGGAGTGCAGTGGTCCGATCTCGGCTTACTGCCAACTTTACCTCCCAAGTTTAAGTGATTCTCCTACATCAGCCTCCCGAGCAGCTGGGATTACAGGTGCACGACACCACATCCGGCTAATTTGTTTTGTATTTTTGGTAGAGACGGGTTTCGCCATGTCGGCTAGGCTGGTCTTGAACTCCTGACCTTGAATGATTCACCCTCCTCAGCCTCCCAAGGTACTGGGATTACAGTTGTGAGCCACTGTGCCTGGCCTTCTATGGGCCTTTTGACTTTGAGATTCTCTTGTTCAGAAAGAAAAGCATGGAATGCTGTCCTGGGGTGGCTAACATCAGCACCTCCTGTATGCCCTTCCCCTTTCCCTACTAAGACTCTTTCATACCCATTGTTTCAATCCACACTCCTGACAGCTCTGCTAGGCAGGCAGGAGAAGGAGCTGAGGAAATGAGGCCCAGAGAGGGAGGGAGACTTACTTTAGTTCACCAGCAGTGATCAGGGCCGGAAGTGGTCTCCAGCCTTCCTGACTCTCTGTCCCCAAGCCCCACAAGTGACCCTGCTCACCTTGAGCCAGACTATCCTCTTCATGGGCAGCTGAAAGGCTGTGTGTTGCCAAGCCATAAACTCCTCCACACGGGCACGTGTGTGCAGGTCTGGCGGGTACCAGTGCAATGGTGCACTGTACTTGCGACACAGATAGGAGAGGATGGACACGCTGCGGAAGGGACCAGTCAGGGGCACTGCTCTTGCCTTCCCGAGTGCCCCTACTCAGTCACCCCAGTGTGACCTGGGCCCAACTGCTAGGGCTTCCAGGGAAAGGAGAAGCCCAAACAGCCCTGGGAAAGATCTTCACTAGAGCTGTCTGACAGTCAGCAAGGGCAGGGAGGAAGACCTGCAGGGTGAGCAGGAGTTGGGGCTGGTGGTAGAGGAGAGTAGGCCAGCAAGGGGAAGAGCACGTGCCGAATCAGGATGCTGAGGGAGGATCACTCGAGCCCAGGAGTTTGGGGCTGCAGTGAGCCAAGGTCGCACCACAGCAATCCAGCTTCAGTGAAATAGCCAGATCCTTTTTCAAAAACAAAAACAGGCCAGTCACGGATTTTTACTCACACCTGTAATCCCAGCACTTTGGGAGGCGGATCACTCGAGGGCAGGAGTTGGAGACCAGCCTGGCCAACATGTGAAACCCTGTCTCTACTAAAATGAGAATAGAAAAATTAGCCAGGTGTGGTGGTGCACACCTGTAGTCCCAGCTACTTGGGAGGCTGAGGCACGACAGTCATTTGTACATGGGAGGCAGAGGTTGTAGTGAGCCAAGATTGTGCCACTGCACTCCAGCCTGGACCAGAGGGAGACTCTGTCTCTAAAAACAGGCAAAGAAAAACACATGCTGAAATACCAGGGTAAGGGGAGCAAGGTGAATTTGAAGAAGGAGAGCAGGTGGGTGCAGCTGGAAGAAGGGAGTGGGTGACTGGGGAGTGGTGAGACTGAGACACTGTGGAGGCCACAGATGATGGCCCCTGGAGATGTGGAGAGGTTACAGACTTAATCCTTTAAGATTAGGCGGTATGTAAGCCAGGGCATGAAAGGATCCACCTCTCTGCTGTGTGATGGAGGGTGAGCCCAAGGGGGCAGAATGGACAACAGGGAGGCCAGCAACTATTGGGAAGGTTGTGGTGTCTGGGAAGGGTAGAGGCCATGGGAACAGAGGGAAGGGGATGGAGGGGAGACATGCATCAGAGTGAGGGAAGGGGACGGGGGGGTGGGGGAGACATGCATCAGAGTGAGGGGAGGGGATAGGGGGAGACATGCATCAGAGTAAGGGGAGGGGACGGAGGGGAGACATGCATCAGAGTGAGGGAAGGGGATAGGGGGAGACATGCATCAGAGGGGAGGGGACGGAGGGGAAACATGCATCAGAGTGAGGGAAGGGGATGGGGGGGAGACAGGCATCAGAGTGAGGGAAGGGGATGGGGGGGAGACGCATCAGAGTGAGGGAAGGGGATGGGGGAGACACGCAGCAGAGTGAGGGGATGGGACGGAGGGGAGACATGCATCAGAGTGAGGGAAGGGGACGGGGCGGGGGGGAGCCATGCTTTGGAGGGGACGTCCTAGGCCTTGCTGATTGACGGCTGCTATGGGAACCTCCACAGGACAAGCGTTCCTTTATCATCACAGCAGCCCTGCCAAGGTGGAAAGGTCAGGGCATGGAGAGAGCTATCGATTAAAAGTGGAGGAGAGACACGGCAACAAGCTGCAAGACTCAGATCTCCTTCGGACCTGATCCAAACAAACTGCCAGGAAAATATTTAGGAGACAATCAGAGAGTTTTGAACAGGCACCAAATGTTAGATAAAATCTAGGAATTACTGTTAATTTCATTAGGTATCCTAATGGTATTGTAGTGATGCTACACTCTATCATAGCCCAGGCTGGAGTGCAGTGGTGCAATCAGAGTTCACTGTTGTCTTGAACTCCTGGCCTCAAGCGAGCCTCCCATGTCAGCCTCTCAAAGTGCTGGGATTACAGGCATGAACCACCATGCCCAGCCTGTTGCTTTTTTTAAATTTAAGTTTCACTCTTGTTGCCCAGGCTGGAGTGCATTGGCATCATCTCGGCTCACCGCAACCTCTGCCTCTGGGATGCAAGCAGTTCTCCTGCCTCAGCCTCTTGAGTAGCGGGGATTTCAGGCGTGCGCCACCAGGCCCAGATAATTTTGTATTTTTAGTGGAGAGGGGGCTTCTTTATGTTGATCAGGCTGGTCTCAAACTCCCGACCTCAGGCAATCCTCCCGCCTCAGACTCCCAAAGTGCATGTATTACAGGGATGAGCCACCTCACCCAGCCTTTTTTTTTTTTAAGAACGCTTACCTCTTAGAGGTATGTTTCTAAACATTTATTGATTTATTTACTTATTTTTATTTTTTGAGATGGAGTCTCACTCTGTCGCCTAAGCTGGAGTGCAGTGACGTTAATCGTGGCTCACTGCAACTTCCACCTAAGCAATCCTTCCACCTCAGCCTCCTGAGTAACTGGGATGACAGGTGTGGGCCACCACGCTGGCTACATTTTGTATTTTTGTAGAGATGGGGTTGTGCCATGTTGTTCAGGCTAGGTTGGTCTTCAACTCCTGAGCGCAGGCCATCTACCTGCTTCAGCCTCCCAAAGTACTGAATTATAGACATGAGCTGGCCCGTAGACATTATGAAATGGTGGGGTGTCTAGAAGGCAGGGGAATAGAACTGATGTAAAATGGACCCCAAGTTGGCAGCTAGGCGGTGGGTCTGTGGGGTTCATCATGACCCTTGTTCATCAGCATTCACTCAACTTTAGTGTGCCTGTGAGTGTGGTAAATAGACAGATGCTCCCACTGAGTCTCCCAGGAAGAGCAGAGACAGACAGTGCAAGGGCCCTGGGGAAGACTCACCTTTCAATTAAGACAAATTTCCCGTCTTTGAGGCTGGGCAGCTTCCTGAGGGGGTTGATGTCAATGTATTCTTTGCTGTGAT
The DNA here is from genome assembly GCF_049354715.1 of Callithrix jacchus. Taxonomy (NCBI): domain Eukaryota; kingdom Metazoa; phylum Chordata; class Mammalia; order Primates; family Cebidae; genus Callithrix; species Callithrix jacchus. The sequence goes on from NC_133502.1 coordinate 195,471,818, forward strand.
GGTGACCTGGGAGGAGCAGCGAAGATCTGAGGCTGTGGGACTCCAGGGGAGAGAGAACTGAGACTCCCAGAGACACAAATGCCTCCCTCTTTTCTCAAGAAGAGGGAACTGAGGCCTGGAGGGACATCGCGGCTCACCCCAGGTCACAGGGCAAGGCAGTGGCAGAATCAGACCGGGATAAGAACTGCTGGCTCCCAGCCTGCCCCACTCTAGGGCTGGTGACTCCCGTGCCTCCTCCCTGTGTCCCAGGACCAGGATGACCCTTTGGCCCAGAAGCTGGAGGCCTCCAGTGCCCACCCACAAAGCAGGATCTGCAGCCACAGCCTCTGAATCACCTGAAGCCCTGAGGGCCTGGGTCCCAGCCCCGCACCCATCACCCTCACTCTGTCCTGGCTTTAAGGAAGCTGGGCCCAGCGCATGGCTGGACATCCAAAGGGGAGCCCCTCAGATGCAATCAGGGTTGTCTGAACAGGGAACCTGATGTGGGGCCAGGAACTGAAGCTCTTCCTGGACCAGCTGCCTCCTGTTGGAAACATTTCCAGGGCTCCACTCGCACCCTGTTCATTTCCACAGCTTCTGTGTCTTCCTCTGTGCTCCAAAGGCTTCTGCTTTTGCAGGCTGAACTCTTGGAACCCCTGTGTGCCCGGGATGGAGTTGGAACCCACCCCTCTGACCCTCACTAGGGGTCAGTGGAGCCCTGAGCCATTTGGAACACGGGGGAGGATGGGTGTAGACAGACTGTGCACTTCTGCCCCGTCTGCCAACAGACAGGTGCTGTGTTCACAAGGTCCTAGACTCCCACCAGGAAGTGAGAGTCCCAGGGAGTCCCAGCTGCTCTTCCTTCCCCCTTCCCCTAGAAGAGCCTGTTCATCTCTGGCATGGGGACTGTCATTAGTGGGGACTGGCTAAGGTAGGCTAGACATGGATGCAGCCTACAAGCCCCCTGGCTTCTCTTCCTTCCCTGCAGACCTCTAGGGGGACTCCCTTGTCTCTGTCTCTGCTTCTCAGAAAGGCCCCAGTCAGGCTGGGTGATGTGGCTCACACCTGTAATTTCAGCACTTTGGAGGCTGAGTTGGGCTGATCACTTGAGATCAGGAGTTCAAGACCAGCCTGGCCAACATGGTGAAACTCCATCGCTTCTAAAATTACAAAAAATTAGCCGGGTGTGGTGGTATACACCTGTAATCCCAGCTGCCAGGAGGCTGAGCTGGGAGAATCACTTGAACCCATTGGAGGTGGCAATGAACCAAAATAGCACGACTGCACTACAACCAAAGCAACAGAGCGAGAATCTTCCTAAAATAAATAAATAAATAAATAAAATAAAGGAAAAAATAAAAGCCCCAAGCTGTGTGCCCTGCCTCCCCCCAAGACCAGACCTGCTGGGCAGCAGTGGGAGCTGACCTTTCAGCAGATCCACAAACTGAAAGTTGAATGAGATGTCATGCTTCTTCGAGAAGATGTAGACGGCCCGGCAGGGTGCTGACAGCAGGTCGATGTAGAGCTCCAGGGCCATGTTGAGACAATGCCAGGCACCACAGCCACAACTGGCCAGCTGCAGACCTGGGCCTGTGTCTGGCCAGGGCCCCGTCCCTGTGCTGTCTCTGATCTGGGCCAGGGCCCTGTATTCTGGAACTTCTTGTTTCCCTTTGTGTTGTCATAAGGCCAGGGAACCTTCAATTCTTACAAGGCCAGGGAGCCTGCAATTCTCACAGCAGCAAGCATTCTAAGGAGGCCCAGGAGTAGGCTGGGGAGAGGCCCGTGGCAAAGGCAGAGCAGCCTGGACCATACTGTCTCCCCCGACACGGGTGTCTGTGCCCTGTGGTGCCCCCTCACAGACACCCTGTCTGAGAAGGGATTATGCATGGGAATTCCCAGGGCCTGACTTTCCTTGCAGAACCTGATGAACGGGGCTTTGCAGGGTGTAGAATGAGCAAGAGGCAATGAGAATTATCCCTGGAGGATTCTAGAAGTAGGGACTGGGTCTATCCACAGGCGAATCGAGCCGGAAGTATGGCTAGGAAGGAACTGGGAGAAAGAGACACAGGAGCCTGGGAGCTTTGGGAGCAGTGGGGACACCACCACCAGGACATCAGGGGGCACTCGGCAGTAAAAATCACAGATGCAATAAAACTCTGTACACATTGTTGTATAATGTACGACAATGTATAGAAATACACCCCCCATACATTATTGCTTCAAATCTAGCACTATTACTGAACTCATAAGAATCCCTCTCCCTACACTCCACTCTCTATAATTAATCTTAACATAAGCCTCCTGTTTATATTAGCCACATCAAGCCTAGCTGTCTATTCTTTGATCAAGATGAGCGTCTAGTTCAAAATGTGCACTAATCGGTGCACTATGTGGAGTGGCCTGAACAATCTCACATGAAGTCACCATAGCTATCTATTATCCTCCCGTCAGTCCTATTAATAAGTGATTAGGAGATTTTTTGCAGATTTCCACTGCATTCAGAGAGCCCCAGCCTTCATGCCCTCCTGCAGTATACACGGGACCTTCCAGTACAGCCACAGCAAGGCCAGGTCTATGTGTGGACATAGGTGGCATCACTATGTTTGGGGTTGTAGCACTCTGTGGTATTCGAAGTCTTCAGTCCATATCTTCCCCCAACCACATACGGTTTGTCATCTAGCACTGCAACCCCGAACTGTAGCCTCCTCCCATTCATATTTGCTACTGGAGTCCACACATTTGTACAGAGATCACGCTTTTCAATGCTTGTTGCTCCTTTTGTTGAATCCATTCTCTCAACTGCAAAGAATGTACCAACAGTTGACTTCCTAGGTTTTGTCTGGGGACTTTCTACCATGGTCGTCTCTCTGATAATGAATGGTTTCACTGCTTCCATAATTAGTTTCTGACATTCTATATCATCCCCAAAAAGTACATTACTTTCCATGTCTGCCAGGAACTGTGGTGCAAGAAGAGGTGGCCCAATATAAGCCAAAAGTTTGCTTTGATCTTTGTCTGTAGCAAATCATGACGGGCCCAAGTAAGAAGTGCATTCAAAATTGTCTCATCATCAGGGATGTTCGTGTCATCGCTAGCCTAGAGCTTTGCAATTTCACTGGCTGTAACAACACAAATTCCTGGTTTCTGATTACTTCCACGAAATGCTCAACAGTAGAATTGTGAGCCACTTTGTGCAAATCTGTCCAACCTTGGGCATCAGCAAAGGAATGAATTTCAAGACAGTTGGATGGGTGAAGTTATTTCGTTAAAAACTCACAGCATGTGGCTGGGCACAGTGGCTCACGCCTGTAATTCCAGCACTTTGGGAGGCCGAAATGGGTGGATAACTTGAGGTCAGAAGTTTTAGACCAGCCTGGCCAACATAGTGAAACCTCATCTCTACTAAAAATACACAAAATTAGCTGGGCGTGGTGGCAGGTACCTGTAATCCCAGCACTTGGGAGGCTGAGGCAAGGGAATTGCTTGAACTCAGGAGGTGGAGGTTGCAGTGAGCTGAGATTGTGACATTGCAGTCCAGCCTGGGCCACAGAGCAAGCAAGACTCTGTCTCCAAACAACAACAATGAAAAAAAAAAAAAAACAAAAAGGAAGAAGGCAAGCTGTAGATAGCAGCAGGCACTCGGCATTATCTTCTTTTTTTTTTTTTGCAGTGAGCTGAGATCACACCATTGCGCCCCAGCCTAGTTAACGAGAGTGAAACCCCGTCTCAAAAAAAAATAAGAGAAAAAAGAAAAATTCATCTGATGAACATGGCAGAGGTGGCCAGAGGTCGCACTGGGCGGGGGCGGCTAGGCAGGGGGAGCGGGGAAGCAGGGGCCTGGCCAGCAAGCTGAGGAGAGGGAGGCTGGACCCCTCTCAGGCCCCAACTCCTTCCAGGGCAGCCTCACCCCCCACGCTGGCTGCCTGGAGTGAGCCACTCCTGCTCCATCAAGCGGCCCCAGGCCGGGTGGGGTGGTGTCATGGGGTCGGGGACCTGCTCACCAGTCAGTCCCGGCCTACAGAATGGTAAGCATTTTTGTACTAAACATATCTAAACATAGAAAAGCTGAAAAGCTACAGTAAAAATATTGCATTAGGCATTATAATCTTTTTTTTTTCTTTGAGACAAGGTCTCACTGTTGCCCAGGCTGGAGTGCAGTGGCACGACCATGGCTCGCTGCAGCCTCGACTTTCCTGGGCTCCGGTGAGTCTCCCACCTCAGCTTTCCAAGTAGCTGGGACTACAGGCAGGCACCACTATGCCTGGCTTATTTTGTATTTTTTATAGACAGGGTTTCACCATATTGCCCAGACTGGTCTCAAACTCCTGGGCTCAAATGATCCACCCGCCTCGGCCTCCCAACGTGCTGGAATGACAGGAGTAGTGATTCACCCGCATTATAATCTCATGGGGACACCATTGTATATGGGGACACAGAAACGGAAATGAGGTGCATGACTGCACTTCCTAAGGTCTTTGCCAGCAAGGTGACAGTGCAGGCTTTCTTCAAAAACCTTGATTTACACCTAATCTCCTGGCCAAAAAGGATGGCAAGGCTTGTTAGTTGGCAGAGGCTATGCCCTTTTTACCTGCTGAGGATATATATGCTCCAAGATTTCTAGTTAGTTCAAGTCCCCATAATCCAGGGATCACTCAATCCAGGGATGAAAGGTTCAGAGATGCCAGTAGGCATAGGGCAGCCAAACACTCAAAAGAAGTGAATCCATACCTCCTATTTGGAGTATACTCAACTTTATAAGAGGTAAAAGGCAAGAGGTACTGCTTTTCCTTCCTTCAATCCTGTTTCCTGACAGATTTTTCCTTAAGTTTGTTTTATTTATTTACTTTTATTTTTTTGAGCAGAGTCTCACTCTGTTGCCCAGGCTGGAGTGCAGCGGCACGTTCCGGCTCACTGCAACCTCTGCAGTGAGGCTCAAGCGATTCTCCTGCCTCAGCTTCCCGAGTAGCTGGGATTACAGGGATACGCCACCACACCTGTAGGGTCCAGCCCTGCAGGGTCCTGTGCGCTCCTCTCTGCTGGTGTGGAGACGAGAAACTGTAGAAATAAAAGACGCCGGGCACGATGGCTCAAGCCTGTAATCCCAGCACTTTGGGAGGCCGAGGCGGGTGGATCATGAGGTCCAGATATAGAGACCATCCTGGTCAACATGGTGAAACCCTGTCTCTACTAAAGATACAAAAAATTAGCTGGGCATGGTGGCGCATGCCTGTAATCCCAGCTACTCAGGAGGCTGAGGCAGGAGAATTTCCTGAACCCGGGAGGCGGAGGTTGCAGTGAGCCGAGATCGCGCCATTGCACTCCAGCCTGGGTAACAAGAGCGAAACTCTGTCTCAAAAAAAAAAAAAAAAGAAATAAAAGACGCCCCATCCATACAGGGCTGAGGTGGTCCTGGGGGACTCGGCCTTCTGGGTCCTGAGGTATATCCTTGGATTGTACCACCTTGGCCAGTCTCCTGAGTTGAACAGATGAAGTTTTACCCCAGAGGAGACCAGGAGGCTGGGGATGCCGAGGCAGTTGACAGCAGCAACCACTGACTCCAGATGAATAACATGATATGCTTCACCCCCTTTTTCTTTTCTTTCTTTTTTTTTTTTTTGAGATGGATTTTCACTCTTGTCACCGAGGCTGGAGTGCAATGGTGTTATCACCCTTTATATCCTCCCCATCTGGACAAGAGAAGGGGTTGGCTATGCCTAGATAAGTAAGGCCTTACATGTAACACTTTTCCTTCCTCCCTCCCTCCCTCCCTCCCTCCCTTCCTTCCTTCCTTCCTTTCCTTTTCTTTCCTTTCCCTTTCTTTCTTTTCTCTCTCTCTCGTTCTCTCTTTCTCTCTCTCTTTCTTTCTTTCTTTCACAGGGTCTGACTCTGTCGTCCAGGTCATCATGGCTCACTACAGCCTTGACCTCCGTGAGTTCAAGCAATGTTCCTCCCTCTGCCTCAAAAGTAGCTGAGATTACAGGCACGCACCACCACACTGGGTTATTATTATTACTATTTTAATAGAGATGAAGTCTCACTATTTTGCTCAGGCTGGTCTCAAACTCCTGGGCTTAAATGATCCTCCCACCTAGCCCTCTCAAAGTGCTGGGAATACAGGTGTGAGTCGCTATGCCCAGCTCCATATAATCTCTCTTTCTTTCTTTTTTTTTTCTTTCTTTCTTTCTTTCTGACAGTCTTGCTCTGTCCCCCAGGCTGGAGTACAGTGGTGTGATCTCGGCTCACTGCAACCTCTGCCTCCCGGGTTCAAATGATTCTCCTGCCTCAACCTCCTGAGTAGCTGGAATTACAGGCACACGCCGCCACACCTGGCTAATTTTTTGTATTTTTAGTAGAGATGGGGTTTTACCATGTTGGCCAGGCTGGTCCTGAACTCCTGACCTCAAGTGATCAACCTGCCTCAGCCTCCCAAAGTGCTGGGATTACAGGCATGAGCCACCACGCCCGGCCCCATATAACATTTCAAAGGTGCTAAATCCCATTCTTCCTCTGAGTGCTACCCGTACTTGGGCCAAGAGTATGGGTAACAGCCTTAACCAATTCTCTTGGGCCTCCTGGCAGGACTTGGCTAAGCTACCGTTGGGAGTTCTATTGGACCTTTCGGTCTTTCCCAACCAGTTTGGTCTCCAGGCTACATGTCACTTCCACTGTAAGACCAAGGCCTGGGAGGTTTTTGCCACTATGTTAGAAATGAATGTGGGTCCATTAGCATTCTGGACTGACTTAGGGAGACTGATTCGAGGGGTAAACTCCTTTAGTAAAGCCTTCATGGCTTCCACCTTTTCAGTCCAGCATGGAAAAGCCTCTATCCAGCCAGTAAAAGCGTCAAGAAAACAAAGCACCAGGGGATATTTAAATCCTCTGGAAGCCATGGAGCCAATGTGCCAGTCCTCCCCTTGCACGATTCCCCTGAATTGTACCACCTTGGCCAAGGGAGGTATGGGAGGTCTGGTTTGAGCATTGTTTCTCTGACAATAGACACACTGGTCAGCCACTTTGCCTATCATTTTCTTCAATTTTGGGGTCCTTATTATCCTGAGGAGCCAAGTGTGCATAGCCTCCTTGCCATAGTTCGAGAGATCATGGGCAGGATTTATAGTAGCCCAACTCAGATTTCTGGACACCCAAATCCTGCCTTTCTTATTTAGGGCCCATCCCTCTGAGAGGGAACTCTGATGATCTCTCTCTTACATGGCTTTCTGTAACTCCCTAGGGGAGTGTCTTGGTTTATATTCATAAAGAGGTATTGAAGGAAGCAAGGACTTTCCCTCCCTGTATGTGCCAGGTTGCTCCCCTTCATTATTCCAAAGTCCCCCATTAGATGACCTCAGCAATCTGTTATTTCCACCGCCTGCAGTAGTGCCAATATTTATGTTGCATATTTGATTTGTCATTGGCATTTAGAAGTCCCTTTTCTTACTCGATTGCACCATGAACATGGATCACAGAGAACACGTATCTCACGTCTGTATAAATAAGGCCTTGCCTTTTCTTAGTGCCAGGGTGCTGGTTAAGGCTATTTATTATCTCTATCTTTGGGGCTGAAGTTTGGGCAGGGAGGCTTTTGGCCTCTATGCTTTCCCACAAGGAGACAACTGCATATTCTGCCCTTCTTCTGCCTCTTTCAGGAAGCTACTGCCATCTACGAACTCAATGTCTTCCTTTTCTTCTTCAACCACATCTCTGCTATGGAGAATCTTGAAGGTCATTTCTACCAAATGTGAGGTGTTAACATTAGGATCTGAGACTTGTGTCTTTCCTGGGCGCGTCCTCAAACTTTGGCTAAATTAACCTTTATTAATTGAGACACCTGTCTTATTTTATTTTTTTTTTGGTTAATGCAATAAAGTAGAATCTCTATGTCATATCATACATAAAAATTAGTACAGATGGACCTAAATATGGTGGGTGCATCAGTAGAAAATACAAGAGAATGTCTCTATGACCTTGGGACAGGGCCTGAGTTCTTAAGGACGACACAAAATGCTCAAATCATTAAGGAAAAGATTGATAGTCGCCTGTTATGATTCCAAATTTGTGCTTCAAAAAAAAACACCTTAGAAATTGGGGGTGGAAAGGGAGCAAGTCACAGAGTAGGTGCAAATATTTGCAATTAATGCACTGAACTAGTAAAATACTGGTATCCATAAAATTGTAAAGAACTACCAATCAATAAGAAAAAAACCACAACTCAGTAGAAAAATGGGCAAATATATATATATATACAGGCAATTCTCAGAACATGAAACAGTGTAGCCAATAATCACATTTTTTTTTTTTTTGAGACAGAGTTTCGCTCTTGTTACCCAGGCTGGAGTGCAATGGTGTGATCTCCACTCACCGCAACCTCTTGGGTTCAGGCAATTCTCCTGCCTCAGCCTCCTGAGTAGCTGGGATTACAGGCATGCGCCACCATGCCCAGCTAATTTTTTTTTTTGTATTTTTAGTAGAGACGGGGTTTCACCATGTTGACCAGGGTGGTCTCGATCTCTTGACCTCGTGATCCACCCGCCTCGGTCTCCCAAAGTGCTGGGATTACAGGCACCAATAATCACATTTTTTTAAAAGCTCAAACTTACTGAAAGCAGGGAAATGAAAATCAAAGTTATAATGAATAATACATTCCACACCCATCATGTTGGCATACTCAAACTGTATGTTCAATATGCTATATTTAATGTTATTACAAACTATGTTCAAGATGTTATGTAATATTACATATTATGTACTATTACAATCTATAAAATAGCAAAAAATTGGCAACACTCCAAACGCCCATTACAAGAGAATGGAACCGGATATAGAGTGGAAATTAGCGAAGTAGGCCCACACATCTGCGTGGGAGCATCTCAGAGAACCCAGGGGCAAAACGCCAGGATACCCAAACCGAGCCCCACCCCGCCCCCGCACGGAGCAGGCTACAGGCTGATGGGCTGGTTTGACCAAGCCAGTTCCGCCTTCGCCTGGCCCCTTGAAGCCCCGCCCCCGCGCAGAGCATGCTGGGGACGCACTGGCACGGGGCAGCGGCCAACGGGCGTTCTCTGTTCCGTTAGGAGCCGGTGACCATCCGCCAGTGTATCTAGGGCCTCTGAGGGCGCCGCCGGATGGCTCCCTGTGTCCTGGTGGCCTCGGGGGCTGCAGGGAAGGGGTGGGAAGACTTCCCAGGACTGGGGAGCGCAGGGTGGAAAGGGAAGGGCCTAGGAATCTCAGATTGTTTTGAATCAAGGGCCGAAGCCCGGGTCGGGGGGAGGGAAGGAACTACTTCCGTGCCTTCAGAGGGAGTCTGGAGTCCCAGGCCGTGTCGGGTGGAAGGAACTGTGCAGCGTCCCAGAGGGAGGGAAAGAGAAGGGGAGAGGGGTGGACTTAAAGTGGAGGGGAAAGAAGGGAGATGGCAGAAATGGAGGGCAGGAGAGGCATCGTTCCCCAGCCCTATAAACTATAACGAGCCCCTGCTAGAGAGCAGAAAAGGGGTGGGTGGGGAGTGGGGGGCTAGAAAGGAAAAGAAACAAAAGCCATTTTGGTCTGAGTCAGGACCCCAGCTCTTGGACAGGAAGAGACCTCCGAGATGGCTTTCTTAGGTGGCTGTGACTGCAGCTCTTTGTGGTGCCTCAAGCTCCCTCTTAACCCACGGGAGACTTAACCTTTACCTTCGGGAGAGATTTCGCGTTAAGGAGGGGAAAGAAGGACAGAGGGACAGTGGCAAAGGGATGCCAGGGGGAGATAAGGGAGAGAACACGGGAGTGTTAGATTTTGAAAAAAAGATGAGGTTAAAGACAGTTGATGACTCAGACACAGGTTTATTAACACGGCCTAGCGAGGTGGGGACCAACTCAATGCCAAAGCCCCACTACCACTTACAGGCTGGAAAAATTCTAACGAGAGGGGTCTGGATGGTATGACTTACGGCCCAAGAAGATGTTAATTAAAATATTTTTTAAATCTTTGTCCAACAGGATGTGAAAAAGAAGTCAGACAATTAGGCAGGTGTTACTGAAAGCCCAAACCCCTGTGGAATGTTTCACTCTGACCATCATCTACAAAATGACGGATTTACAAAAGAATACAGCTTGGACTAACAATGAGGGCACAGCCTGTGGAGAGCTAGGCACTGATTTTAAGGGAAGTCTGTCTTCGGCTACGCCAGAACCGCAATCTTATTTTAAGGGCGTCTGGCTGTGGTGGACTATGTCTAAGACTAGGGGGTCCAGAGAAGACCCCATCCTTAGTAACCCTTGTCAGTAGGGAGACTTCTCATGGAATCTACTCCTTGGGTTTGACCCTCTCTATCTTGATGTTGATCCTTTTTAGGTTTTGAAGAAGGGAGATGGGAGAAATTCATCCTTCTTAGATTTTGAAGGGAAGGTGAGGGTTCAAGAAGAATCGAGAAGGGTTCACAATGCCATGAGACAGGACAGAAATATATTAAAAGAAAAAAAAAAAGAGTTGGTGGCTTAACGGCAACACAGGTTTATTGCCATGCCAGCACAAACCTGTGGAGGGGGGACAAGCTTAGTGTCACAGCATGTGTCCTGCTTACAGACTGGAATGGTTATTGTAAGAATAAAAGAAGAAAGCGACACGAAGGGTGACTGGACAGTCAACAGGGATGAGTTTAGGCAAACCTGAGAGGGGCTGCTGGCTGAGTTAGGCCACACTCTCTTACAAACTAAGGATATTTAAGGGTTTTGGAAGGGGACTTATGATAGGTTCAGAATGTTTCATGTGAGGAAAAGTTTATGGCGGGGTTGGAGTATCTCTGGTCGGAGAGGAGACTATCTTGGGGCTGGCATATTTCTGATCAGAAAGGGGTTTATCTTAGAGTTGGAAAGTTTCTGGGTATGCTGACAGCCATTTGGCTGATGTTTTGGACCTGGATTTAGGCAGCTTTTAATTAAGGGGGAACTTAGAATGGTGGTGTTCAAGATGGCAGTGCTTCTGCTCTGTCAGTTACATGTCTGGAAGCGGGGAGGGGGGCAGTATGGCTTGCTGCCCAGCATGTTGATAAAGCTGCTCCTTGGCTCCTTGTCCAGCAGGAGGTGATAGGGATGTTCCTGTAGTTAGGTGGTTAGGCAGTATGTTTTTAAAAACATTCCTCATGGAATGTTTTACTCTGATCAGGGTTTATGAAATGTCAGGAGGGTTACAAAATGGTGCAGGGATCTTGGGGTTTAGGCCCACATCCCTCAGGGAAGACCTTGTTGGTTTTCTCCTTACAGATCCTGATGCTCATGTGGGGATACATCTCAATAGGGAAAATATTGAGCTCCCAATGTTTTTGTGAAGCTGTTTTGCCATCTATGAAATAATTACTGCTCTGCCCCCTCCTGGGGTTGTTAGAGACCCAGTGAGATACTAAAAGCATGTTTAAAGCATGTAAGGTCTGCAAATGCAATGAAGTGTTGTCAGAAAGCCCAGCTCACGTGGCTTTAAGGGCCACTGGTGAGAGAAGATTGGAGGCAGCCTGTTCTGGCCAGAGCCTCCTGTTAGTTTCTCCTCACTGTTCCCTTTACCAGGAAGGCTACATCAGTTTGATCAACTGCCAGTCTGTTTGCCCTCATTCTCCTTGGCTCTGCCCTGAGTCCAGAAACCTGGATTTGAAACCTGTGTCTGTCGCTTACTAGCTGAGTGATCTTGGGCAAGTCATTTCCGCTCTTTCCTGCTTAAGTAGAGCTAAGACAGCCTATGAGTGAAACTATATAAACCAAGGCATAATTGCTGGCTCCAGTAGGAGGCAGCTGGTCTGAGGGAGAAGCCCTGGCCAGGAATCTGTTAGAGACAGATTATTATTTTGTCACCAACTGGAATGGCCTTGGGACAAAGCACAGCAGCTGTCTTGATCTCATCAATATCCTTGACTTAATCCCTTGGGTCATGCTGTGTCATCTTCAACATCAGTCACTTCCATTAGCCTTAGCATTGGCCTTGACCTCAGTTTCCTCATGTGTGACTTGAGGATGATGATTCTTATAGGAAGCAATAAGCTTGGGGTAAAGAAGCTATTGGGTCACATTACACTTTAAATGCATTTAAGTGGGGTCTTCAGTTTATAAAGATTAGCAGATTGCATGGCATGAGAACAGAGCCATGGAGAATGTTTGAGACCCCATTAATAGCTGATAAGAGGATAATCAGTGAGCACTGGGAGGGGAGGATTGAGTCTTGAAGAGTTGGAAGGGAAAATTGAGTCTTAGGTGAAGAGTTGGAGGGGGAGGATTGAGTCTTGGGTGAAGAGTTGGGGAGAATTGAGTCTTGGATGAAGAGTTGGAGGGGAAGATTGAGCCTTGGGTGAAGAGTTGGAGGGGGAGGATTGAGTCTTGGGTGAAGAGTTGGGAAGATTGAGTCTTGGGTGAAGAGTTGGAGGGGAAGATTGAGCCTTGGGTTAAGAGTTGGAGGGGGAGGATTGAGTCCTGGGTGAAATTGGAGGGGAAGATCAAGTCTTGGATGAAGAGTTGGAGGGGGAGGATTAAGTCTTGGGTGAAGAGTTGGAGGGGAGGATTGAGTCTTGGATGAAAAGTTGATTGGAAAACAAAACTGAACAGAAAACCAGGGCATCATCAACACTGATGAGTAATTTTTTTCTCTATAAAATGATTATTTAGATTAAGAAATGACAAATTTCGAAAAGCTGACAAGCACCACAAACTCCAGGAAAACAAAAAATCTGACATTTTTACTACGTGCCAGACACCTTCACCTTTAAAATACTCTGTTCCCTCATATTTTTTGGCTGCAGACTCTTTGATCGCATTCTCGTGTGACAGTGATTGTGTCATATTTCCTATGGAGAGAATAGAAAGACAGTTCTGCCTCTCCTTTGGCAGTAGGCAGATCCCTGTGAGGTAGGAGATCAGCAGGACTTTTCCAAGCACAGGTGAAAACCCTGCTGATCAAAACATGACATAACAATAATAAAGAAGAGCCAAAACTAGCTCAGATTAGGAATTATAATGCATTTGCATAAGATACACCCACCAGGGCCATGACAGTTTATAAATGACGCCATGGCAATAACCCAGGAATGACCTTATATGGTTCCAGGGACTTCTCGTTTCTTTTCCAGAAAGTTCATGAATAACCTGTCCCTTATTTAACATATAATTAACAGTGGGTATAACTGTGGTTTGCCAGAAATCTTGGAGTGCTGTTCTACCTATGGGTTCACCCAGCTCTGTCTCTGGAGGAGCAAACTGGAATATACTCACTTTGCCTTCAGTTTTCTCTGTGGAAATCTTTGCAGTGCAAAGCCAAGAACCCTCCCTGGCTGAGTCCCAATATGGGGGTTCGCCTGCATCAACTGGAAGCCATTTATGCACAAAGATAACCATAGCAATTTAAGTAGATACAGAAGTGACTTCAAAGCCCAGAAATCCCACTAAACCCATGCAAGATGATCCCCCAATTTTGCCTTGGAAGCCATATCCAAAATAGCCACAGCCATTGCAACAGGACAGGTGTGTGACAGAGGGAGAATGTGAACTGGAAAGAGACAGTGGGCCTCAACCGACTTGTAAAAGTATCTTCCACATAATTTCCAGAAGCACATGACGAAAGCATTGATAGGACTCCTCCCAAGGCAGAGGGCCCCTGGACGGTGAACACAGTGCAGTCTTTTAAGCCACCTCTGCTCTGAATAATTGCAGCTGCACCCGTTGCAGCCCCCTTCTCCCCCAACACATCCCATCTCACCCTCTCAACACATACAGTGGGGAGGTTCTGAGATTTGTACCCACCCACCAAAAGAACCCTCCTGAGTAGGATGAGATTCTCTGGCCCCGAGCTGGGCTCTAGCCTACTGTGTTCTCCTGCACACCCACAGGAGGCAGTCAAAGCTGAACTTTGAACCACAAGTGCACTTCTTGAAAGGGAGCAGAGTGGGAGCCAGAAAAAGCACCTTGGATCCTATACATGCCTTTGGGAACCCCAAGGGAACTCTTGGGGCTCCATGTCTGGTCACCTTTACACTGCCTTATAAGACTGTTGGGAGGAGCTATTGAAAACTCTTGCATAAGACATCCACAAGCACCAAAAACATGGCAGAAGGGGAGGGGAAGCGGGAGAGAAAATGAGTAGAATGGGAATAGACTGTAGATTGGAAGGGAGGGCAGTTAGGGAGGGGGCACCAGCTGGGGACTCAGCACATCAAGAGTGTAAATTCTAGATAAATGGCATATAAAACTAGACTTTATAAAAAGGTGTGCATATGACCTTTAAATAGTACCTTTTCTAAAAAAAAAAAAATCCTTTTTTTAAAAAATCTTACTAAAGCAATTAAGCCTCAGGATGAAAACAGCAATATTAGATAATGAGAAATAAAATGGGGATACTTGTGACACAGTAATGCTTTTTATTTTGAAAAGACAGGGTCTTGCTTTGTCACCCAGGCTGGAGTGCAGTGGAGTGATCATAGCTCACTGCAGCCTCAATCTTCAAGGCTTGAATGATCTTCCCACAACAGTCTTCCATGTAGCTAGGAATACAAGGGCTCACCGCCACATCCGGTAATTTTTAGATTTTTTGTAGAGACGAGGTCTCACTGTGTTGCCCAGGTTGGTCTCAAACGTTTGACCTCAAGCAATCCTTCTGCCTTAGCCTCCAAAAATGTCAGGATTACGGCCATGGGCCAGCACACCTAGCCCAGAAATGTTCCTAAAAGTCTGAAACAGTAAGTTAACTGCTATTAAGAAATATATAAAAAGATAAACATATACTATGATATATGAAATGTCACCATTCAGTCATGGTCACAACAGTGATTAAAATATCCAACAGTTCAGGCAAGTCTGAGAACTGAGAGGGACGTACAGGATTGGTTTGGAAGCCAGAATTAGGATTGTCAGAGCTGGAAAAGCAGAAGCAAGGCAAGAGTGTGCACAGGAGTGGGGCATGCAGCAGCTCCGTGGTATGCCGTGTGTCCTCTTTTATGGCAGGCCAGCTTCAGCCCAGCTCCAGCCCAGCAGATGAGAATCACCAGATGGGTGGAAAGAGTGGATTCAGGTAAAATCTCAGACCGTGCATCATAACGGAGAGACTTAAAATGTTTGCCTTATGGGTCATAAAACTAATAAAAGTGACAACATAGGGATAATAGAGTAGGTCAGTAAATGCGGTAAGCCACCTGCCACCTCTCCAGAGCTTCAACCATCCCACAGAAATACTGGGGCAGCAGGATTTCACAAAGCTTGTGAGAAGAGCTCTCGGTCCAGGGTCCAGGGCATGATCTAGAGGACTCAGGTGTTCCAGGATCTCTATCCCCGGGGAACCAACTACATTATTACCTCAGATTTATCACTCCTCACTGTGGTGACTCTGGGCAAGTCACTTAAAATGTCTGAGTTTTAATTCACTGAATTGGAAAATATGGGTTGTAGCCCCTTCCCTGCCTGTCCCTTGGGGCTCACTTGGGGATCAGGAAAATCACAGATCTCTGTCATGAGCTGGAAATCATGTGGCCATGGAAACTGTAAAGTCACTTTCCATCCTACCCTGCGCAGAGACATGCAAGCTCCCTCTCTGTATTCAACCACTACCAAGTATCTGGATGATTCTTCCTGACATTGATTGAACATTTTAGGGCATTTCCAAAAACATGAGTCTTTTTAAGTCTTTGTCTGCATTTCATCCTTTAAGACACTATAGACCTTAGTAGGTCTGTAGCTTATATCTAACGTTTTCACATCTGAGAATAGGGAAGAGAGGCACAGATAAATTCATATCCATCTCCCAGGTATGTGCAAATTCTAAGTAGGATTTGAACCCAGCCTATTTTTGCTAACTTGGAACTTTTGCTTTTCTATATTGTCTCCTCTGAATAAAGGTGTCTGCCTGGAAAAACAAGTCTTCCTAGAACCCAGATCTAATTCAGGTAGCATTGAAAAGCAGTCGGTGAAAACTGGGATCAAAAGTTTAAACTGAGAAAGTTTTTACTAATTTCTCTGTGGTCCTCTGCCAGCAAAATGTCAAGCACTGTCTTTATTATAATAAATTTCTGCCTTGCAGGTTTGGCTGGCTGCGCCAGGAGCTGGGCAGCAAAAAAACGTAGGCGTAAGAACATGTGTCCCAATGAAAATGAAGGTAGGGTAGAAATTATATCATTAAGTTTATTGAAGCAAATAATTCCAGTTTACTCATCCAGTGTCCCATATGAGAGAAACTCAGTAAATGCTATGTCATGTTCTTCATTTCTTTCATTTGTGCCCATTTAATGCATTAAATCAATGGGTGATGCAACTACACAAGTAAAGTTATGTTGACAACTTAGAGTTTGTTTTTTTGTTGTTGTTGTTTCTTTGTTTTTGTGAGAAGGTCTCATTTTGTCACCCAGGAGTGCATTGGTGCAATCACAGCTCATTGCAATCCTGACCTCCCCATGTTCAGGTGATCCTGCTACCTCAGCCTCCCAAGCAGATGGCTGTAATGCGCATGCTTTATACCAAGCTATTTTTAAAACTTTTACTTTTTTCGTAGAGACAGGGTTTCACCATGTTGCCCAGCTTGGTTCACTTTTGATAGTAAAGG
This sequence comes from Callithrix jacchus, assembly GCF_049354715.1. NCBI lineage: Eukaryota > Metazoa > Chordata > Mammalia > Primates > Cebidae > Callithrix > Callithrix jacchus. Next base: position 195,488,330 of record NC_133502.1, read on the forward strand.
ACATCTCAAATATTTAGACATTTGCTTTCAGTTTGGGCAATTATGAATACAGCAGTTATAAACCTTCTTGTGTCTTGTTTGGAAACATAATTTTAAAAATGTAACAAAGGCAATGCTAAAATTATGGTTACTTGCTTGTATGGTAAGACGACGTTTCCTTGTAAGAATTTTGGTAGAATTTACCGGTGAATTCATCTGCAGGTGGTGCTTTTTTTTTTTTTTGAAAAGATACTAATTATTGATTCAATTTCTAAAATAAATATAGGCCTATTCAGATGATTCGTTTATCCTGAGAAGACTTGTAACTTTCTGAAACAGATCCAAAAAATTAGCTCATTTCATATAATGTATCCAAGTGTGAGCACAGATGTGTTCACAATATTCCTTTCTTAGTATTTTTTGATTCCACTAGTCTTCAACTGATATTATTAGTACATCGTGACTTCCTTCTTTTCCTTTCTGGTTAGACAAGGTAGAGGTTTATCAATGTTATTGATCTTTTCAAAGAACTGGTTTTTGGTTTTGTTGATTTTCTCTGATGATTTCCTGTTTTTTATTCCATTAATTTCTGCAATCATTATGTATTTTTTTTCTATTTAACATTACACTGCTGTTTTTCTTCCATTGCCCAAGGTGGAAGCTAGATTATGAATTTAGATTTTTCTCATTATTGACACAGCATCATGAATGTTACTGAATATAATATGAAAACGCACAGTTAATAAGTAAAATAATAAATATGTATGCTTTACTAAAATCTTAAAAATACAACAGCATAGATGATAAATGTAGTGGCAGGATATGTAGATCCACAGAAGTTAAATAATCCTGTAATGTTTCATAAAATGTTGGGATTTGCCTAGACCTTCACGTGGGCAGCAGGTGTGATGAGATGCTCTCCCTGAGCCATACAGTGCCTTTCTGTATTAACCGGTTCTCAGACTATTTCACACTGATGAGGTTGCCCTAGCTAGAAAGCCAAGGCTCTTTCATTTCTTTCTGCCCCTCTCCTTTGCCTTCCTTCAACACCATAAAGAGTGGTCCAGCAGCAGCTCAGTCCATGCTAGTCAGCAGCCCAGCTCCATACACTGCAGCTTCGGTCCACATCCCCCAGGCCTCCTTGTGAGATTCCTCAGCAGCACCAATGCAGTGACTGTCACTCTGTGTTCTCTTAGGTCGTGTTGAGGTCCTCCAGGACTGCGTCCTTGAAGACATCAAGGAGGAGGAGCCCCTGGTGAGATGCATTTGTTCATCTTGAGGAGAAATGTCTTTTTCTGGGGCTTCTAGAATAGCAAGTGAGTATCATTTTTGACTGCCATTGTGAATCAGGCCTCAGCTGTCATGGACTCTAGCAACTAGTCACTGGAGTTTATGACCAACTGAGGCCTGATTGATGATGTCAGTCAAAAGATGACATCACTGACAAACTAGTAGTGAGCCTATTTCTCAGTAGCAACATTTTCTTCCTGAAAAATAATTTTGTATTTGGCAGCCAACATGGACTGGCGAAATATCCCATGAAAACCCACTGCATCAGTGGCTCACAGCCAGTGGAATCCCAGCACTTTGGGAGGCTGAGGCAGACAGGGCCAACATAATGAAACCTCATCTCTACTATAAATACGAACATTAGCTGGGCATGGTGACAGGCACCTGTGGTCACAGCTACTTGGAAGGCTGAGTGAGGCAGGAGAATTGCTTGAACCTGGGAAGCTGAGGTTGCAGTGAGCCAAGATGATGCCACTGCATTCCAGCCGGGGTGACAGAGCAAGAATCTGTCCAAAACCAAAGACAAAAAGCCACAGCCCTTTCTCCAAGCATCCTCTATGCTTTATTTGGGGGTCAGTGACGTGATCACTGTTTGATACCTGGTTTTCTAACACCACCAAGTGAATAAAAGACCTGTGCAGTCAGGACCCAGTATGATCTGATCCTCATGACGGTCTTTTTCCCTCTTACTTCAGGCGGATACGGTACATGAGGATCACCACCGTACGTATTCTTTGTTTGACATAGCTTCATTGGGATGTAGTTGACATGCAACCCAATTCACCCATTTAAAGTGGGTGATTTGGTGTTTTAACTATATTTATAGGCTATGCACGCATGTTACAATCTAATTGTAAAACCTCTTCATTCCTCCTCAAAGAAACCTCATTAGTAGACACCCCTCTGTTTTTCCCAACCTTGCACCCCCGGTTCTAGGCAGCCCTAATGTACTTCTTGTTTCTATATACAGTGCCTTTCTGTATTAACTGGTTCTTAAGGTGACTATTTCACAGTGATGAGGTTGCCCTAGCTAGGAAACCAAGGCTCTTTCATTTCTCTCTGCCCCTCTCCTTTGCCTTCCTTCAGCACCAAGGAGAATAGTCCAGCAGCAGCTGAGTCCATGCTGGTCAACCACCCAGCTCCACACATTCCAGCCCCCGTCCACGTTCCCCAAAGCTCCTTGTGAGATTCCTCAGCAGCACTAATGCACTGACTGTCACTCTGTGTTCTCTTAGGTCCTGTTGAGGTCCTCCAGGACTGCGTCCTTGAAGACATTGAGGAGAGGAGCCCCTGGTGAGATGCATTTGTTCATCCTGAGGAGAAATGTCTTTTTCTGGGGCTTCTAGAATAGCAAGTGAGTATCATTTTTGACTGCCATTGTGAATCAGACCTCAGTTGTCATGGCCTCTAGTGACTAGCGACCAGTCACTGGAGTTTATGACTAACTGAGGCCTGATTGACGATGTCAGTGAAAAGATGGCATAACTTACCAACTGGTCATGTGTATATTTCTCAGTAGCAACATTTTCTTGTTGAAAAATAATTTTGTATTTCCCAGCCAGCATAGACACTTGCTAAATATTCCAAACCAACTGCATTTTCAGTAAGCATCCCCTATACTTCATTTGGGGCCAGTGACTTCCTCAAAGTTTGACATCTGGGTTATTTTTGAGACAGAGTCTCTCTGTGTCACCAGGGTACAGTGCAGCAGTGTGATCTTGGATCACTGCAAGCTCCACCTACTGGGTTCAAGCTCCACGTACTGCCTCAGCCTCCCGAGTAGCTGGGACTACAGGCTCCACCACCACCACACCCAGCTTTTTTGTAGTTTTTAGTATAGATGGGGTTTCACCATGTTGGCCAGGGTGGTCTTAATATCTTGACCTCACGATCTGCCCTTCTTAGCCTCCCAAAGTGCTGGATTACAGGTGTGAGCCACCATGCCCCGCCCGCCATCTGGTTTTCTGATACCGCCATGTTAATAAAAGACCTGTGCCAACAGGATTCAGCATGATGTAATCCTCACGGTGTTTCTTTTTCTCTTATTGCAGGAGTGGTCTGTGGGCTGGTATTACCACCGTACGTATTCTTTTTCTTTTAAATAGTTACTTAGATGTAGTTGACATGCAAACCAATTCACCCATTTAAAGTAGGTGATTCAGTGTTTTTATTATATTTTCAGGGTTGTGCAACCATTGTTACAATCTAATTATAGAAGCTCTTCATTCTGCCGCAAGAAACCCCATTAGTAGTGACTCCTCTGTTTTCCCGAACCCCTGCAGCCCTGGCTCTAGGCAGCCCTAATCTACTTCCTGTTTCTATGGTACGCTGCCTTTCCATATTAGCCAGTTCTTCAAATGACTATTTCACAGTGTTGAGGTTGCCCTAGCTAGGAAACCAATGCTCTTTCATTTTTTTCTGCCCCTCTCCTTTGCCTTCCTTCAGCACCAAGGAGAATAGTCCAGCAGCAGCTCAGTCCATGCTTGTGAACCGCCCAGGAAAATGTGTTCAAGTACAAGACAGGATAACAGGACAGAAGGAAACACAGAATCAGGACTCAGGTGATCCCACACAAGACGGTAGTTAATGTGTCATCACAGAAGACTTTAAGGAGATAGCACAGAAAAGCACTCTTGAACTAGGATGACAAAAGGCCGAGAAAGTTGCCCCACTCCCAAAAAAAGGAAATGTGTTTTAGCAGATGAAAAATACCTTTGAAAAGCATGTGATAAATTCTACAGCCCTTGGAGGTGGAAACAGATGTTAGAAAACAGGCAAGTAGAGTCAGAAAATTAGCTTCATGCTAAAAAATAATGGATGTGAAAGCAGACCACCCAGAGGCTACTGACTGCGTGTGGCTGGATAAACTAACATAGGCTTGGAAGAAAGAGAAGATCCAAGAGAAGGACAGAAGTGCTCAGATTTCAGAGGAAGAATGGAGGAAATGTAATGCAACGGCACTATGGAAACACCTTATGACTTCGTGAATAATATTTGCATAGTGATAACCATGTGTGTATCCCTGATTTAATTAAAACAGGCTACGATTGGAAGAAACGGAGAAAATCAGGTCCTGGTGTAGCGCGGAAGGTGTGCTTTCACTTGCTATGAAAGGAAGTCAATAGACGGTGCTGATAATTAACTTAGTGATTCTGTTTTTGTTATTTCACTAAAAATAAGATTAAATACTTAAAGCAGATCCTTCTACCACAACCAGACTATTGAAGTTAACTTAAATGTCAGAAATCCTTAACAGGTGTACACACTAAGCTAAAGACTCTTCTGTATGAATTTGATACTTAGGGAAATAGAAGAGATTTAGAAAATCCACAGTAAGAGGTCCATGCACTGGGTCCCCATTATAATTTAAAGCAATCAAGAGAGATGTACTTTTACGTCAAACTATCAATTTCTTAACTTTTTGACTGTTTACTTATGTGGTTTATACACTTGCTTTCTCTTTTTTCTTGTGCTATGAAAAATAAAACTGGTCACTTTTGATACAAATACCAGAACATAAAAGTAGTTGTTATGGTCTTACTGATTATTCCTATGTAGAATCAGACAGAGTTCCATTTACAAATATTATTTTCAACAATTTATAATTTAAATTATCTGGCATAAATCTTAAAGTAAAATCTAAAATCTTTGTTTTTTTACCTAGTTAACTTTTTCTTTCTATTACATACAAATGAAAGAATGCTCATGTACAAAGGAAAGGGCAATAAAATGAAACCAGATGACAAATGTAGCTAATTAGAGACTTTAACTTGCATGTATGAGCCATGGTCCATTAGTATTCTCCCGTCCTGCATTTACACATAGGTTGCCTTAATTGCCAGACCCTAAGAGCTAAGAGCGCTAATAACTACTTTGGGCCGGACACCCATCTCTAGACGCACCAGAAGCCCTGTAAGCATCTCGAACCACACTTAGTGGTTATTGACTAATATGTCACTAAAAAACAAACAAAAAAAGGGTCTTTACACAACTAGAAAGTAACCTATCTTAAATTTTAAAATGAATATACAAATCTAATTGGACATGGTGTCTGCAGCACAATCTTTTCTTTCTAAAAAAAAGGCTAGAATGGTAAAAGCTCCAAGAGGGGCTTGGGCCATGCTTTGGTTCCTACGCTGCCTCCGCCTTCGATGCTGGAAGGGCCTTGTAGGCAGACATTCCTGCCACTGAAGAGTGAGGGACATGGAATAGCTTTACCATTTCCATGCTCTCTAGGTGTGAGAAGCCAATGCTCTGGAAGGAACTGGGAAATACAATTCTGATACGGATTGGATATGTTCTCCCTCCAAATCTCATGTTAAAATGTGACCCTTAATGTTGGAGACAGGGTCTAGTGGGAGGTGTTTGGGTAATGGCGGTAGATTCCTTATGAATGGCTTGGTCCCATCCCCATGGTAATAAGCAAATTCTCATTCTGGGGGTTTAAAACAGTTTCATACCTTCCTCCGACCCTCTCTACCACCTCTCTCCATATGTGGAGCCACCTGCTTCCCCTGTGCCTTTCATCACGATTGTAAGCTTGCTGAGGCCCTCACCAGAAGCAGATGTTGAAGCCATGTTTGTACAGCCTAAAGATCTATAAGCCAATTAAACCTCATTTTGTTGTAAATTACCCAGCCTTAGTTATTACTTTATATTAATGCAAAAATGAACATAAATTCTAACCAGAAATAATTGACTCAAGACAGGCAAAGTCTACTCAAACTAGAAAAAGGTTAACAAACTCCCATATTTTGCTATGCTACGTTACTTTGCATATTATTATAGGACCCTCACTAGTGTGCCTGCTGTTTAAACCAACTGAAAAACTTGGCTATGCATGGCTTTCTAGCAAGTAAGTGAGGATTGAACATAACACTGAGGAAAATAAGCAGGAGTAGGGCATGTTTGAATTTACGTTTACATCAAATGAGATTGTTAATAACTTAAAAGTTTTGAGTAGCATAAACTTGGATGTGATAAACGCATGTGGTCCGAGGACTGTGTAAGAGGAAGCCAAAAGCACAGAGTCAATCCCCAAGGATGGACAACCATGTTTTTTCATTTGTTTAAATGGAAACCAAGCCGAGTACAACAAATTATAAATTGTTGAAAATAATATTTGTAAATGGAACTTTGTCTCATTCATCTTCCATCATTCATCTTTAAAATGTGCTCTTTGAAGCAAGGGAAAAGGGACAAAGAATAATGAATAAAGACACACCTATGACGCCTCCATCACATGACAAATTGTGTTGATAAAAGATGGCAAAATGTATAAACAAGAAGTTTCCATGTTTTCACTAACATGGTAACAAAGCAAAGTACATCACATGTTAAAATGGGACAAGTGACTATGTGAGAAGTTGAAAATTTTAAACCAATATGAGTTTTTCTAAATGCTTTGTATAGTACATCTGATCAAACAAGAGTTTTCACCTTTTCTTGACAGAAAAAACAGTGTTGTCTGTTGTCTCACCATGTGTTGGAGACGTCCTGAGGCGTATCGTGCTTGCCTCTGGTTGGTCAGAAGTGTTGTACTCAAAGCTGTGTCTATAGAGGGAGACAATAAAAAAAGATGTGATCATTGATAAAAGTGAATCAACTCGTTTATTCGGCTGCTGCATTTAGGCTGTTTACCTACCTCTACTTTTATCTATTGAAATGAATGTATAGACATAGGATAGAACCAGGCAAGATGGCACATGCTTGTAGTCCCAGCTCCTCAGGAGGCTGAGATGGGAAAATCCCTTGAACCCAGGTCAGGAATTTGAGGCCACCATGAGTAACACAACGAGACCCTCCTTTATTTAAAAACAAACAAAGGAACAAAAAAAGAAAAATGTTGGCTTTGAGTCGTACAAAATCAGCTTTGCATAAAATAAATCAAGATGGCAGTACATTTTAAAAGACAGGTCTATTTTATAGGCAAAATATGTATCCTGGAGTTTAAATTAAAAAAAAAAATTCGGCATATCTGTCATTTCCATGTCATTCTGAGGACACAGAACCTTAGTTCTGTTAAGTAGCTGTCTTCCATAGTCATGTGAGATCTCTAAGTCTTTATTTCTTCATTAGCAATACATAGGGAGAACGAACATACACAGGCTGCATTTGTATTGGAAAGGGCCAAATGAGACATAAGTAAGCTGCGTTGTAATCCTAAAGAATGACAATAGGCTGGGCAAGGTGGCTCATGCCTAAATCCTAGCACTTTGGGAGGCCAAGGCGGGTGGATCATGAGGGCAGGAGTTCAAGACTAGCCTGGCCAAGATGGTGAAACCCCGTCTCTACTAAAAATATAAAAACTAGCTGGTTGTAGTGGCGAGCACCTGTAATCCCAGCTACTCGGGAGGTTGAAGCAGAGAACTGCTTAAACCCAGGAGGTTGCAGTGAGCTGAGATCATGCCACTGCAACTCCAGCCTGGACAAAAGAACGAGACTGTCTCAAAAATAAATAAAGAGCCCCTTTTGGAATCTCATTTGTCACTACTCATTTACTAACTGGCATGTAAAATTACTCAGAGGCTTTCCTTACACCACCAAGTAGAGTCTTTTACACAAGTACTTACATGCTTTGTGTATAAAGGTATAATCTGTTAATTCGCATATTTGTTTATTCTGAAGCAATCCTTAAATATCTTAAAAGTGAGTATGGTACTTCCAAGTTACAGAGTGACACTTATTATGTCTTAATTATCCTACCTCTTAAAAAATTAAGAGCCCAACCAAAGTTTAAATAGAAAAGCTAGAGCTGTAAGACATTTCCTCTACAGTGATGAAATCTCTGGCATTTAAATGAAACCAAGGAGCCAACGTGATTTAGTATCTTTATGATATAATGTTTTCTATTTTGAACATTTTAGTTTTTATTCAAGAACCATATTGTTAACCAGAATTATTTTTACTTAGATTCATCTCTGCAGAATTTTAGAGGCAAACCAATTGTTCTCTCTTTTCTACTCCCTCCCGTCCCCCTGCCTCTGTAGAGATGGAAAAACTCCAACTTTATCTTTCAACAAGATCCTACTGTCAGGATGGGGAAGGACAAAGGGGGAGCCACTGCAACAAACACTCTTACACAGGCAAGGTCTGGCACTTTAACCTTCAGTCTTTACATAGCACATGTAATAGTCAACGTTACATGTCTTTGGAAAGTTTTGACCACCAACCATCCCCACCTGTCTTTCAGAACAAGGAGGTAAATAAAGCCTGTTAAGTCCATTAGATTAAGTCTGGAGACATATTTTGTGTTAAAGTAAGAATTTTAAAGTAATCAGAGCCTCATGGGTAAACTCCTTTGGGAGAAAACCTCCAAATACCCACCCATTTTTCTGCAGCCCTGGCCGTGACATTTCACACCTTTCACAATTATTTTAAGTACCCTCCATTTTCTTTCCTTCTGTGTTCAAATTACAGTTAGAAGAAACTAAGCAGTTTCTATCAAGGTGACTTAAGGCACCCCATTAAGAATACCATATAGTCTCTCCCACAGCAACCTCCATTCTGATTTTAAATAAGAAATCCCCAAACATTTGAGTATGAATTGTCCTGAGATTTAGCTACTTTAACAAAGGAAACAATTAGGCACTTACCTGGTTTCTTAACTTAGGTAGCATCTAGGTAGGTACAAAGAAAGAACAAGATGGGTAGTGGAAAGTTGGGATATTTCAGTTTTTATTGAGAAAAGGGAGAATATTTCAAAGAAGCCTCAACAAAGTCCCCACAGCATAATAAATAAAGCTACAGAGAAGAGGAGTCATAAATAAATGGTCCTATGCCAGCCTGGGAGAATGAGATGAGGGAGCAAGAACTGGGCGTTTGGGAGGGGAGGAGAAAGGAAACTGACTGGACTCTCTGCAGAAAGACTAAGGGGTAGGAAGGTAAGGAAGAACCAGCCTTTGTCCCTGGCCAGCTCTGGGAAAGCTGACTACGGCCTGCCATCGTGTCCCCAGCTGCTGCATCATAGATCTCAGCTTCACAGGGACACAATGACCCCTGGTGCTGTTCCAACTCAGGGCTGGCCCTGGGGCGCACACAGCAGGTCAGTATGTTCCCCATGGGGCGCCTCTACTCCTGTCTGCCACGCCTATGCCTCTGCTGACAGCTTTGGCCACACCCTCCTGCTGCCCTAAGCTGAGGCTATGCTGCAGTTGCAGAGACCGTCTTGCTGCTGCTCGCCTGCCCACCCCACAGCCCAGTCCCAGCAGGGGCTCGGGCCAAGCCCTGCACCCTGCTGCCTCCCCTGAGTTGACTTGTCTGGGAGGGTGAAGACCAGCTGACTTAACAGGTTATGAACCAAACAAGCACTGAAAGACATAACTGCCTGAATGGAGTACAGACGGAGCTCCTCCTTAGGCAGTCACCTACAGACTGAAGCCCACTGGCCCAGGTGGGAGCCCAGGCATGTGGCTCACAATGCCCCACCCTGACTGCCTCACCTCCCCCACATCTCAGAATACCCTGCCTAGGCTGCTCTCCTGGCAGAAGGGGAAGCAGGCACGTCTTAAGAGGTGACTGCACAGAGTATAAGCATGTGAAGGAGCAACTGTCAAACACGTATAAAACCATCAGATCTCAGCTGGGCACAGGGGCTCATGCTTGTAATCCCAGCACATTTGGAGGCTAAGGTGGGTGGATCATTTGAGGTCAGGAGTTTGAGACCAGCCTGGCCAACATAGCGAAACCCCGTCTCTACTAAAAATACAAAAATTAGCTGGGCGTGGTTACACCTGCCTGTAATCCCAGCTACTGAGGAGACTGAGGCAGGAGAACTGCTGGCACTCAGGAAGTGGAGGCTGCGGTGACCCAAGATTGTGCCACTCCACTCCAGCCTGGGCAACAGCGTGAGAATCTGTCCCAAAAACAACACACACAACTCCATGAAATCTCATGAGAACTCACTGAGTATAGTAAGAACAGCATGAGGAAAACTGCCCCCATAATCCAATCATCTCCCACCAGGCCCCTCCCTCAACACATGGGGATTACGGGGATTACAATTCAAATGAGATTTGGGTGGAGACGTGGCCAAACTGTTTCAGAAAGTAAAGGCAGAAGTCATGCTTGGAGGGGAAGTGACGTTGTAGATTAGTATATTTTTAAAAGAACTCTTTTTGTTTTGAGACAGATTCTTGCTCTGTTGCCCAGGCAGTGGCATAATCTTGGCTCACTGGAACCGTCGCCTCCTGGATTCAAGTGATTCTCATTCAAGTGCCTCAGCCTCTCAAGTAACTGTGATTACAGGAGCCCGACACCACGTTCAGCTAATTTTTGTATTTTAAGTAGAGACAATATTTCACCATCTTGGCCAGGCTGATCTTGAACTCCTGACCTCAAGTCATCCACCTGCCATGGCCTCCCAAAGTGCCTGGATTACAGGCGTGAGCCACCGCTCCTGGCCAGAACATTTTTTGATGTGGATTTCAAAATGCCTCCGTTTCATTCAACATTAAGTCCCTGCCCCATGCCAGGCACTGTATGTATGAAACAGTCGCAACTCTCAATGGGCGTAGGCAGGTACGGAAAGGCTTAAGGAGTTTGTTTTCCGAGACCGTACTGCTGGACAGTGTATTAACCTGGGATACAAACCCACCTCTGTTTGACCCCAAATTTGATGCTAGTTTTAATTATATTCTGAGGATTGGAGTCATTGAACTATACAAAGATGAGGAGTGTCTGTCAGATGTTGTGTAGTGGTCTGTTTAATAAGAACTGAAGGGAGCAACAAGACTAATTAAGAGACTTCAAAGGAAGAGTAATGCTACAGGCAGTGGCAGTGACAAGAGTGGAGGAAAACGTTTTGCGATCATCTGGGAGACAGAATAGGAAGTGCTTGGTCATGAGATCTGAAAGAAGAGGGGAGGTAGAGGGAAAACAGAGCTGCTCAGGCTCTGCTGGGGAAGACTGGGTACGCAGCAGTGCCTTCCTCCTGGCACAGAATGTAGGAAGAAATAGGTGAGGAGGAACAGAGTTTCTTTACTCTCAGTGTCACATTAAAATGGAATTCTCGGGTCAAAAGTTGAATATCAATCTCTGTAGGCTACATCCATTTCTGGCATCCCAACATGTTTTCAAAACCACACACATACTAAATCAAACTATTAAGAGTAACTGGAAAAATTTTCTAAAATGAGCATGTTAAGAATATCACCATTTTTTATTACTTTCATGGAGTAACTTTGAACCTCTGATTACAGAAATGAAAAGCAGACATCTTCTCCTTTTAAATTTCCCCAGGTACTCTTAATAGTTTGATTTAGTATCTGTGTGGTTTTGAAAACATATGTTGGGATGCCAGAAATGGATGCAGCCTACAGAGATTGATATTCAACTTTTGACCAGAGAATTCCATTTTAATGTGACACTGAGAGTAGAAAACTTTTCCTCCTCACCTATTTCTTCCTATGATTATAGCAAGTGAGGGATCTGGTATAAAATAAAGTTAATACACGCAGCAAAACATTTAGAATTCTATTGTCCTCAGAACAGAGAAGGCAATGGAAGCCATGGGCGTGGGAGTGATTGCCTTGAGAAGTTGTGTATAGTAAAGAGGAGTGCAGAGAAAAGACCTGGGGAATAGGGCGATTTACACGGCATTAAAGTCGAGCTTACAGAATTGAGCAGTAGGAGTCAAGGGACCTGCGTATGAATCAGGAACAGCTGCTCCCGTGAGTCACTAGAAAGGAGAAGATGTCTGCTTTTCATTTCTGTAACAGCAGCACCTAGCACAGGGCCTGGTCAATAGATACTCAGTATGTATAATCTCAATGCACAGAGTCAAGTGTTGCCAGGAGCGCAGGACAGCTACAAATCAGCTATGGCAACTCAGTGACTGGGCTTGCGTGCGTGTGAGTGAGCGAGCCGCGTGTCAGGGCAACTCAGTGACTGGGCTTGCGCGTGTGTGAGTGAGCGAGCCGCGTGTCAGGGCAACTCAGTGACTGGGCTTGCGCGCGTGTGAGCGAGCCGCGTGTCAGGGCAACTCGGTGACTGGGCTTGCGCACATGTGAGTGAGCAAGCAGCGTGTCGGGGCAACTCAGTGACTGGGCTTGCGTGCGTGTGAGTGAGCGAGCCGCGTGTCGGGGCAACTCAGTGACTGGGCTTGCGTCCCTGTGAGTGAGCGAGCCGCGTGTCAGGGCAACTCAGTGACTGGGCTTGCGTCCGTGTGAGTGAGCGAGCCGCGTGTCGGGGCAACTCGGTGACTGGGCTTGCGCGCGTGTGAGTGAGCAAGCCGCGTGTCAGGGCAACTCAGTGACTGGGCTTGCGCTCGTGTGAGCGAGCCGCGTGTCGGGGCAACTCCGTGATTGGGCTTGCGCGCATGTGAGTGAGCAAGCAGCGTGTCGGGGCAACTCAGTGATTGGGCTTGCGTGCGTGTGAGTGAGCGAGCCGCGTGTCAGGGCAAATTAGTGGACTGGAGGTGAGAAAACAATGACACAACCGAGGGCTTCTCTCACTGGATCTGGCTGAGAGGAGGAGGGGGCAGTGGCAGCTAAAGGAAAACGCGTGGTAAAGAAAGCCTTTCATTCCAAGATTCAACAAAAAGGGTGAGGGTACTTCTGTGTTAAAGCGAAAGAGCCAACAGAGAAAACACATTTTTAGGTTAGAAGAGAAGGAAGAAGGAATGCACAAGGGCCCCAAAGGCACAGGTGCATGCAATCCGGATTTGGGAGAGATTAGCTTTGGACTCCTACAAAATCAAGAAGGGAGAAAGGACCATGTGATACTTCTGGTCTCTAGAGAGATTTCTGGTAGAGGAAAGGTTAAGGAAGAGATCTTTCTATGATCTTTATTTTAACAGACTTTTCAAAAACATATTGTGGGGAAAAAGGATATTATGTATAGAGAAGTCGAAGAAACTTACAGGAAGATGTCCGACCACTAACAGCTCAGGATTGTAGCTCCCAGTGAAAGCCCAGAGAACGAGACAACGCCACACTTTTAGACGAATTTTCATCACTCACCGATCAGCCGATTCCCAGTGGAGGAGCCCCACGGGTCGCCAGCGCGACTCTTGTGGCCACCGCAGCGGTTTCGCCGGCGTCTTGGTGCAGCAGCTCTTCATGCAGAGCCAATGGGACTGCTTCCCCTACCGACCGGAGTTTGGAGCTCCGGGAAGTCAGAGCCGCTTGTTGCGGACTCAAGAGGGAAGCCAGACCAGAGATTCCCGGGCAGAAGAGCACCATCAGTCTTATCGCTGCTATTTAGGCCGCCACAGTGGGTTGCTCGGATCCCAGCACTGGGAATCAATGAGTCGGGCGTCGACTCAGAAACCTAATTAGAAAGGCGGTTCATCTATAATGAAGGGGAAAAAACAGCCTAAGAAGGCCGAGTATACTCAAAATCAGAACCCATCAGCAACGGAACAAGCCCTGATGGAAAAGGACTCATCAGTAACCGAACAAGCCCTGATGGAAAAGGACTGTGTTCTATTATCTGAAGTAGGCTTTAAAAGGTGGATGATAAGAAACTTCTGGGAGTTAAAGGAACTTGTTCTAACCCAATGTAAAGAAACCAAGAACTTGGAAAAAAGGTTCGATGAAATGTTGAAAAGAATAGACAATATAGAGAGGAATACAAATGAACTTATGGAGTTGAAAAATACAACACGAGAACTTAGTGAAATATGTACAAGCTTAAACAGCCGAATGGATCAAGCAGAAGAAAGGGTATCAGAGGTCGAAGATCAACTTAATGAAACAAAACAACAAGACAAGAATAGAGAAAAAAGGATAAAAAGGAATGAGCAAAGTCTCCAAGCAATATGGGACTATGTGAAAAGACCTAATATACACTTGATTGGTGTACCTGAATGTGACAGAGAAAATGAATTCAAGCTGGAAAATACTCTCCAGGACATTATCCAGGAAAATTTTCCTCATTTAGCAAAGCAGGACTCTATTCAACCCCAGGCAATACAGAGAACACCACAAAGATATTCCTCAAGAAGACCAACTCCAAGGCACATAATCGTTAGATTCACCAAGATTGAAACGAAAGAGAAAATATTAAGGGCAGCCAGAGAGAAAGATCAAGTTACCCATAAAGGTAAGCCTATTAGGCTTACAGCAGATCTCTCAACGGAAACCCTACAAGCTAGAAGAGAGTGGGGGCCAATATTCAATATACTTAATCAACAGAACTTTCAGCCCAGAATTTCATATCCTGCCAATTTAGGCTTTACATTTGAAGGAAAAATAAAATCTTTTAGGAACAAGCAAGTACTCAGAGATTTTATTACCACCAGGCCTGCTTTACAAGAACTTCTAAAAGAAGCCATTATACACAGAAAGGAACAACCAGTATGACCCTTTCTAAAAATACACCAAAAAGTAAAGAGCATTAACATAAAGAAGAATTTTTATCAACGAAAGGACAAAATAGCCAGTTAATATCAAACGGCAGCAACCCTAAATTTAAATCAACCAAATCTCCCAATCAAAAGATACAGACAAAATCTAACGGTATATCCAAAGATATACATAGACTCAAAATAAAGGGTTGGAAAAAAAAAGTACCAACCAAATGGAGAGCAAAAATAAATAAATAAAAAGCAGGAGTTGCAATTTTCACATTTGACAAAATAGATTTCAAAGCTACAAGGATACAAGGGTAAAAGGATTAATGTAATAATAAGAGATCTTAACACCCAGATACATAAGACCCATAATGAGATTTAGATTCAACGAGACAGAAAATTGATAACGATATCCGGGACTGGAACTAAGATCCAGAACAAATAAACTCAATAGAGCTCTCCATTTTAAACACCAAAATATACATTATCCACAAAATCTAACGATATATCTAAAGATATACAAAGACTCAAAACAAGGGGATGGAAAAAAACTCACCAACCAAATGAAGAGCAAAAATAAATAAATAAAAAGCAGGAGTTGCAATTCTCACACTTAATAAAATAGATTTCAAAGCTACAAGGATGCAAGGGTAAAAGGATTAATGCAACAATAAGAGATCTTAACACCCAGATACATAAGACACATAATGAGATTTAGATTCAACGAGACAACAAATTGATAACGATATCCAGGACTTGAACTCAGAGCCAGAACAAATAAACACAATAGAGGTCTCCATTTTAAACACATAAAATATGCATTAACCACTTTAAACACTCAAAATATTGATCGGCCATTATTGAAACCCATTTTAGGAATGAAGTAATATTCCTTTTTCCCTCTTTTTCTTTTTTTCCCCTTCTTTTTCTCTTTTTCCCTCAGAAAAAAAAAAAAGAAAAGTCTACACTTCTTGATACACCTAACCCCAAAAAAAGCTTGAAACACCAAACAAAACCCAAATAATGTCTTCCCTAAAAGCAGGTAACACCACCATGCCTGGCCAATTTTTTTTTTGCATTTTTAGTAGAGAGGGGGTTTCACCATGTTGGCCAGGGAGGTCCCGAACTCCTGACCTCAAATGATCATCTACCTTCCTTGGCCTCCTAAAGTGCTGGGATTACAGGTATGAGCCACCACACCTGGCCAAAGCTCTTCATTTCTATGTGCACACCCAGTAGAAATGCCTAATGTTGATGACGGCTTGAAGGGTGCAGCAAACCACCATGGCACATGTATACCTGTGTAACAAACCTGCACATTCTGCGCATGTATCCCAGAACTTAAAGTATAATAAATTCCAATCATGTTTAATTCATATTAAAATCATTGATTTAACATGAATGCCTTTATTCAATCACATCATCTTAAATTTAGTGTTAGGAATAAGTGATATACTGTATTTATAGAGAACATTCAGAAAGTTTCAATACCTACTTTCAGCTTATTCTTTCCAAGTGACTTTTAGACCTCTAGAAATGGATCATTATAAATCAGATTCTAACTTCACAAAAGAACATGTTATACAAGCATTTCTCAAATTACAGACCCATCTCAATGTTTACTGCTGTTGGCGATAACTGTTCAGGAGGACATTATCCAGATTACAACACGTTTTCTAAAGTCTTTCCATTTTATTTCTTATAAGACCAGTTCAAATTATAAACCTAATACATAATCAAACAATTACGTTGTTTCCAAATAGGCCTTTTCTTGTATATTTGAATTTAATCCCCACCTCTACAATACCACTTTATTTATGAGTATAAGAAACAAAACAAGGCCAAGCGAGGTGGCTCACGCCTATAATCCCAGCACTTTGGGAGATCGAGGCAGGCGGATCACTTGAGGTTAGGAGTTCGAGACAAGCCTGGACAACATGACAAAGCCCTGTCTCTACTACAAATGCAAAAATTAGCCAGACATGGTGGCACATGCCTGTAGTCCCAGATACTTGGGAGGCTGAGGCAGGAGAATCGCTTGAACCCAGAAGGCAGAGGCTGCAGTGAGCCAAGATCACGCCATGGCACTCTAGCCTGGGGAACAAGAGCAAGACATCATCTCAAAAGAAAAAAAAAAGAAAAAAACATTGTCTCCTGAGTCTAATTAAGGATAGTAGGAGAGAAAAAAGTCTGCTTTCTAGAAAAACATAATAGCTTCACTTAAATAACTTACTGAAGATGTCTAATTACGATACGGCTAACATAATACACTGGGACTGTGCGATAGAATGAAATAGACAAATTCATTAATAGAGTTCAGCTTTCCTTCTTTGTGGGAAAAAAGCAACCAAATGTTTATGCTCCTAAGCTGCCAGCTTTTTATTTTTGAGACAGAGTCTCACTTTGTCACCCAGGCTGGAGTGCAGTGGTGCAAACTCCGCCTCCTGGGTTCAAGCGATTCTTCTGCCTCAGCCTCCCGAGTAGCTGAGACTACAGGCACCGCCACCACGCCCAGCTAATTTTTGTAATTTTAGTAGAGATGGGATTTCACCATACTGGCCAGGCTGGTCTCGAACTCCTGACCTCAGGTCATCCGCCCACCTCGGCCTCCCTAAGTGCTGGAATTACAAGCATAATCAAGCTTTCATTATGACCACTCCACCCAAATACATCCAAATTCCCACCCGAGTACAAGGAATAACACAGTGCTTCCTATGTAACTCATCAGTAATAGCTTAATTCTAAATACAAAACATTAAACAGAAATCCAGTGTTATTATTTTGATGTCTTCCTTTCCTGCCTAACAAAAAAAGTTTCAAAACTAAAGTAGATATAGTTTTCCAAGTAGAGTTGGAAAAGTAGAGTTGTTGACAGATGCCCAGTCTTTTCAATTATCCGAGTGGCCCTGCTTGGGGTGGAACACGTTCAGTCACATTTAGTTATAAGATCTCTGACACCGATTTGAAAGGGAAAATGCAAGCCAAACCCTGTCAGTTCTACTCTGGAAAAATCAGTCCGTGGTAGTACTGAGAGTAGAACGTATCACTCCGAATCTCTCTCGTGTCCAATCAAGAACGATGAGAATTTAAAGCTATAAAGCAGGAAAATATTTCAGACATCCTGCTCCAAAAGGAAGACAGATTGACAAGTTGTGCTTTCAGTACCTCATCAGGTCTTCTACAAGTCAAAGGTAAAAGAGAAGGGTTGACAGCGAACGATTCGGTTTCTCGTGAATGGACTGCCCCACGAGGTATGCCAGCTTGTGGGCATAGTGGCAAGGCGCTGGAACTCGAATGGTGCCCTTTAGTAGAAAAAAAGAAAAACACAACTAAATATTTTTCACTTTACATCTTTCCCTAAATTTAAGTTCATAGAAGCCAATGCAGAGGTCCAACGTTGTTTAATCTTGAATATTACATTTAAAATATCTAAAGAGAAAAAAAGTACTTACTGGCAAATTATAATACGTGTGGCACAGACAGTAAGTTAAACGCTGCACTGTATCTGTGCTCAAGCCAATCGTGTCATAGATGACGTTATAATGAGTGGGGGTAACAGTCCCTTCTTTCACATGCTGACTCACGACAAAAAAGTCATACCTGGAATTAGAGGACATGTGGGTATCAGCTCATTTGAAAAAGAAGGTATAGTAAAGCTGATGTCTGAAATGAAAACATCTAGTATAACAGCTTACAAAGATCTCTTCTGTAGACTTAAGTTTCCTTTACATTCAGAAACCTGTCTAACTGATAAACGATGTGAGAAAGCAAATCTGTAGAAGGCAATTAAATAACTGACACAGATAGTAACTCTCCTAGGATTTTGACTTCAAATATATGCACTGAAACCTGGAGGACGAAACAAGACTGGCACATTTGATCTGATACGGGTGTAGATAATTATGTTCAGAGACCCTGGGATGAAGACCTGCTGCCTCACTGAGAATCACTGGACTATAAACTTCTTAGACGGGCCGGGCGCGGTGGCTCACGCCTGTAATCCCAGCATTTTGGGAGGCTGAGGTGGGTGGATCATGAGGTCAAGAGATCGAGACCATCCTGGTCAACATGGTGAAACCCCATCTCTACTAAAAATACAAAAAAATTAGCTGGGCATGGTGGCGCGTGCCTGTAATCCCAGCTACTCAGGAGGCTGAGGCAGGAGAATTGCTTGAACCCGGGAGGCAGAGGTTGCAGTGAGCCTAGATCGCACCATTGCACTCCAGCTTGGGTAACAAGAGCGAAACTCCATCTCAAAAAAAAAAAAAAAACAAAACTTCTTAGACAATACAAGCAGTAAGATTGATTTATGTGTATTATGTTGAATTATTTTTATGTGTACAATCTTATGTTGTACTTTATAATAATTTTTATTTGCTCTTCTCTTTAATTTTTTCCTGCCTTCTCCTAGATTGATCAAATGTTTCTGCTTTTCCTTCACTTCCCCCTAACTCTTGTTATGAATGTCACGATTTCCTACTGTGGTTTCACATAAGTCTTTCATTTGTATAACGGACTTAACAAGCAAAAAGCATCAGAAGCTTTTATCATTTTCATTAATAATTGAAAAATCTTAATATCCTTTAACCTCATAACTCCTTTTCTGTGTGTTACATTCAATATTTTAGGTCCTGTTATAATATACCCTATAAATTAGCCATTTATGAAATCAAGGGTTTTTTTATACTCCATTGTTACTGATCAGCATTGCTTCTTGCATTTCATTCTCCCTTAACTGTTCAATTTCCTTCTTCCTAAAATACAGTCTTTTGGGTAGTTCTCTCAGTTAGGGTCTGGTGAATCTGTTAATGTATATACTGTATATAACTGTTTGTATTTCACTGTCACCCTTGATAAGTTAGCTGGGTATCAAATTCTAGCCTGACAGCTATTTTTAAGCATTTTAAAGATACTTCATAGTACTCTGGTTTCCACTCTTGCTGAATGATTTTTATTGTTTGTAAATATTTGTTCCTCTAGTTGCTTTTAAATTTTCTTATGCTTGCTGTCTGAAGTTTCACTATAACATTTCTAAGTGTGAACTATTATTGATCTTTGCTCAAATCCTTTTATTCTTCAGTCTGAGGATTCAGAATCTCAGACTTTCTCTTTGAATATTGCTTCACCCCACGACACCCCCATCATATCTTATCTACTACTGAAACTTCTATTTGATATTGAACAAATCTTATTTTGCCTTATATTTTTCTAAACATTTTTTTCATATCTTCCATATCTTTATGACTCTCCACTGCATTTGGGAATTTTGCAAACATATGTTCCAGTTAACAATTTGTTTTTTTATGTCTAACCTTCTCTTTAACCCTTCCACTGATTTTTCTTCATTTCAATTATATTCATGTTTGTTAGATATTCAAATACAAATTGACTTTTATATTCGACATTCTTATGGCCTTTATTCCTTTTTGTATCTTTTATTATTTTAATATGTTTTTACATAAAATGCCTGCAACCATTTCATCTTTCGGAAGTTGTGTGTCTAATCCTAATGTCTTAAAGTCTGGCCTCTCACTCATAATGACTTGCTTCCTCATAACAAGAAAAAGACTTTTTTTTTTGAGATGGAGTTTCACTCTTGTTACCCAGGTTGGAGTACAGTGGCACAATCTCGGCTCACCGCAACCTCTGCTTCCTGGGTTCAGGCAATTCTCCTGCCTCAGCCTCCTGAGTAGTTGGAACTACAGGCACACGCCACCACGCCCAGCTAATTTTTGTATTTTCAGTAGAGATGGGGTTTCACCATGTTGGCCAGGATGGTCTCTATCTCTTGACCTCATGATCCACCCACATCGGCCTCCCAAAGTGCTGGGATTACAGGCTTGAGCCACCTCGCCCAGCCAAGAAAGACTTCTAATTCACTGTTCGGAATTACTTCCTTGTCTCCATGAACAACAGGGCTAACTATATGAAACGAAACCATTTTGTAGCTATTCAGTATTACCTTCTGAACACATTATTTCCTTGTTCAGATTCTTAGGATTAAGTGTCATACAAAATGTTTCACATAAGAAGAACTGGTCTCTTTTTGCACACTGCTGTTTTTAAGCAGAAAGAAATTTTAAAAATAGAAACCTCTGGCCGGCCATGGTGGCTCATGCCTGTGATCCCAGCACTTTGAGAGGCCAAGGCGGGTGGATCACTTGAGGTCAGGAGTTCAAGACCAGTCTGGCCAACATGGTGAAACCGTGTCATTACTAAAAATAAAAAAAATTATCCAGGTGTATTGGCGGGCACCTGTAATCCCAGCTACACAGGAGGCTGAGTCAGGAGAATTGCTTGAACCTGGGAGGTGGAGGTGAAGGTTGCAGTGAGCCAAGATCGTGCCACTGCACTCCAGCCTGGGAAACAGAGCAAGACTCCATCTCAAAAAAATATTAATTAAAAATAAATAAATAAATAGAACCTCTCAGGGTACTGCATAAACATTTTGATGGTCATGATATATTCAATATAATTTGATTTGTGATGACTCTAAATTGTCAATATAAAGATCACTTGCTATCTTTTGTATTCATAAGTAAAAGGGTTTTAGGGCCACAGTGAAGTTAACTCTTAGGGGGTCAAGACATTTATAAAAGTTTGATGGGCTGGGCGCGGTGGCTCATGCCTGTAATCCCAGCACTTTGGGAGGCTGAGGCGGTGGATACAAGGTCAAGAGATCGAGACCATCCTGGTCAACAAGATGAAACCCCGTCTCTACTAAAAATACAAAAAATTAGCTGGGCATGGTGGCGCGTGCCTGTAATCCCAGCTACTCAGGAGGCTGAGACAGGAGAATTGCCTGAACCCAGGAGGCAGAGGTTGCGGTGAGCCGAGATCGCGCCATTGCACTCCAGCCTGGGTAACAAGAGCGAAACTCCATCTCAAAAAAAAAAAAAAAAGTTTGATGAAGCAACTTCAACCACCACATGATGAATCGCAATTTCTAGATCCAAATGAGGAATCCCTGCCTAATAATAAGAAAACAGAGACCAAATTATCTGTAAAGAATCAGAAATGCTTTCAGGTAAAGTTATTGGAATTAAGTGATTGTGCTGAACTGAAGCAAATTAAGAAAATTATAGAACCAGATGCAAAAACCACAGGTGGCTTACCATTCATTCCTAGTCAACTCTACATCAATAACTGTTCCTGGACGTGGATTTTCAAAACGGCTTCCACATTTAAGAAAAAATCTAGTGTTTATTCGTTTCTTCACCACAATGAAAGCTAGAGCAAAACTTTAAACAATTAGGGTAAGTGTCAATGTTTACTCAGTCTTATCACAGAAGCATAAGCATATTAAAATATCTATTTTACATTCAGGACCTGTTAAGAAGAATGGACAGCAACCCTCCTTACACCCTGATTTTACTGTCTAAGCTCCATGTGCCCGATTAAAGCAGTAAATGAGGAGGTATTTATTCATAGCCACCCACATCCCAGGGGAAGGGTCCCTTCCTCCCAAATTGAGAACCATTCTTAACATTGCTGCTGGGCAGCGGGCCCTCATAAAACAGGAGTTTTACAAAAGTGGAATTCTGTAGGTTTACTAAGTCTTAGGGCTGGAGATCCCCTTCAGCTGACGACACAGGATAAAATAAGGATAAGAGCCTACTACTGGCAGACTACATTCATGGATTTCTTCTTTTTTTGAGACACAGCCTCACTCTGTCCCCCAGGCTGGAGTATAGTGATACAATCTCAGTTCACTGCAATCTCCGTCTCCTGGGTTCAAGTGATTCTCATGGCTCAGCTTCCCAAGTAGCTGTAATTACAGACACAAGCCACCACACACAGCTAATTTTTGTATTTTTATTAGTACAGATGGGTTTTGCTGTTGGCCAGGCTGGTCTCAAACTCCTGACCTCAAGTGATCCGCCCACCTCGGCCTCCCAAAGTGTTGGGATTACAGGTATGAGCCACTGTGCCCAGCAATTCATGGATTTCTATGGCGATCTGAAGATAGCAAGCCCTCCCACAGCAAGACTTGAAAGAAAATGAAAAGAAAAAGATTCACTGGGGCTTTGCAGTGGAAGCAGCCGGCTACTGCCAGGATCCAATTCTGCTTTGCATTCTGACTTGGGTGTAAAATGCAAAAATCAAAGCAGAAGGGTCTTTTTTCCCTCCCCACCCATCCACAGAAGCCACTATTTATATCAAGCACCTACCCTCATCACATATTGTATCAGTGTTTTCCCCAAAAAACATCTGGTTTCAAAGACTGAAATGTAGGGCTAAAATCCACACCGTACAGTTTTTTTTTTGGGACATGGTCTCACTGTGTCACCCAGCTTAGAGTGCAGGGCTCCTAGGATCAAGTGACCTGCCCACCTCAGCTTTCTGAGTAGCTAGGACTGCAGACACATACCACCATGCTTGGCTAATTTTGCTTTTTGAGACAGTCTTGCTGTGTCGCCAGGCTGGAGTGCAGTGGCGTGATCTCGGTTCACTGCAATCTCCGCCTTCTGGGTTCAAGCAATTCTCCTGCCTCAGCCTCCTGAGCAGCTGGGACTACAGGTGCGCACCACCACACCCAGCTAATTTTTGTATTTAGTAGAGATGGGGTTTCACCATGTTGGCCAGGATGGTCTCGATCTCTTGACCTTGTGATCCAACCGCCTTGGCCTCCCAAAGTGTTGGGATTACAGGCATGAGCCACCACGCCCAGCCTTCTTTTTGTTTTTTTTGTAGAGATAGGGTCTCACTATGTTGCCCAAGCTGGTCTTGAACTCCTGGGCTCAAGTGATCTGCCCACCTTGACCCCCAGAGTGCTGGGGGTGTGAGTCACTACACATTACAATTAAAACAACCTACTTGTTAGGAGAGATGGGTTTTAAGTAGGTTGACATCTGTTTTGCTTCCTGGTCAAGCAATGCTTGAAGCTGACCATCTCCCACTCCATCTCGATACACAATAATAGAATGTGGCATTGATGATTTGTTTTCACACCAGACATCCAGGGCAGCTGAGAGGGAAATCAGAAACTTGTTTAAATAAACCGTAACTCAAAACAAACTAGCCTTTGCTGCTTTTGACAGATTCTAGGTCCATCTTTCAACACTGCAGCTTTCAGGGCATACTACTTTAAGTCCTATCTATTCCAGGGTTCCTCAGCAACAGCGCTATGGAAGTTTTGATCCAGAGAATGATTTGTGGTGGAGGCGGGGTTCAACCCAGGCATGGGAGGATGTTTAGCAGCATCTTTGTCCTCTACCCACTAGACTAAATGCCGGTAGCACCTCCACCCCAGCTGCGATACCAAAAATGAAAGGTTCAGTCATTACCAAGTGTCCTCTGGAGGTGACAGATCATTGGGGGAGAGCTACAAGACACTGACCTTTCAAGCAGGTGTGCAGCTCATTCACAAGCTCTTCTCCTGTGGCCTGGATGACACACTGAGAGTACCACCTGTTCACAGAAAAAAATAAACCACCAGTTTGGAAAACAAGATTCTTAAAGTCTCATTTTGAGTCTGCATTAATCCATGAGCCAAAAATATGTATATATTACTATCTGTAGTTGGAGACATTTTAGCATCAATTCCTATTTCCACAGAGATAATAAATATTGGTCTCTTTTGATGCCGTAGGCATTTCAGGAAATTGAGTACATATAGTGAAACAGAATGGAAGCATTTATTCACATTACTACAAATTAATCACACCTTATTGTACAAGACAACTAGTTTCGCCTACGAGGGGAATGCAATGAAATGAAAGTCCTGTGCTCCCCATGGTTCCTGCTTCGGGATCAATGCCCTGAACAGCGGCTCGTACGTGTTCCTCGTCACTGAGGAACGGGTTTGCCTTGGAATGGTGGTGGCTGTTGCGACAACTTCAACATACCCAGTAAAATTGTATGTTGCCTCAGGTTTCTATCCCGTTACTGCAGAGTAATCCCATCTGACCACCTGACATATTGTGATGGATTTGTCTGTCTTCTCACTAGGATTTAATCCACAGGGTATGGCCAGGCACCTTAGCTCCACTTGTTCACTGCCACAGTGTCAGCATCTGAACATGGTGACCACTCAGAGTCTGTTAACAGCTCCAGTGATGATCTGGCTTGTAATGATGGTCTCTGCTTTCTTTCTTGAGACAGAGTTTCGCTCGTGTTACCCAGGCTGGAGTGCAATGGCGCGATCCCGGCTCACCGCAACCTCCGCCTCCTGGGTTCAGGGGTCTCTGCTTTCTTGGGTTTGGAGTAAACAACTGTAATATTTACTTAGCTATTTGTGTTTCTCTCTGTTCAAGGTATCGGCTATTTTCATAATTGTTTGGAAGTTTTTCCTCTCCTCGATTGGAAAGATTATATTTTACACTATTAAAATAAGTTTATTACTTGAAAAAAGCATCTAACTCAAAGTATAATTTTTCCCTATGATTGCAACATTATTTTCAAACAAAAAGTCGAGCAAAAACAGTGTTATCACAGTGAAACAGCGTATGACTGGGAAAAAGTCATCATCTACAGAAATAAATTTGGTCTTAAAGAGATTTCTGAATTGTACCCAGGGGCCACAATCATTATTAAACACAGAGGTGATTTACAATGGTCACACATTGAGTAACGTGCAAAGGACTGCAAACTTATTTCAAGGTGCAGTGTGGTTTCTACTGAGAACAGAAAATAGAGGGGCCCTGGGAGCAAAGGAGAGCACAGGATTTAGACACGCATCTCCTTTCGCGAGTACATCATGTGCAAGTATATGAAGACGAGATTCTGTACTTACAGATCTCTGGCCACTAATTATGTTTCAGTGTCTCTTTACCCATGCACATCTGAAATATTTCACTATGTGTTAATGATCTCCATTAAAGACATTTACCCATCAGAGCGATGGTAGGCAGAATTCTACCTGTTCTAATCCCTGGAGCCTGTGATTATAGCAGGATCCCACCCCTGTGATTATGTTATATGCTATACGGCTCAGTTGGCTTCATGATGACAGTTTTCCAAATGGGTCATTTGTAATCACATGAGCTCCTCTAAAAGCAGGAATGTTTTTTCTGGCTGATGGCAGAAGTCAGTTTCAAAACAGAGTAAGGGCTCAATGTGCCCTGGCTGGCTGGAAGATGGAGAAGGGTTTGCTATGAGAGAGAAGCCAGGACTGGCCTGCAGCTGAAAGCCGATGACAACAAAACAGGGACCTCTGTCATCCAACCGCAAAGAAACGGATTCAGCCACAACGACATGAGCTTGGAAGAGGAGGGCTGCCAAGCCTCCAGATGATAATGTGGATTGGCTGACACCTTAATTTATGCCTTGTAAGGTCCTGAGAGTTATACACTACCAGTTGTCTGATCAGAAGAACTGTGCAGAGATGGGCGTTGTCAGAAACTGCCACATTTGTGGTATGTGAGGCAGCAATAGAAAATAATGTGGAGCCAGCCAACCATGCAAAACTTTCTGGGAACGTAACTTTGCCAGAAAAATCCGGAGAACACGTGACTAATAACTCATCTGTCAAACTCCCAACCTCTTAACAAATAGTAATTAGGCTCATCTCTTCTGCTTGGTCCACAGACAGCTACCAACCAAACAACGTCTGCCAGAGCTTGCTTACTTGGTTAACTCGGCATTCGTACTTGCCACAAATCCCGCTATGGATTTATGTCGATTAACAATATCGTGGAAACAATCGATGCCAATGAACATTGTTCTTTGTACCTTGAGTTAGAATGTGAGCAAAATTTCAGCGTTAACAATTAAGAGAGAATCTCACGTTTTATCAGCTCTAAGTTAAACAGAGTCAATGAAATACAACATACGTTTGTCTCCACCTTCCAGAGGGCTCCTCCCATCTTGCAATTCATCTGCTGGGCAATCTTGGTGATGATAGTCTTTGCCTGGACCTTCTCAATGGTCTTTTTCACTGCACATTGGCTTGGAAACGGGAATGTGGTACACAGGTATTTTTTTATGTGGTCATATCTGTATTTGTCATCATCGGGCAGGATACAAATCACCTTGAAAACCAGCACACATGATATTTCTTAAGATACAGCAGTGATACAGGAAAGAAAAACCATCTGGAGCAAGCAACTTAGGTGGAAGACGGACAAGCTAGAGTCAATTTATTAGGAAAATATTTGAGTCCAAGAGGGTGAAGTGTCTAGAGCCATGTTATTAATTATAACAGTTATATCAATTTATAATATATTTATATTAGAAAATTATAATTAGTTATAATTATTAGTTACATTAAACAATAAGAAGGGCGAATGTGTGGAAGAAACATAAAATAACATTATAAACTATAATTAACATCAATTTGCTCTAAGTGTTTAAATCATAGTGTTATAAATTTGCTTAATGTTATAAATTATCATTATAAATGACAGCAATTGCTGCAAGAGGCGATTTGGCAATATACATCAACTGCTTAAGCCTGCCATATCACTGCCATCCAACTGTTCAGTTTCCAGGAACTTATCACCATGTTGACAAGGATGGATTAAAATCAGGCTGAAGGATACAATGGTCAGGACAGTCACTATTTATGAAACTATCACAAAGAGGAGAAACGGGGGAAAAAAACCACTTAAGGCAGGGCCTTGGTAAAATTCTTTTAAACAACCTGAAAAATCAAGCTGCAGCTGCACAGATAAGGGAGCAAGGCCCAGCACAGAAATGCCTTTGTTCTCTGTGCAATCTGCAGGCTCCAGGAAAAAGTTTCCTCCCCTTCTATGGACAGGTACACACTGTGGGCTCCATGGGCACTTGCAAAAGGGGGAGGCTTGGCTGAGACATGCCTGCAGCTGCACAGATGAGGACAGTTGCACAGACAGCAATACAGGGAAATTTCTTATAAAAGCTTTTGTGTTCAATGGTAAAGTGGCAGCCCTCTCAGGCCCCCTCTCTGCTGCAGAGAGCTTTCCTCTTTTGCTCCAACCTTACCCTTGGTGTCCACACTACTAAATTTTCTTGGCCATGAAACAAAGAGCTCAGATAACACCTCACACGATGAGACAGCTTCATCAGGATGTGTAAGGCACTCGCTGAGCGGTTTCCTTGGCAAAGTGAATACTTTCAGCAACCCACTCAGATGAGTAGTAGTGTTCCCATTTTACTGCTGAGTAAGCAAACTCAGGAGTTACGGAAATCGCCTGAGTTCCACGGTTTCAAATACTGGGTTGGATCTCCAGTAGGAAAGAAAGCAGTTAGGAAGACCGGCTACTAATGGGGCTATTCCTGACTTTCTTGGGAAAATAATGATTAAGCATCATCATGTTAGAAATAATTTAAGTACATTTTTGGCAGACATCTTTTATCAGATTAAGGACATTCTTTTCTTATTCTAGACTGTTTTTCTTCCTTTCACATGAAAGGATGCAGATTTTCAAATGCATTGTCTATATTGAGAAGTATTTGTCCCATAGTTCAGACTAAATCATTTGCATTTTTTCTAAAGGTGACCTATTTCAAATTTTCAAATGACTGCCACATAGCTTTTGGTGGTTTAGTATTTCATTAATCGCTAGTGAATCTATGCTAATGAATTATACTTGTTTCTATTTCTTTAGCCTTAGTCATTTTCAGTCTGACAATATCAAATTTTCATATTTTCAAAGGACCGGCTTTTAATGTTTTGGTTTACAGATGAGTGGTGAGATTAGAATTATTCATACAGATTAGAAAACAGCGTTATCCCTCAATATTAATTTTCTTAACTGGGTAACATGTTAAGAGTATGTCTCTGTTTTTAAAATACGCATTGACATATTTAGAGATTAATGGAGCAGCATATCACACATACATATGCATATATAGTAACTACATGAATTACAATCATATGCATATGGTAGAGAAAAACTGCGATTATACAAATGTGGTAAAAAAGGGTATTTGTATTATTTTTCTAATTCTTCCTATAAGTCTGAAATTACACTAAAATATAATATTAAAGGGAATAAAAGTTTCTAAATATCTAGAAAAAAAATAAATGGAAGGTTCAGATTGGATTCATGCATAAATTTTTTGAGATGGAGTCTTGCTCTGTAGCCCAAGCTGGAGTGCAGTGGCACGATCTTGGCTCACTGCAACCTCCACCTCCCGGACTCAAGGGATTCTCCTGCCTCAGCCTCCTGAGCAGTTGTGAGTATAGGTGTGTGCCATCACATCTGGCTAATTTTCTGTATTTTTAGTAAAGACGGGTTTTTACCATTTAATCGAGATGGTCTCGATCTCCTGACCTCATGATCCACCCGGCTTGGCCTCCCAAAGTGCTGGGATTACAGGCGTAAACCACCATGCCCGGCCGCATAATAATTTTAAACAGAACATTTGTAAGATTTTCTGTTTAAAATTATGAGGACGGTGTCCCCAACTGGCATTTTTATTGCAAATGTCTGATGTTCAGAAATGAGTGATTAATATTAAATCCAAAGAGACTATTTTTTATTCTCGTAGCCTTAATACTAGATCTGTTTCACTTCCTGTAAAGAAAGCTGTAACCTGAATATACTTTTGTGGCAGGCCAGTTTTCACTAACGCAGGCCTCCATCACAACTCTTCAGTACTGAGTGGTTAAGTTAAATATTAAAAGCTAAAAAAGCCAGTGCCCTTAGACAAAGGCTGGAATGTAGCAAAAGCTCACCATGAGTTTTGCCTAGGCCTTTCCTGGGCCTCAAAGCATGACAAAATAATGAATGAATTCTTAACAGGACCCATTTAGGATTAGACAAGTTTTACTGGGAGTCTGAAAAAACTCCCCAGGTCTCTCCACAAACAGGTTTATTGGAGGTCTGCAGGAACTCCCCAAACCTCCATAATTTATCAGGAGACAAGATAAGGGTAATCACCCCAGCACCTGGGCCCATTTAGATTAAGTACATTTACTAAGACTCCAGAAGAAGGTCTTCAGAACTCAGATCTCAGTTGTAGATGAAAAGTTAATCACTTATGTCTTTAGACAAATGCACACTTAAGCATAGACATGTAGCTTAGAAGGTTTTCTAAGCCCTGAAAAATTTTGTAATTTTGAGTTGGTCTGGGGACAATTTCCAGGCCTCCTCCTTAGAACTAGTTACATAAATAAAAACTCCCTTCCACTCCAGTTCATCTGCATCTCATTATTGTGCAGCAAGAAATAGCAGCCCGACCCTCAGTTTGGTCTGGGAACACTTTCATTTCCTCTATTTCTGCCTTACAGATTCCAACTCACATTTATAGAATTTTAATTCTTTTTTGTGTGTGTGGGATGGAGCTTTGCTCTTGTCGCCCAGGCTGGAGTTCAGTGGCACAATCTTGGCTCACTGCAACCTCCGCCTCCCAGTTTCAAGCGATTCTCCTGCCTCAGCCTCCCAAATAGCAGGGACTACAGGCATGCGCTACCATACCCAGCTGCTTTTGTGTTTTTGAGTAAAGACAGGGTTTCGCCATGTTGGCCAGGCTTGTTTTGAACTCCTGACCTCAGATGATCTACCTGCTTCACCCTCCCAAAGTGCTGGAATTATACAGGTGTGAGCCACCGCACCTGGCAGGATTTTAATTCTTTATTATTCATATACACGTGTTTCCTCATCTTGACTCATTTAAAATACTGATCTGCAGCTGGGCACAGTGGCTCATGCCTCTAATCCCAGCACTTTGGGAGGCCAAGGCAGGTGGATCACGAGGTCAAGAGATCGAGACCATCCTGGTCAACAAGATGAAACCCCGTCTCTACTAAAAATACAAAAAATTAGCTGGGCATGGTGGCGCATGCCTGTAATCCCAGCTACTCGGGAGGCTGAGGCAGGAGAATTGTCTGAACCCAGGAGGCGGAGGTTGCGGTGAGCCGAGATCGCGCCATTGCTACTCCAGCCTGGGTAACAAGAGCTAAACTCCTCCTCAAAAAAAAAAAAAAATAATAAATAAAATAAAATAAAATACTGATCTGCAAGCCGTCTGTGCCTGCCATAAAGAAAACACATCCCCAAACATCAAGTACTTGTGAATGCCTGGTAGTGTTATTACACCAGTCATATTTGTGAAGGTCACATTTTAAGTACAACGTAAATATGTAGCCTGCTATCTTTTTATTACATCAGCCTACTATATTACATAGCCTTGTTCTGCTCCTGCCTGATGCCAGTCTTTGAAATCCGAGTCACATGAATCTTGATTCCGACTTACATACAGAATCCCATTCTATTGCTGGTCTATGGAGATTTCCATCTGCACTTTTAAAGTTTTATAAGTGGTTGTTAGTCCCTATTTCATGGATCATTTCCAACTATTTGGGCCACACAAGATTGTGGCTATGCTTCCCCCATGCCATCTGACATAATGTCTTAAAATATTTAAGGGAATATCTTGAGAAAGAAATTGTTCCAAAAAGCCAATATAGGATGATTAAATGAATAAAAGTGGGACAAGTTCCTCTTCAAGCAGTAAAAGACCTTTGAAGAAAGTCCCACATTGAAAAAGGTAACCTTGAGCTTTTCAGGCAGATGCCAAGCGAGCAAGAAAATTCCTGTTATGAAAATAAGCTGGGGTCGGGCACGGTGGCTCAAGCCTGTAATCCCAGCACTTTGCGAGGCTGAGGCGGGTGGATCACGAGGTCAAGAGATCGAGACCATCCTGGTCAATATGGTGAAACCCGTCTCTACTAAAAATACAAAATATTAGCTGGGCATGGTGGTGCGTGCCTGTAATCCCAGCTACTTGGAAGGCCGAGGCAGGAGAATTGCCTGAACCCAGGAGGCGGAGGTTGCGGTGAGCCGAGATCGCGCCATTGCACTCCAGCCTGGGTAACAAGAGTGAAACTCCGTCTCAAAAAAAAAAAAAAAAAGAAAATAAGCTGGAATTCAAACAGCTGCCAAAGTCCCTTTTACTCCGATTCTAATCCTAGAATAGGATGATGCTTTGCTGGTTCCCAGTGGGGCCTTCTCTTACCCTAGAGGGGGCTAGGAAAAAGAATAATACAGTACTCAAGTAACAAGAAGCGAGAAATAAAAAGTCCAACAGGACTTCAAAACAAAGACATTAGATTTCAGAATGTGTATTACAAAATTTAAATTAGCTGAGCATGGTGGCAGGTGCCTGTAATCCCAGCTACTCGGAAGGCTGAGGCAGGAGAATTGTTTGAACGGGGAGGTAGGTTACAATGAGCTGAGATCACACCACTGCACTCCAGCCAGAGCTGTGGAGCAAGACTCCATCCCCCACCCCCACCAAAAAAAAAGAAAGAAAAATACCAGGCAAGGAGAGTAACACAGGCTAGAAGAATGTGATCACAGACTTGGCAGGTTATATCTGGGGATAAATGTAATGAATGTGGCGATTATTAATATCCATTACCACTTTACATTTATGTGGTGGTTTTTTTTTTTTTTTTTTTGAGATGGAATCTTGCTCTGTCGCCCAGTCTACAGTGCAGTGGAGCAATTTTGGTTCACTGCAAGCTCTGCCTCCTGGGTTCAAGCGATTCTCCTGCCTCAGCGTCCTGAGGAGGTAGATTACCGGTGCCTGCCACCACGTCTGGCTAATTTTTCTATTTTTAGTAGAGATGGGGTTTCCCCATCTTGGCCAGCCTGGTCTCAAACTCCTGACCTCATGATCCACCCATCTTGGCTTCCCAAAGTGCTGAGATTACAGGTGTGAGCCACTGCACGCAGGCTATATGGTGTGTTTTTTCAAGTTAGGAGATTTTAAAAGTAATTACACAACTTCAAGCGTGAGAAAATTAGCATAAGATTGTGATATTCAGGAATAGCTAAGGCATGCAAGTGTGTATTCCACTGTATTATGCAGGTTAATCTGCTTTCGTTGGCAAGTATAGGAAACCAACGACAACATTTTGAATTCTTAAATACTTATTAAAATGAGAACAATAACTAAAGACTGTGCATGTATCAACTAGACACTTACCATCTGCAGTGCTGATCTAGTATATTTCCGTAATATGTTTGTATAGGAGTCAGCATGTCCAGCTACTTCAATCCTAGAAAATATAGCATCCATATTGAAAAGGTACTGACCAGTGAAACATGATAAACGTTTAACACAGCAAACTAAATACAAAATAAGACTTGATAAAATGCCAAGATATGCATTTCAGTAGCAAGTATGTTTAAAAGAAAAAAGGGATGAGTTCGTGTCCTTTGTAGGGACATGGATGAATCTGGAGAACATCACTCTCAGCAAACTGACACAAGAACAGAAAATGAAATACCGTATGTTCTCACTCATAGGCGGGTGATGAACAATGAGAACACATGGACACAGGGACGGGAGCACCACACACTGGGGTCTATTGGGGGAATAGGGGAGGGACAGCGGGGGTGGGGAGTTGGGGAGGGATAGCCTGGGGAGAAATGCCAGATATAGGTGAAGGGGAGGAAGGCAGCAAATCACACTGCCAAGTGTGTACCTATGCAACTATCTTGCATGTTCTGCACATGTACCCCAAAACCTAAAATGCAATAAAAAAAAAAATTTAAAAAAAAAAGAAAAAAGGACAGCAGACTTTCAGTTTCCGATTCTACTTGTAAGGAGCTTTGAAGTCACTATACTGTGCTAACAGCAAGTCAAAAGCTAAACAGATTGAAACAAATGAACAGCTCTCTGAGGATTTTCAAGATGTGAGGACACACAGGGCAAATCACTGCCTCCAGTATTGGTGAGACAAATGGGCAAAAACAAGGAGTCCTCGCCGGCCGGAGCAAAGACTCAGGAAACTTCCCAGGGAAACAGTTCCCGGGTCAGGTGACTTGAACTGTAACTGATGAGTGACTGCAGCCTCGGCATGGACAACTGTGAGGGCTCAAAACTCCAGGTATTCCCAGTCATAGGAGGGTCCCCACAATTTTGAGAGTTTTACCTCTAGGAGCTTGACGAGGTTCTCACAGTAAATACCAGAGGAAAATTGTTCAGTGTTTCCAGAAGGAGGAGGGAAAAAAACGATTTTAAGATATGTCAGAGCCCTGTGTTCCTAACAGGGCCTGCCCTCAGGAGAAGCTAGTTAACCAGAACCTAACCTTTAAAAAAAAACCAAAAAAACACTTAAGTTCAGGTGTACACATGCAGATTTGTTATACAGGTAAACTTGTGCCCTGACGGTTCGTTGTACAGATGATTTTATCATCCAAGTACTAAGTGAGAGACGCCAAGGCTGAGAAGACTACATACTGTATGATTCTAACTAGATCATATTCTACTTTTTATTTTATTTTTTATTTTTATTTATTAGTTTTTGAGACAGAGACTCTGTTGCCCAGGCTGGAGTGCAGTGGTGCAATCTCAGCTCACTGCGACCTCCGCCTCCTGGGTTCAAACGATTCTCCTGCCTCAGCCTCCTGGGTAGCTAGGATTACAGGCATGTGCCACCACACCTGGCTAATTTTTTGTATTTTTAGTAGAGACAGGGTTTCACTGTGTTAACCAGGCTGGTCTCGATCTCCTGACCTCGTGATCCACCCACCTTGGCCTCCCAAAGTGTTGGGATTACAGGCATCAATCAGCCAACACACCCAGCCCCCCCCTTTTTTTTTTGTGAGACAAGTCCCGCTCTGTTGCCAGGCTGGAGTGCAGTGGCACCATCTCAGCTCACTGCAACCTCCAACTCCCAGGTTCAAGCGATTCTCTTGCCTCAGCCTCCTGAGTAGCTGGGATTACAGGCGACTGCCACCATGCCTGGCTAATTTTTTTGTATTTTTTAGTAGAGATGGGGTTTTGCCATGTTGGCCAGGCTGGTCTCGAACATGGGGTTTTGCCATGTTGGCCAGGTGACCTCAGGTGATCCACCCACTTCGGCCTCCCAAAGTGCTGGGATTACAGGTATGAGCCATTGCGCCTAGCCTAGATGACGTTCTAAAAAGGCAAAACCATGGAGACAGTTGATTAAAAAAATAGCGGTCCTCAGAGGCTGTGGTGCAGCAGGAGGTAGTGGTAGGAAGGGATAATTAAGTGAAGCACAGAAGACTTTTAGGGCAGCGAAAAATACTCTGCACAAACCAATGGTGGATACCTGTCATATACATTTAGCCAAACCAGTAGAACAAACAACTTCAAGAGTGAACCCTACTGTGAACTATGGATTTTGGATGATGATATTTCAATGTAGGCTCATCAGTTGCAACAAATGTACCACATTGGTAGGGGGTGTTGACGGGGGAGGCTGTGCATTATTGGTGGCAGGATATATATGAGGAGTCTCTCTAACTTCTTAATTTTGCTGTAAACCTAAAACTGCTCTAGAACACTTTTTAAGTTCCATTTTTAGGAACTTGACTGAGAATTCTTAGTATTCTACCATCCATTCACATCAAGTTCTTAATTCTCATACGGTCTTCAACATGTATCTTAATAGCCACAAACCATATATCACAAAGTCTGTTTTAATATTTGTTGGCCGGGCGAGGTGGCTCACGCCTGTAATCCCAGCACTTTGGGAGGCCGAGGCGGGTGGATCACAAGGTCAAGAGATTGAGACCATCCTGGTCAACATGGTGAAACCCTGTCTCTACTGAAAATACAAAAAATTAGCTGGGCATGGTGGCACATGCCTGTAATCCCAGCTACTCAGGAGGCTGAGGCAGGAGAATTGCCTGAACCCAGGAGGCAGAGGTTGCGGTGAGCCGAGATCACACCATTGCACTCCAGCCTGCGTAACAAGAGCGAAACTCCGTCTCAAAAAAAAAATTTGTTGACTAAAGATTAGATTTTACAGACTTTTATGGTACAACTGAAGTTGTCTTTGGGATCCTGTGGTCCTGGGTTCAAAGGGACTGACATGCAACTTTGTGTGCTAACGGCTTGTGCTGAGCCCTCAGAGGACCAGCTGGGTATGCCTATCCTCTGTAGACAGAGGCTGCCAAGCCTGGTAGCAGAGGCATTCTATTCTCCTGCCTTGCCTAATAAAGAAAGGCCAGATGGGAGAAGTCAGAGTCAGGCAGTGCTGGCTCTTGTTCTGTGGAGGGGCTTTGGGGTGAGGAGGGGGTTCTAGGCCTCCTGGTTCTAAGGCAGAGCAAGAGACAGATGGAAAGCCTCTTTGATGAAGGACAGCCAGACTTAGCCTAAACATCCTATGGGACTGGGTGGAGAGGGCCTACCAGAGAAACAGGCACCCTGGATGGAACCTCCAGGGACTGTCCACAGTCTAGGCATCTAGCCTTGAGTCTCAGGAGCCGAGAGCTGATTTCTTTAGGGAGCTGCTTGAAGGCCAACAGGAAAGAAGACTGGCACGAGCAAGCAGGCTATAGGCTGGCCTTGTTCTTTTTTTCAGAATGTTCTTTTAAAAATCTGCCCACACAAAACCTGCTCATACTAATTAATATTTGTGGCA
Source organism: Callithrix jacchus (assembly GCF_049354715.1). Taxonomy (NCBI): domain Eukaryota; kingdom Metazoa; phylum Chordata; class Mammalia; order Primates; family Cebidae; genus Callithrix; species Callithrix jacchus. The sequence goes on from NC_133502.1 coordinate 195,524,167, forward strand.
AGATTATAAATATTTGATTGTTATTGTTAATTACCGGAATGTTTCATGTCTATGCATCTGGGCCACGCCAGCCTTCCCTCTGAATCCTTAGGGGGATGTGCATCTGCCAGCCAACTGCTTATTAAACTGCGTCCCTCTAAGCTCCAGAACCTTCCACTTCCAGGGTGGGATTTGCAGGATCAACTGTAAAGGAATGACAGCTGGCGACACAGAGGGAAAGAGACCTGGCTCAGTGACAGACAGGCTGCCTGTCCTCACTCAGTGTAAGAACAGACTCTGTGTTCTGAGTCCTCCTTGTTTAGGTCTGACTCAGCTCAGATCCCTTAGACAGTCCCAGGATTTCCAGGCCAGCCTAAAAGAGCTCTTCAGTTACAAGAAACAAGTTCCCAGTGTCTCCTCAAGTGTGTTTCCTCCATGTGCTCCAGCAGCAAGACTAGAAACAGCTCACAGCCATTTGCTCCATCAGCTCCGGGCAGTAAAAGCCTGAGGAAGATGTATGGTTATGCTACTGCAGCAGCTCTGACTAATGCTCCAGAAAAGACCACAAATGCCCTGCTAACTAGGAAACAAAGGGTTTCTAAGAACCGTAAACTTGGGTGGAATTAATACTTTGAGAAATTTCTTGACTAGACAAAACCCGCCTCAGTCAATCTTGGCCAACCGCTGGGAAAGAACACATCCACCAGAAGCAGGGCTGGCCCTGGGAAATGGGGGTGCCCATGTCAGGCTGAGGAGACTGGATAGATGCCAAAGAAAAGTGATACCAGAAACCTGGGGGATCCTGAGACGAGGCAGATACATAGCAGACAGCAGGTGGGCACAAGGGCATCATGTGGGGGCCAGGCTGCACCACTTGTCCATTCTTGGCCAGTGCTCACAGGTGAGGGCCAACAAAGCACTGCCAGACACCTCGAAGCCCCGACATGTACAGACTGCCCTGAGGGGCCTGATGCTCAGAGACCTCATCATGCATCTCTCATCCTTCCTGAGCCAGGAAAGAGGCATCGACCAGGGAGGCCTCGGGAGGCTTTAAACATTTTCCTGACCAAAGGCAGGTGAGCAGCCCGTCTTGATACAAATGCCAGAAGAAGAGAAGTAGCTCTGTAAGGCTGTGAGGCTGACATCCCCCAGCCATCTAGTGAGCTTCCCAGAAAGGCTCTTCCAAGGATGTTGGGGGGAAAATGTGCCTGCCTTAGAGCCCAGAAAGAGAGATCCTGTGACTACAATCACTCTCCCTGCTGCCCATAGGAAAGAGCCCAGCCCTCTGAGCCCAGCTGCTTTCCCAAGCTCTCTTGTCTCAGTCTCTTTTTCATCCACCCCAGGCACCTCAGTATCCAAAAGCTGTAGGACTCTCCAAACTCCATGTCTTTGTCCCAATTGCCTTTCCCCCAAAATGGGCCCGCAGGCGCTCTAGAGACTCACCTTCTCGAGGAAGTCCTCCCAACCCACCAAACCCCAGAACCTGCTTCTGTCTGCCAGCTCATGGCACTCTTCCTTGGCACCAACTACTGTCCCATGATACCGTGGGACATCATATCCAACCTGGCAGCAGAAATCAAGGCTCCTTAATCTTGACTTTCCCTATGGCACCCTTTTCCATGCCTGGCACACAGTAGATGCTCAATAAATGCCATGACCAGCTACAGCCTAAAGAGGTTTTCAAAAAGTTAAGAATGAAGAAGAGAAAAAAGGAGGTGACTGGCTCTTCCCTGACAGCCTCCCCGTCCCCTGCCCCTATCGGGAACAAGCAGAACACACTGAACTCCACTTAAGAGTCTCTCCCACTTTGAGAAGGTCTATTTAGGAACAGCATTCCTACCAGAAAACTGACCTCCCCTTAGCCATAGGAGGGTAGACCGCTGAGCAGAGGCCAGGCCGGGCCCGCCCTTCAGGACTGACTGCCATTCACAGCTTCCGGCCCTACATAGCCTGGCCCTGGTGGGCTGCAGACACAGGACCCACCTCAGAGTATCAAGGTTACTGTGCACAATTTGCATTTTTATACACTCATCCTAGTAAAGATAATTTGGTATGTTAGAGTCTATTGCCTTTGTTATTTTTTTTTAAGCAAGAAAGAGCAAAGCAATGGAAATATAGGACTGGGCCACCTGCTGGAGGTGCAGGCAGGCGGACAGTGGAGGAGAGGCCACCATTACAACTGCCTCTGGCCAGAACTGGGAAGACAGGCCATCAGCAGAAGCCAAGCACATCAAACACACTCTCCAAATCACAGGACCAGCAGACATGAAGGTGATCCTGGTCACAGGGGTAGCAGGGAGCCGGACTGAGGGCTGAGCATGCGGGTCTGCGCTGTTCCCTGAAGCGAGCCGTGACAGGTGCAAGCAGAAAGACAAAGCCTGGAGAACAGAGTGTGGTCAGGGTTAGGGGCAGCACGGGCAATATTGGTGGAGGCAGCATGGGGCGAACAGTCGAAGATGAGCAGACGGCACACGACACAGACAGTGACAGCATGGAGGTTGAGGATGGATGGCCACAATGGGGGCTTGGCACAGGGCACCCTGGGCTCTCCAGTAAGGTCCATACCCTACAACCTTGGGCTCAGGGCAGCCTGAGGCTCCTCAGTGGCTCTGTCCATGCTGTCAGCGGGACTATGTAGGCACCACCACCCTTGGTGGACACCAGCCTCCAAAGGCTCCCACTCTTCTGACCCTGGCTGCTCCCTCTCCCCAACCCCTCAAGGGAAACATCAACATACCCCTCGGGTCCTGGCTAAGCTTTGCCTCCTTGGGAAGGCCTCTAACCCCACAAAGAGGGTCCACGTTTCTCTGGGATGAGCAAACCCCACCTCTCTGGTGCAGGCATCAGTTGGCCCCAAAACCTCAGCTACATAACTGACTGATTTGCACCAATCTCCTTTACAGCAGGGACCAGTGCTTTTCTATGAACCTTGCACAGCACTGATGGAACCACCTGGATAGGCATGGCCACAGCTTGGCCAAAGACGCTACGGGAGGCTCAGCCCCAGACTTACTACAGCACAAGGCCTTTGACTCGAGGCCTTTTCTGGCTTTGGTGTTCTGAGGTGACATGGAGCACGACAGGCAGAGAGCAAGGATTTTAGTCTAAGAGAGCCACTACAGACACATGCCAAAGGGGGACTGAGCCAGGCCAAGTGACAAATCAAGCCATTCTGTCATAGCCAAGTTCCCTGGGCCCTCTGCTGAAGGACAAGGGAAACACACAGATTCAGTCTCTGGCAGGCTGGCCAAGCACAGGCCTTCCTAGTATCAGCCTCACCTCTGGCCAGGGGTGGAGGGAGATTCAGATCCACTCTCTCTTGGCTCCACCCTGACTATAGTAGGCAGTTTTGGATGAGTGCCCACCTGCCCTCAGCTCTGGTTCCTCTTGGGGAAACAAAGGCATGGCCAAGCCTGCAGGGCAGCTGTGAAGATGGAGATATGCTACTACCCTGCAGGCACCTGCCCAGAGCCCAGCACACGGAAAGCACACAGTACTGAGTGGTAGGGCATAATTACACAGGGGCACGTGCGCGCGCGCACACACACACACACACACACACACACACACACACACAAACATACACATGCATACTATACACAGGGTAGGGGTAGAGGTTTTGTTCAAAGATCTCGTTATGTTGTTTGAACATGTGTAAAGAATAATCACTGGGAGCCCCTTGAAGGTCACAACTTACTCCTCTGGTCACTTTGTTTTCCTCGTCAGGATGCTTCAACACTAAGGATTTCAGCCCTGTGGGCAAATTCTAAGAGACTAATGGAAGGGAGACGTTAGGCAGGTGGGAAGCACAACCAGCCAGAGCTGCCAGCAGCACAGCCTGGGACGAAGCTTCTCTCTCTGTTATCTCTCTTGCTCTCTTTTGCAGCTTGGCCAGAGGGCCCCTCCTCAGGTCAGCCGTGAGTGCCCTCCTGGCTGTTCGGAGAAGGGCTGGCTTTGACACCAGGCTGCGGTACAGTCAGAGTGACCTGAGGGGCTGATTCCAAAGGATTTTTACCAGATTACGCACGGGCTGCAGGATGCTCCCCACCCTAGTGCAGGCGACACAAGGTTGCAGGTGAGGGTAGTTCAGAGAACAAAGTTGGGTCCTATGAAGCAGCTACTATCAAATGTTAGGGAACCTACATATACCTGGAGCTATTTTTCTAAATCTTTTCTAAATCTTAAACCAAATCAGAATTGACCCTAGCTGATTTCTGGTTTTGAAGCAAAGGCATACTAATGTGGGAAGGGAGCTCTGATGCAAGGTCTCCTAACCATGACCAAGGAAAGTCCTGATGCCTGACTCCCTCTCCCACTGCTGGCAAATTTTCTGTGGGGGTGGGAAGCTGGGATCCAGAAAGCCCCACGCCCAAGCCCACTGAGGAGCTGCCGGCTGATTCAGAGGACACTACCTGCACCTCTTGTAAGGCCATGCCACTGGCTGGAGAGAGTTGGGGTGCCTAGGGGTACTGGCCCCAGAGCTCAGGCTCTTCCCTCTATGCAGTGCTACCTAAGGCTTGCCCCTCACTCCACCAATGACCTGGATAACTCCATCTAGGAGGTGGCTACAAAGTGTTAGCACTTTGATTTAATACCCATGAGGAAGACATTACCCCATTCAACAGGTGAGGAAACTGAGAAGTGAGGTCCTTTGTCCAAGGTTGCAGAGCACAATGGAGCTGGGACTGGAAATCAGATCCTTTGATCAGGGCCTGCTGTGTACTTGCCTCCCTGTCTGACTTCCCCATGACTGCTTCTCCTCAGCTCGAAGTGCCCAGCACTCTCCTGGTGGTGCGAGGACTCAGCGGTGGCCTGTAATGAGTGCTAACGCCCTGTCCTCCCACAGTAGACCCAAGGCTGGTCTCAGGCCAAGAAACTAACTGGAAAGTAGAAGCTACATGTTCTCCCCGGAAGGAGAAGTAGGAACAGAGGTGGGCAGTGTGGCCCCCAGAAGCCACCAGCACATCCCCTGACACCAGCAATCTGCTGCTTCTCCCTGGAGCCTGGGTCTTCCCCTAGGAATTAATGTAGCTGCTGAAAGGGCCACTTTAACATTCTAAGACCACAGCTATTTTAGGACCCCAAACATTTTCATGTTGCAGACACTGCTTTCTCTCAGAGGTGAGGCAGCTGAGTTCTGAAAGCCCTATGCAGCCAGGCCTGGGCAGAGCACGCAGGTGGCCAGTGTGGGGCTATGAGTGGGCAAAGGTGGGCCATGGGATCCTGATGGCTTTGTATCATTGACAGGAATCACTTTGAAAACATTTTTTATACAAATAATCAAAATTGTGCAACTGCTGAAACCATATTTGAATTTATTTGTATGGTTCCCTCTGCAAACTTCCAGAACAAATAATTAGCATGCTGGCACCCAGGACCCGTCATGCCCAGTTGTCATGCCTGAGTGATCTGCAGTGGCTCAGCAACAGCTTCATGCATGTGTGTACATGCGCCAACATGGGACAGCTGGCATCATGGCCCCCTTTCTGAGGTGCTCCTACCTCCCTCCTTCGCTGCTTCTAGAGGCAGACTTAACCCTAATGGGCTAACAGCCCAGCACAGTGGCGTCTGTGGCATGAACTCAGCGGGAGCCTGCAGAGCTGCAGAGGACAGTGCTTGCGTTCCCCAGCCCAGGTACATTTGAGCAGGGCCACATGGCATGTAGACAACCAGGAAAGGCATTCCTCTCCTGAAAACTTTGGCATAATACTTCCTCCCAGGAAGCAGCTGGCAAAAACTAACTCCCCTAGCAGGGGTTTGCTGCTAGTATGTTTTCTCAATATTCTCAAGAGTAAAAGGTTGGGAACAGGGTGATTAACTTAACTAAGAAAGGGAGAAAGGATCTTAACAGGGAATGTCTGCAGAACTGAAGACTGGAGGGGCAGGTGGGTCAGCTCCTCCTACCTCTGCTCAACACTCTGGGGTGGGCAGGGAGGTGCCAACGCTGAGACTGGGAATAATGACACAAACCTTCTGGGAGGTAAGAGACACAGCACACACTCAGATCCTCAGCCTCTCTCAACACACATGCTGCAGATCCAAACCAAACCCAGGAGGGGACACTGCAGCTCTCCTTTCCTTTCTTGAGAATAGCAAATCATGCCCCCAGAGAAATGGAACTCTGGCCCCCTTGTCATCCTTTCTCCAGCACTTCTTTAAACCTGCTCCCAAGTCCTACCCACTCAGTTCAGAAAGTTGTGGGCAGATGCCTATGCTATATCCAGGAAGCTGAGCACTGGGCAGGGGCCTCAGCAGGGCACTAGAGTGAAGGTGGTACTCCCCCTGCTCCAGACCTGCACCGGGACTAAACTTCAAGGCTACCATGGCACCCTAAAGGGCCCATTCTTACTCCAAGGAGCCACTTTTATAAAAACCACCTTGCAGGAGGCACAGCCCTGGGACCAATTCTACCCACCTACTAGCATCCCCATGCCTTGGGGAATGCAGAGGAAGGCCTGTTTCCCCAAACCCAGATGAGATGAGTGATATGGGAGTGAGGGGCCAGGTGTCTTTCAGCATTGTCACTACCTCCCAGGACTCCACTTTAGTGGCCCTCTTAAGTCACCAATTTGGCTTATCCCAGCAACCACTTTGTCACTAGCTTATCACTATAAAAATGAGAGAACATGAAGAAATCGAGCTACAGGCCAGCATGCAAGCCTCCTAATGTTAGTAAGGAATGTGGTTGAATGGTCGCCACCTGCCCCATCCCACATGGGACGGCCACACATATGGTCCCAGGTGACCCCCATTAACAACCTATCTGGATTCTCAGGTGTGACAGACTTAGCACTAGTCACGGCCTTCCCTCAGCTGTCAGAAGGACAGAGCAGTTACAACGCGCTGCTGAACAACGCAGGTGTCACTAAGCTGACTGCACCAGGAGCCATTCCAGGAGGCCACAGTCTTCTAACTGCCTTCCATATTGCAGGTGGGAAAAAGAAGGCTCAAAGAGGTGAGATGCCATAGCCTGGCCTGCCCCTCCCCTGGCTCCCAGGTGGGCAAGCTGGCAGGTGGCGACCCTGAGCATGTCTCAGAAGCACAAGAATCACCGTGAATCCATGAGGTTAATGAGCAGCCGCAACATTGCCCATGTCACCCCAGACCCACCACCCCGCTCACCAAAACAAAGTGACAAAATGAGTCGCCCAAGCACCCTCCCCGTGATTGATGTGCCGCCCTGGGCTGGCAGTAGGGAGAACAGGGACTGTACCGTCCGGCGTTGCCTGCTGGTGGGGTTTTTTACATTTGACGTAGTCGTGGTCAATCGGAGTGGCTGTGTAAGGTGGGGATGTCAGACCTGGGCCAGAGGAGGAGGGGAGGGAGGCTCCGGGGCCCGGCAGTGTCCCAGCTGAAGAGTGGGAGTCCTCGTCCACCAGGCAGGCCTTCTCCCTGTGGGATCAGAGGTTTGGGGAATAGGTCAGAGTCTCCACCTCACATTGAAACAGATGTGTGATGGTGTGGGTGAGTGCCCTTCCCAGAGCCCGCTGCTCCCATGCACCTCTGGTGGCCCCTGCCCCATCTGTCTGGTGTCACACAGCCCAGAGTTGCCCTCACAGCACCCACACAGGCTCTGTCTCCTAACTGGATGTTGCTTAATATTTCTCGCAGGGTACAACCCGCATTTCTGCATCTCAGGCCCCAGGAGGCTCTATAGGGGAGCCAACGTGTCTTTCCTCAGAAGCTCCCTCGCATCTCTCTATGCTATGTCAATGCCTTCTGTGTGACAGCCTGACAAATTTCACCCCTGACAAATGGGCGGGCAGAAACACAGCTGCATTTACTGCATGCTCACACATGTACAAGGATATGTGCCGCAACATGGTTGAGCAGAAACATCAGAAACACTCTCCATGTCCACTGGAGTGGTTACGTAAAACAGAACATCCATACTATGGTACAGTAAGTAGTCACGAGAAAGAACGAGGTGAATGGGGTACCATCTCTATGGACTGTGCCCAGACCCACTGTCAGGGGAAAAAGCAAACTCTAGAATAATACCTTCTGTAGTTCATTTTTAGAAAATAAAAGAAATCCCACAATTGTATGTGTGTGTAAGTGTTATAAATACAGAAAATGATTTAGGAAATTAAACTGTGAATAGTGGCTGACTTTTAAGGAGAAGAGATCTGTCACATTTTAGTCTACATGTTTATATACTACCTGAATGTTCTGTAACTAGAATGTACTCATGTCTTATTTGTACAAAAATGTCAACAAATTAAAAAAATGTCAACAGAATTATGATCAATGAAAGTAAGTATCATTGTATGCTGGGGGCCCTTTGTGACTACCAAATGGGTATCTGTAACTTCTGAGCACACTGGCTGCCATGCACAGGCCTGCTATAAGCTGAGGGCACCCGCTCTGTGGAGCTGGCTCACCTGTGGCACACGTCACACAGGCTATCTATGGCCAGAAGCAGACAGCCCTCAAGCGCAGAGCCTGAGTGCAGGCCTCTCTGGCACTAAAATGGACTCCACACAGTGCCCAGCCAGGCATCGGTCCCAGAGATGGGGTGAGCTGAGCCCTCCTCTGGCTCCCAGGTGAGCAAGCTGGCAGATGGCAACCCTGAGCATGTCTTGGAAGCACAAGAATCAGTTAATGAGATTAATGAGCAGCTGCAATATTCCCCTTGTCACCCCAAACCAATCTTTCTCCCTAAGACTTGCCCCAGAGGGTAGAGCAGCACCAGGACCTGGGCCTGGAGTGAAAGAAGTCTGGGCTGCAGAGATGACTTATAACCCCAGGGAGACTGGGGTCAGTCCAGGCCCACTGAGGGGACCACACCTGAGCCCCAGTTTCTCCGAGCTCTCTGCCACCACAAGAGAAGCCCACACTTCCCACACCTCTCACTGCTTCTCGAGAGAACCGGCAGCAGATGAGGCCTTGGCAAAGACCCAGGGGCAAGAGTCTGCAAAGCAAAAACTGACTTCTAAGAGTGTTCTGCACAGAACATGGCTGTGCCCCAGTGGAGAGGGCAGGAGGGCATCAGCTTCTCCCCAGGACTTGCCCCTGAGAATAGAGTAGCACTAAATACGACTACAGGGTAAGAGGACTCACACTCACCCTCTTCTTCTCAGATTCAACATAAATACCTTGGCCCAGCAAATGGGAGTGTCCAGATGGGTCCTAGGGACTTCAAGAGTTGTAGTTTACTGTGCAGCAACCCTCTGAACACCACATTACAGTAAACAAGCCATCTGGGATGCAGATGGGGTAAGCTGCTAGGGGTCACCTAAAGGGTGCTACTCACTTTTCTGAAGCTTTCGGTGTGTTCTTCTCCTCACCCCTGGCAAAGGGTCCTTCTGCAGCCTCCTTCATAAAGTTGACCAGGACCTCTGCACCAACTCCAGAATCGGGCTTCCCCAGGAGCTTCAGGATGGAAGCATGGAGCCGGAAGTACACCTAGGAGAACGACACCTCTGGTGTGAGCAGCCTTCCCAGTTGCTAAGGTTTGTTCCACAAGCCAGTCAGCCACACTGGAAATAGGCCTATGACCAGGGCAACAGGCTGCCACACACTGCCTGTTTTTGTTAGCTTTTAAATCAGCCATCCTACAAGTAATTGAAAACAAGCTGTGAAAATTAAAATGTATACTGACAGAATTCCAGCGTAATGTTCACCCAGTAACTCAGGCACATGGTAGTGAGATGAAAGTAATAACCACTCATTGTGATAACCCTTCAGCTCCGTTCACTGGGCACTGCCTCCCGCCACAGTGCCACTGTTCTCTTTGTGCCCTTCTGTGGGCACCCAAAGAAAGTGAGCCGCTACATCTGTCTCCCCGTTGAACTCTGGACTCCCTGAAACAAGGACTAGGTTGGATTTCTGTCTATAGTTCAGCCCTTGGGCAGAGCCAGGCACCCACAGGCCTTGAGAACCCCTTCCCAGTGGGTGTGGCAGGGGGATGGGTGGTCAGGCAGCTCATTGCATCCACTGGGCCCTGTGTTTTCCTCCATTTCCTCAAGTCCTTACCAAATTCCTCAATTTACAATGGGTGAAGAATTGTCCAAAGCCTCATAGCCAGGAATGCCCAGGGCCAGGTTAAACCCAGGTCTGACCTGACCTTCTCACATAGGTGTGGGTATGATGCAGGCTTCCACCTGTTGGGCACAGTTTGGGGCATGAAGGCTCAGAACTGCTGACACAGTAGGTCCTGGCTAAGCAACCTCCCTCACCCGGGAGAGACACCTGATGGCAACACTCTCAAGGGGGCATCCTAGACAGAGGGGGGCTCAATCCACCACCCCTCCACCTCTAGCCCACCTATAGAGCACAGAGAAATTGGCCCAGCAACTCTACTTTTAGATGTAGGAAACCATCCGAAGCACCCACGCACACTCAGGTGGCCAGACCTGGGGGAAGGCAAAGCCTTCAAGTGGTAAAGTTCATCCAGGTAGTGGGTAGAGTATCTTGAATGAAGGCAAAGTAGCAGAGGAGAATTTTCATCTGGAGACAGTTAAAATGTTCAGAGAAATGTCATTTTTAACACAAGATACACACATGTACCAGCTGACTCAAAGTTACATGGCTACATTGGTTGCGTGGAATGGGATGCTCCCCAAATTAACTATGTGTGCTTGCTCTCCTTGGAGCCAGCATAGTGTGCTGGGGGATGGTGGGCCCCATATCTGAGGCCTTGGTTCCTCATCTGGACATCGCAGGATGGGACCGCTGGGGCTACCATCCTGCCTGCTCATCTGCTCTATCAGGTAGTAGCAGAGGCTAAACCTTGAAGACAAAACTATGGAGGAAAACAGAGTTGACATCATCTTTCTGAGGGTCACAGGCAGGTTCAGTGGCTTCCCAGAGGTGCCATGTGAGAATGATGGGCTCAGTGGGCATCTGGCCCAACTCCTCTCTTTTCCTACAAGTGACTTAAGGCAAGTCACATCATTCTTCTGGGCCTTAGTCTTCTTACCCCAAAGGTGGCTTCTTTCAAGGTACATCCCCCCAGGTGGACAGCATGAGCACTATGACAGGGAAGAACGTGAGACCCAGGGCTGTGAATGGGAGCAGCTAGGCTACTGCTGCTGAGATAGCATTCAACAGGAAGCTGTGCTTCCACACTTCTCCATGAGCCCAGTGACTATGGCCCCAAAACAGGCAAATTGTTTTTTATTTTAGACAAGGTCTCTCTGTCACCCGGGCTGACAGTCTCGACCTCCTGGGCTCAAGCGATACTCCCACCTCAGCCTCCCAAGTTTCTGGGACTACAGGGGCATCCCACCAGGCCTGGTTAATCTTTCATTTTTTGTAGAGATGGGGGTCTCATCATGCTGCCCACTAGCCTCTGAGATCCCCAGCTCTACATCTGGAACTCCTGGACTCAAGCAATCCTCCCCAAGTGCTGGGATTTACAGGTGTAAGCTGCCACGCCTAACCCAAAGAAGTTTTTTAAAATGAGACTTTTTTTGAGACAGGGTCTCACTCTGTCACCCAAGCTGGAGTGCAGTGGCACAATCTTGGTTCACCGCAACCTCCACCTCCCAGGCTCAAGTGATCCTCCCAGCTCAGCCTCCCAAGTAGCTGGGACTACAGGCCTGTACCACCATGCCTGGCTAATTTTTAGTAGACATGGGATTTCACCACATTCATCAGGCTGGTCTTGAACTCCCGACCTCAGGTGATCCACCCTCCTCGGACTCCCAAAGTGTTGGGATTAAAGTTGTGAGTCACCATGCCTGGCCGAAATGAAACATTTTTGTTTGTTCACAAAATTAGCAAATATTAAAAAGAGGAGCTCATCAAGATGGCTGAGGGAAAGCAGACACTCTCATCAGTCAGTACAACCACTGGATTAAGGAGCACTGTTGACCAAAATGTTAAACAACCTGGCAATTCCACGTGCCAGGCTGTCTGGACTTTACCCTTGGAAATACTCATGATGTGCTCCCTGCTACAAGTATAAGGACATGCACTGTCTGTGCCATGTCATGGCAAGAAGTAGAGAGGAAACCAAACCTACTAAGGGGCTGTGCAGACAAACAAATGCCCTGCTAAACTACAGGGCACTAGGGCAGGCAGGGAAGCTCACCACGCCTTCCATTACATTTTGTCCAGCGAAAAGGCAAGCTGCAAAATCGTAAGAAAATGTTACTATACATTTATATGTTAATAGGAAAAAATCTGGACATACAGGGACATAGCAAACTGTTCGGGATTATGGAAGGGCATACTGGAATCATTAGGGGTCTTCACATTTACACTGCATACTCTTGTGAGTTGTTTGAATCTCTTTAAACACACACACACACACACACACGTTAATTTTATACTCAGGAAAAAAATCACAAAGGCAGAAAAAAGTAAGCAGTAGATTCTGTCCATACTCCAAGAGGCTTGCTGAGGATTGTGAGGCTGGTAGAGACTGGGCACATAGCCTCAGAAAGGGCAAGGCCAGCATACACAGGACCTCTGGAAGCCTCAAGTCCTGGGCTGAACCAAGCATATCTGGATCTCCACCAACGTCCTTGGTTTTCCTGCCCGCAAAATCGACAATCAGGGCTGTCCAGCTTGCCTCACAAGACTGCTGTGAGCAACAGTGAAAGCATTCATCAGAAACACTGGAAATCATGAGAGAAAATCCAGGCAGTAAAAAACTGCTCTTTTCTTGAACAACAACCAGAAGACCCCAAACTGGGGGACAAGAGAGCAGGTTGCTCACCCTAGCTCAGCCCCTGCCAACCTGGGGTAGCCTGGGCACAGGTTGGGCCTTGGATGTCTCATTTGTACCCTGGAGGCAAGGGTGCCTGCCCTCCTGCCAGGCTACAGAGTGAGAATGTCCTGGGCCTGGGAGATGCTATGTGGCACTGACTATCATCACCAAGGTCAGGTTCTTAGAACCTGTGTGTATTAATGAGGAAAGACGATTTTCTTCCGAGAGATAAGAACAAAATGGTCACCCTCCCAGAAAGGATGATAAATACCTCTTGGGAAAAGAGAGGAAATGCTGTTTTAATTCAACTGCACATGAAGCTGCTCAACACAGATAAGTTTCCGGCAGGTTGAAGGTGGGGGGTCACTGGAACCTTGAGCCCCATCCCCAGGGAGACAGATAAACCAGGCTGCCCTTGCCCTGCTTCCCCACCCAGGGCCAGCATGGTGTCACCTCCAGGGCCTCCATGGTCAGCTCGGGTGGGTTGTGGTAGTGGATCTTCTTGGGGTAGCGGGCAGCCTCCTCGTGCAGGTAGTGGCCAGCCTGCCTGTAGTGCAGCAGGTAAACGGTGGGTGGCTGCTGCTGCTTCTCAGCCACCTTGCCCAGCATGTAGTGGATGAGCCACTCCTCTTCGTCACCGTCACCCTCACAGTGGGCTGCTGATGTGAAACAGTGCCTGGCTGTCTCTAGCATGCTGTCACGCCGGCCCTCCATCTGTAAGAAGACCATGAGACTGGGCTAGCCTTAGGCCTGAACCTGTCCAGGGATCAGACTTTTTCCTGTACAAAGCTCTGCTGACCTATTTGCAAATTTATACTCCTGTCAACAACAGACACAGAAATGCTCTCACCGTTTCACAGCTGGTGACACTGAAGTGTGGAAAGGCCTGGGGGTTCCTCAAAAGCACATACCAAGCAAGGCACAGAGGACTTAAATTCAGGTTACCTCATGTCAACCAGGGTGCTTTTTTCTACTTTCCCCCTATAGCATGTAACACAGATTCACCGAGCACCCTGCTCCACAGCACTGGAGAGGACATTTACTAATAACACCCGGCCCTACAGCACTGAAGAGGACATGCATCCAGCACCCAGCTCCACTGCGCAGGAGAGGGTGTGTACCCCTGGGGTACAACAGGACTTCCCACTATCTCCTCTGTGCTCTTTAAGAGAGATGTGGAGTACTTATAGAAGGGCAAATTCCTGAGCCCCACTCAAGACTCACTGACCAGGAGACCGCATTTGCAGCAAGCACCTCCAGCCACCCTCTCACAGCCTGAAGGAAGGAAACAGCTAGCACAGAGGGTCACCTTTTAAGAGGCGTCCCAACCCTAGTCAGCTGCCAGGCAAACTCGGGAACCCTCACTCCAGAATTCTGGGCTGGAAGCTAGAGAGAAGCCTGGCTGTGTGGGCGCACAGAGCTGCTCTGAGCAGCCCACGTCTCTGATCCCTTCTCTCTGTGGTCCTGGATCAATGGCAGGGAAGCCAAAGCCTCTTCCTGCCTGACCTCAGGGGCCAGTGAGAGGGGAAGAGGCTGCAGGCAGGTCTCTGGCAAGGGCAGCTGCTGCAGCCTGCAGGAGGTGCCTCATGTTCTCATCCAGCCAAGTCGAGCCTGCCCTTGGACGTCTGTCCAGTGGGTGCTTGTTTATGTGAAAACCTTATAGCAATGGCCCCAGGACCACTGGTAGCAATCTGCTACCCAGTGTTCTGTCAGACACTTCTCAGGAGAAAAAAAAAAGACCTCGTAGGAATTGAGAGATCACCACCGGGTGAAATACGGCAGAATCACAGTGCAGGGCCAAACACGGGACCAACCAGGTGACTCCACCACATCCCCTCCAAGATGGAACTGTGTTGCAAATGTGCTGAAGTAAAAGGCAATGGCTGAAATGAAGTCCTTCTACACGAACTACTTTGTAGCTGTGTGACCTGGACCAAGTCACTAGCCCCACTGCCCATCTTGTTCTGCCACTGGCACCTATGACAACCACCTGCCAAGAAAGAGAGGGTGGCTGTGAAGAGCCCTGTCTGGGCTGGCATCTAGTACCATGCAGATCCTTGGCAAGAGGCTAGGCCTCCACCCCTTCCCCATACAGGGCACACTGCCAATGTCCCTGTCCTTCTGGTGTGGCAGTCACAAAACCTCAGACAGGAACAGAAGGGGCAGTCACCTAGGGCCTGCTGTGTTTCAGAAGCTCTGATAGACACCCTCTCACTACCTTGCTGTCCTCAGAACAGAACAGGCACCTTATTCACCTTGCATACGGGGTGTCCATAAGAGGGGCTCAGGAGATGGCTGAAGACAGGTGTTCCCAATGAACTCTCACAATACTGCCTTGGAGAAGGAACAACAGAAATGCCAGGTTACTGCTTCCAGGTCCCACAGCTAGAAACTCCTAGCTCTAAGGCCTTTCCTCTTCCCTGAGAATTAACATCATGGGGAAAGCATTTGTTCTCCTATACCACCGCCTCTGAGGAGTTTGTAGGCAGCAGCTTAAGCATACAGAAGCTCGAACAGCTGTTAACATGTGTCCTGAAGCCCATCCTTAAGACACAATAAATTCAGACAGAAAAACAGCCATCAGGGGACTGTGTCCCCATGACACATTTCAGGGTTGGAAGCTGTCTCTCCAGAGGTGGAAAGAACCCAGGAGGCACAAGGCAGCCCTGTGAGGCAGTTTTTACCACGGACAACTATGGAAAACCTCCCCCCGACCTTCCCTCCCTCCCTGTTGGGACATCTGCATTCCTGGTGGATTTCCATCTCCCTCCTACCACCCTAACACTCCAGCAAGATGCCTTGGGAACCCACTTTCAGGACCTGAGCTTCCTGTGCCAATGGCTTCCATCAGATCAACACCGAGTTCAGTCCCAAAGGCTATAAGCCTAAGTAGAGGAAAGAACAAGGCAAGGGGCAAAGGTGTGTAGAAAGTTGAGTTCAGTCTCCTTACCCACTCCCTAACTTCCCTGTTCCCTTCCAGGGGGGACCTCTACAAACGAAGCTCTACAAACCAGTGCCAATGGCAGAAAGGGCACCATGACTTCTCACTCCATTTATTTCCTGGAGAATTCCCACTCTGCCAAATCTCATTTGGCATCATTGGTGGAAGACTAGGGAGAAAATCCCAAGGACCATGATCAGCTCAGCCCACTGTGCCCCAGCAGAGGATACTGGAGCTCCTGCTGTTACAGGGAAGGCCTCTTGGGGAGTGAGGCTTTGCATCCCAGGGCAGCAGCTTCAGTCCCCAGCCTGCACGACTCTGGGGCCACTGCAACACAAATAGAATCCTGCAAGGGACTTTTGTGCAGAACAGTTACAATAAAATAGGGTTGCAGCAGTTAAAAGAATGTACTAGATCCATAGGAATTATCATGGATAGAACTCAATATCATGGTGCTGAGTGAAAAAGGCAGCTGAGTACTATATACACTATGATAGCATTTAGATTGGTGTTTTTTTCTAGGAGTATGTATTTATGTATAAAAAGTATTTTTTTTAAAGTCTAGAACAAAACAAGCCTAACTATTTCTGAGGTGGTAGGGGCAGCCAGAGGGATCTGAGCTTTGCCCTTAATATTGATTTAAAGAAGCCTGTGTCCCTTGTAAGATTTAAGAGTATTTTATTTTATTTTTGAGATAGAGTTTCACTCTGTTGCCCAGGTTGGGCACTCCACAGGCTGGAGTGCGAGTGGCGTGATCTTGGCTCACTGCAACCTCCGCCTCCCAGGTTTAAGCAATTCTCCTGCCTCAGCCTCCTGAATAGCTGGGATTACAGGCATGCACCACCACGCCCTGCTAATTTTTGTATTTTTAGTAGAGACGGGGTTTCACCATGTTGGTCAGGCTGGTCTTCAACTCCTGACTTCATGATCTGCCCGCCTCGGTCTTGCAAAGTGCTGGGATCGAAAGTGTGAGCCACCACGGCTGGCCAAGAGTAATTTTTTAAAGGAAGCAATGCTGAAGACAAGGCTGTGCTGACACTTCTTTCCCCTCTCCTCTTCCAGGGTGCAGTGCTACTGTACTACTGCTACTGCTGCACTGGCCTAAACATGTCAGTATGGCTCCTTCGCTTCCATCTCAAGGAACCAAGGGTACCCTACTGAACAGAGACCTAAGGCCAGACTCAGCATCCTGCACTAGAGTAATCCCCTACCAAGAGAGACTTCAAAATCCCATCCTAAGCTTAAGAATTTTACAAGGATCCAACAAGTTCCTTTGAGGAAAAAGAGAAGAAATAGCTACTTCTGGTGGCCATTACCTCTCCCCTCCCTACCTCTCAACTACACTATAACTAATGGCTGACCAGTTGGGTCTAAAAGCCTAAAAGCCTGTCCCTAAATCTGTCTACACTAGACGAGATGTCCAAAGACCAGGGACCAAGTTGTCACTGACCATGGTATAGCTCGAGTCTCAAGGGGAGGACTCCCAGTCATCAGTGAACTCCCAGCATGGATGTGTGGACAAGAATAAAGTACGAATGAGACAGAGTTTTGTTTACCTGAGGGCACTATGTCTGGACAGAAGGATGGCAGGCCCATCTGCAGCAACCCCTCCTCACCTGCTGCACGAGCTCAGGGGGCAGCTCGCCTCTCCACTGCTTCAGCTGGCATAGGACATGGTACCATACTCAATCCATAGGGATAAGTTGGAGCTGTCAATCTCCAGGGCCCGACGGAAGCAGTTCAAGACAGGCGTGGCATGCTTCCAAATGGGCCCATCACTCTTCAGCTCATTGGAGTTCAGCTTGTCCTGAATGCGGCTAGCCCGGGCCAGAGCCATGCCTGCCCAGGAATCAAACCTGTGGTGGTAACAAAAGCACCAGCTAAAAACAACACTGCATGGACAGCATGGAAGGTAATGATAGCCTGTGAGACTGACCATGGCAAAGCTTGAGCCTCAGGGGAGAGTCATCAGTGAACTCCCAGCATGGATGTGTGGACAAGAATAAAGTATGAATGAGACAGTTTTGTTTACCTGAGGGCACTATGTCTGGACACCATGGAAGCTCTCTTCCCACACCAGGGCCCAGAGCCCAGCTCTGCCACTCACTAATGCCATGAACGTGACCTAGACCTGCCATATCTCTGAACCTTCATTCCTAACCTGTGACATAGGGCTTAGAAGACCTACTTCAAGAGAAGATCTGTGGGCATTATGAGACAAAATGTACATACATTATTAGGTGTATACAGATTTAAAACTGTTGGTCTGGTTGGTGGCTTATGCCTAAAATCCGATCACTTTGTGAGGCCAAGGCAGGAGGATCACTTGATCCCAGAAGTTTGAAACCAGCCTGGGAAGCAGGGTGAAACCTAGTTAAAATTAAAAACCAGTTAGGTATGGTGGCTTGCACCTGTAGTCCCAGCTGCTTGGGAGGCTGAGGTGGGAGGATCACCTGAGCCCAGGTCTAGCCTGCGATGAGCCATGATCACACCACTGCACTCCAGCCTGGGCAACAGAGTGGGACCTTGTCTCAAAACAAAAACAAAAAATACTTATGACCTCCTGATGAGGTAAATCTTTTCTTCTTTTCTTTATGAGACTGAGTTTCCCTCATGTCGCCCAGGCTGGAGTGCAATGGCACATTCTTGGCTCACTGCAACCTCCACCTCCCAGGCTCAAGTGATTCTCCTGCCTCAGCCTCCAGAGTAGCCGGGATTACAGGCAAGTGCCACCACACTCGGCTAATTATTGTATTTTTAGTAGAAATGAGATTTCACCATATTGGCCAGGTTTGTCTTGAACTCCTGACCTCAGGTGATCCACTCATCTCAGCCTTCCAAAGTGCTGGGATTACAGGCATGACCTACCACACCCAGCTAAAATAATTTTTTTTTTTTTTTGAGACAGAATCTTACCCTGTTGCCCAGGCTGGAGTGCAATGGTGTGATTTTGGCTCACTGCAACCTCTGCCTCCCACGTTCAAATGATTCTCCTGCCTCAGCCTCCCAAGTAGCTGGGATTACAGGCACCCACCACCACATCCAGCTAATTTTTGCATTTTTAGTAGAGATGGCCTTTTGCCATGTTGGCCAGGCTAGTCTCGAACTCCTAACCACATGATCCACCTGCCTTGGCTCCCCAAAGTGCTGGGATTACAGGCGTGAGCTACCGTGCCCAGTCTAAATAAAACTTTTATTAGCATAAAATAGCCCTATTGATTCCAGATGATACCTTTTACCTTAAATTTTCTTCTATCTGATATCTATATAACTACACCAGTTTTCTTTTGAGTAGGAATTTCATGTATCTTTCTCCATCTGTTTACTTTCAGCCATTCTCTATCCTAGCCCCCCATACTTGCACGTGGGAGCTCTTCTCTAAAAGACTTAAATGTGCCCTTATATTGTGCAAGTGTCGTGTCTGTTCTTCTTGCATTTCCGAGTTTAGTTGCATCTCTATGATGCGATTGCTAGGCCTTTTCTGTGCAGTATCGGGTCTGGGATAGCATTGCCAGGTGCCTCTCCCACCATGATTCCAGAGCACATGTGCAGTGTCTCTTACAGACCATGGCACAGAGCCATCCTTCAGGTCCCAGAAACCCAACTTAAATGGCCTCAGACAAGGAGGGAGTTATTGCCTGGCATAACCGGGAATCCAGACGTGGGGTGCCTAGGGTCACCCGATCCCAGAGCCCTGGTCCCATTTCTCTGGGTTTCTCCCTGCCCTTTTTCCACAGCTGGCTGGATTTACTCATGGGAAGCCTTATCAGACCAGAAGCCCAGGGGATACAGAGAGGCCTTCTCCATCAACCATGCAGAGAGGCCCATCCCTGATGACCAGGACCAGGGCCCAAGTCTGACTGCCTTCCTTGGGGCACAGCACGGGGATGGAGTGGTGGAGCCCTCATGCCTAGGACATGCAGCTGACCACCACCCTCCTCTCCCCACATCCAGGCCAGGGACAGCCTGAGAACCAACTAACAATCCAGCAAGCGGGACACACTTGGTGGAACTCAGGAAGGGACAGCAGGAACCAGGCGCAAGGCCTCTGATGTCAGGGCTCACAGAAATCCAGGGGTCTCCACACCTGGGCATGCAGTGTGACAGAGACTCTCTCCTTGAAAAATCTTGAGCCAGGCTCCTCTAAGCCTTATCAACTAGGCTTTGACCTAGAGCTTCAGTGACCACCTTAGTTGGGTCTACACTGCACAGTGTTAGCAAGATTCTTGCTACGTGGGTTTAGCCACAGCCACCTAACCTCAACGTCTGATCACCTTCCCTATCTGATCAAATTCCCAGTCCCCCAGGTGATGTCTGATCAGCCTGGCTGCGTTCCGAGGAATCCCGGGAGGTCGGGTTAGCTGGAACCCCACTTAGCCCTGAGATGCTTCCTCTCAGCCATTTCCACCCACTCCCCCAACCCTACTCCAGGGCTATAAATCTCCACTTGCCCATGCTGTATTCGCATGGAGCCCGGCCTCATACCGGGACCTCTTCCCCACTGCAGTAGTTCCAGATACCATCTGTTTTGACCCTTTTGCTACTCTCCAGCTCTGGTCTTTCTTTTCTTTTTTTATTTTATTTTTATTTTTTGAGACAGAGTCTGGCTCGGTTGCCCAGGCTGGAGTGCAGTGGTGCAATCTTGGCTCACCTCAACCTCCCCCTCCTGGATTCAAGCAATTCTCCTCCCTCAGTTTCCCAAGTAGCTGAAATTATAGGCACCCACCACCACGCCTGGTTGGCTTTTTCGTATTTTTAGTAGAGACGGAGTTTTACTAAAACTGTTGGCCAGGCTGGTCTCGAACTCCTGACCTCAGGGATCCACATACCTTGGCTTCCCAAAGTGCTGGGATTACAGGCATGAGCCACAGCGCTTGGCCTCAGCTCTGGTTTTCTATAACAACTGGGAAGGCACTCGGTGGGAGGGTTCAGCCCACAATGGAGAAGTCTGTTGAGAAGCTCTTCCTTCTTACAGGTCACACCTGAGCTGCCCTCCTCCTGAGAACCGAGAGAGCTTCCAGGCAGGGGGCCCTACTGTGTGTCCAGCAGGTGCCTAGGGCCACCATCTAAGAGGGTGCCCACTCTCAGGTGCTGACCCTGCACTCACACAGGTGCCTGCTCCCCTTACCCTGGTCCTGGGCAGCCCCAGCACCTGTGCATCTGGCCTCTGACGGCCAGATGTCTGTGATGTTTTGTGATGGCTGTCGCTTCCTTTCTGCTACCGGATATCTCACAAATTTCTTTTTTAGCCAATTCTAACCGCAAATCATATGGAGGAGGGGATTGTGGGAAACTTAGTTCTAGTTTAGCCAGGGGGACACAGGGCAAAACCACTCCAGCCCACCTTTGTCATTGTGGCATTTCTGCACACCTCCTCTAACCATATTAACCTCCAAATAAAGCCAATAGCAGCACCGTGCTTCCGCCTGTGATGCAACTACGCTCATATAACCAACACAGGCTAACCCTCCCCCAGAGACTCAGGTCTACAGACCACTTCATCCACCGTCAGGTGACTTTTATTAATCCTCCAGCTGATTCACACACACACACACACACACCCCTTTGATATTCTGTAACTTAGATATCAAAATAGGTGGCCAGGTGTGGTGGCTCATGCCTGTAATCCCAGCACTTTGGGAGGCCGAGGTGGGTGGATCAATTGAGGTCAGGAGTTCAATACCAGCCTGGCCAACATAATGAAACCCCATCTCTACTAATAATACAGAAAAATTAGCCTGACGTGGTGGCAGGTGCCTGTAATCCCAGCTACTTGGGAGGCTGAGACAGGAGAATCACTTGAACCTGGGAGACGGAGTTTGCGGTGAGCTGAGATGATGCCACTGCATTCCAGCCATGGCAGAGAGTGAAACTACATCTCAAAAAAAAAAAAAAAAAAAGGTATCAAAATAGGTTACCAGCCAGGCAAGATGGCTCACGCCTACAATTTCAGCACTTTGGGAGGCCAGGGTGGGCAGATCTCTTGAGCCCAGGAGTTCAAAACCAGCCTGGGCAACATGGTGAAACTTTGTTTCTACAAAAAAAATACAAAACTTAGCTGGGCGTGGTGGCCTGCACCTGTAGTCCCAGGTACTTGGGAGGCTGAGGTGGGAGAATCACCTGAGCCCAGGAGCTCAAAGCTACAGTGTGCTATGATGGCACCACTGCACTCCAGCCTGGGTGACAGAGCAAGACGGTGTCTCACAAAAAAAAGAACCCCAACACACACACACACACACACACACACACATATAGTAAAAAATATGTAATTGTTTATATATAATAAAAACATTTTGGCCAGGCACGGTGGCTCACACCTGTAATCTCAACACTTTGGGAGGCCAAGTCAGGTGGATCACAAGGTCAGGAGATCAAGACCATCCTGGCCAACATGGTGAAACCTTGCCTCTACTAAAAATACAAAAATTAGCTGGGTGTGGTGGTACACACCTGTAGTCTCAGCTACTCAGGAGGCTGAGGCAGGCGGATAGCTTGAACCTGGTAGGCAGAGCTTGCAATGAGCCGAGATTGCACCACTGTACTCCAGCCTGGCAACAGAGCAAGACTCCATCTCAAAAAAAGAAACACAAAAAAACAAAGAAGGCCGGGCAGAGTGGCTCACATCTGTAATCTCAACCCTTTGGGAGGCCAAGGCAGGCAGATCATGAGGTCAGGAGTTTAAGACCAGCCTGGCCAACATAATGAAATCCCGTCTCTACTAAAAATACAAAAATTAGCTGGATGTGGTGGTGCATGCCTGTAATCCTAGCTACTCAGGATGCTGAGGCAAGAGAATCGCTTGAACCTGGGAGGCAGAGGTTGCGGTGAGTTGGATCGCGCCATTGCACTCCAGCCTGGGCAACAAGAGTGAAACTCTATCTCAAAAAACAACGAAAAAAAAAAAATTAGCCAGGTATGGTGACATGCACCTGTAATCCCAGCTACTTGGGAGGCTGAGGCAGGTGAATCACTTGAACCCTAGAGGCAGAGGTTGCAGTGAGCCGAGATCGCACCACTGCACTCCAGCCTGGGCGACAGAACAAGATTTGGTCTCATAAAAAAAAAAAAAAAAGACATTTACATAAATGTTCCCAGCAGTCTCATTCACTACAGCCAACAAGTGGAAACAACCCAAGTGTCTATCAGCTGGAGAATGGATAGACCCAGGTGGTATAACAGTACCTGAGTGCTGCTCAGTTATACAAAGGAAAAAAACTAGGTAGGGATGAACTTCAAAAACATTATAGTAAGCAAAAGAAGTAACATTCCACGAGGGAAGTTGGTGGGTATGAAAATATTGAACTGGCAAAATTTTACTCTGTTCATTGCAGTATTAGGTATTGAGTACCTACTGACCAGGTACTGTTAGGTGCGGCCGCTGCAGAAATGAGAGGCAGACGCCATCTTCATTCTGATGACACTCACCAAATCAGCTGTTTCTGATGAACATTCAGGTACCTTGACTCTCACTCCTCAGATTTTTAGGCTTTACTTAATGCCACTTAAATCACCCTGTTACCCAAGTCTCCTTTCTTCTTCTTCTTCTTCTTTTCTCTTTTTTATTGAGACAGAGTCTTGCTCTGTTGCCTATGCTGGAGTGCGCTGGTGCCACCATGGCCCACTGTAACCTCCATCTCCTGGGTTCAAGTGGTTCTCCTGCCTCAGCCTCCCGAATAGCTGGGATTACAGGCATGCTCCACCACACCCAACTAATTTCGTATTTTTAGTAGAGACGAGGTTTCTACATGTTGTCAGGCTGGTCTAAAACTCCTGATCTCAGGTGATCTGCCTGCCTCGACCTCCCAAAGTGCTGGGAATATAGACATGAGCTACTGTGCCTGGGCTTTTAAATTTTTATTTATTTATTTATTTTTATCTCTTTTATTTACTTATTTTTTTTTAGGGAGAAAGAGAAAGAAAAAGAGGGAAAAAGAGGAAAAAAGAGGGAAAAAGAGGAAAAAAGAGGGAAAAAGAGAAAAAGAGGGAAAAAGAAATATTAGTTCATTCCTAAAATGGGTATCAATAATGGCAGATCAATATTTTGTGTGTTTAAAGTGGATAATGTATATTTTGTGTGTTTAAAATGGAGAGCTCTATTGAGTTTATTTGCTCTGGTTCTGAGTTCAAGTCCTGGATGTCGTTATCAATTTTCTGTCTCGTTGAATCTAAATCTCATTATGGGTCTTATGTATCTGGGTGTTAAGATCTCTTATTATTACATTAATCCTTTTACCCTTGTATCCTTGTAGCTTTGAAATCTATTTTATTAATTGTGAGAATTGCAACTTCTGCTTTTTATTTATTTATTTTTGCTCTCCATTTGGTTGGTAAGTTTTTTTCCAACCCTTTATTTTGAGTCTTTGTATATCTTTAGATATACTGTTAGATTTTGTATCTTTTGATTGGGGGATTTAGTTGATTTAAATTTAGGGTTACTGCCATTTGATATTAACTGGCTATCTTATCCTTTCGTTGATGTAAATTCTTCTTTATGTTAATGCTCTTTACTTGTTGGTGTATTTTTAGAAAGGCTCATACTGGTTTTTCCTTTCTATATATAAAATGCTTCTTTTAGAAGTTCTTGTAAAGCAGGCCTGGTGGTAGTAAAATCTCTAAGTACTTGCTTCTTCCTAAAAGATTTTATTTTTCCTTCAATTGTAAAGCTTAAATTGGCAGGATATAAAATTCTGGGCTGAAAGTTCTGTTCTTTAAGTATATTGAATATTGGTCCCCACTCTCTTCTAGCTTGTAGGGTTTCCGTTGAGAGATCTGCCGTAAGCCTAATAGACTTCCCTTTATGGGTAACCTGATCTTTCCCTCTGGCTGCCCTTAATATTTTCTCCTTCGTTTCGATCCTGGTGAATCTAACGATTATGTGCCTTGGGGTTGGTCTTCTTGAGGAATATCTTTGTGGTGTTCTCTGTATTGCCTGGGGTGAATAGTGTCCTGCTTTGCTAAGTTGGGAAAATTTTCCTGGATAATGTCCTGGAGAGTATTTTCCAGCTTGAATTCATTCTCTCCGTCACATTCAGGTACACCGATCAAACATATATTAGGTCTTTTCACATAGTCCCATATTTCTTAGAGACTTTGCTCATTCCTTTTTATCCTTTTTTCTCTATTCTTGTCGTTTTATTTCATTAAGTTGGTCTTCGACCTCTGATATCCTTTATTCTGCTTGATCCATTCGGCTATTTAAGCTTATACATATTTCACTAAGTTCTCGTGTTGTATTTTTCAACTCCATAAGTTCATTTGTATTCCTCTCTATATTGTCTATTCTTTTCAACATTTCATTGAACCTTTTTTCAAAGTTCTTAGTTTTTTTACATTGGGTTAGAACAAGTTCCTTTAACTCCCAGAAGTTTCTTATCATCCACCTTTTAAAGCCTACTTCAGATAATGGAACACAGTCCTTTTCCATCAGGGCTTGTTCCGTTACTGATGAGTCCTTTTCCATCAGGGCTTGTTTCGTTGCTGATGAGTCCTTTTCCATCAGGGCTTGTTCCGTTGCTGATGAGTCCTTTTCCATCAGGGCTTGTTCCGTTGCTGATGGGTTCTGATTTGGAGTATACTCGGCCTTCTTAGGCTGTTTTTTTCCCTTCATTGTAGATGAACCGCCTTTCTAATTAGGTTTCTGAGTCGACGCCCGACTTATTGATTCCCAGTGCTGGGATCCGAGCAACCCACTGTGGCGGCCTAAATAGCAGCAATAAGACTGATGGTGCTCTTCTGCCCGGGAATCTCTGGTCTGGCTTCCCTCTTGAGTCCGCAACAAGCGGCTCTGACTTCCCGGAGCTCCAAACTCCAGTCAGTAGGGGAAGCAGTCCCGTTGGCTCTGCATGAAGAGCTGCTGTGCCGAGACGCTGGCAAAACCGCTGCGGCAGCCACATGAGTCGCACTGGCGACCCGTGGGGCTCCTCCACTGGGAATCAGCTGACCCGTGCCTGAGTGACGAAACTTCGTCTAAAAGTGTGGCGTTGTCTCATTCTCTGAGCTTTCACTGGGAGCTACAATCCCGAGCTGCTAGTGATCGGCCATCTTGGATCGGTCTCTAAATTTATTTGAAACAGAATCTCTCTCTGTCACCCAGGCTGGAGTGCAAGCTCTATCTCAGCTCACTGCAACCTCCACCTCCCTGGTTCACATTCTTCTACTTCAGCCTCCTGAGTAGATGGGATTACAGGGCTCGCCACCATGCTAGGCTAAGTTTTGTATTTTGGTAGAGAGGGGGTTTAGCCAAGTTGGCCAGGCTGGTCTTGAACTCCTGACCTCAATGATTCACCCACCTTGGCCTCCTAACACAATGCCTCTCTTTATTTATTTATTTTTGAGACACAGACACTCTGTCACCAGGCTAGAGTGCAGTGGCACGATCTCGGCTCGCTGCAACCTCCATCTCCTGGGTTCAAGTGGTTCTCCTGCCTCAGTCTCCCAAGTAGCTGGGATTATTTGAGACATATACAAATTCATAAGAGTTTTAGGATTATCTTTTCCATTTCTGCACAAATGGCTATTACCAGTTTGATAGTAGTTGTTGTGAGTCTGTAGATCATTTGTGTAGTATTGTATATTAGTCAGGTATAGTCTTTTCTTTTCTTTTTTCTTTTTTGAGATGGAGTTTCACTCTTGTTACCCAGGCTGTGGAGTTTCACTCTTGTTACCCAGGCTGGAGTGCAATGGCGCGATCTTGGCTCACTGCAACTTCCGCCTCTTGGGTTCAAGCAATTCTCCTGCCTCAGCCACCATACCCAGCTAATTTTTGTATTTTTAGTAGAGATGGGATTTCACCATGTTGACCAGGATGGTCTCTAGCTCTTGATCTCATGATCTACCCGCCTCAGCCTCCCAAAGTGCTGGGATTACAGGCTTGAGCCACTGTGCCCGGCCGAGTCTTGCACCTTTTAAAGTCTAATCAGACACATTTATCATCTATTCTCTCTGAAGCCTCCTGTCTGGAGGCTTCAGCAGCATAGTAAGAACCGTGATCTCCACCAGCCCTTACGTTAACCCAGACATTCCTTTCTATTGATTCCTGGTGTTTAGATAATATCTCTTTCAACCAATTGTCAATGAGAAAATCTTTGAATCCATCTATAACCTGGAAGCCGCCACTTTGAGTTGTCCTGCCTTTCTGGACCAAATCAATGTATACCTTACATGTATTGATTGATGACATGTATGATTGATGACATGGATTGGTTGATGACATGGATTGATTGATGACATGGATTGATTGATGACATGTATGATTGATGACATGGATTGATTGAGGACATGGATTGATTGATGACATGGATTGATTGAGGACATGGATTGATTGATGACATGGATTGATTGATGACATGGATTGGTTGATGACATGGATTGATTGATGACATGTATGATTGATGACATGGATTGATTGAGGACATGGATTGATTGATGACATGGATTGATTGATGTCTCCCTTTAACTTCCATCCTCCTAAAATGTACAAAATCAAACTACAACCCAACCACCTGGGCACATGTTCTCAGGACCTCCTCGGGCTGTGTCACGGGGTTTGGTCACTCATATTTGGCTAGGAACAAACCTTGGATATTTTACAGAGTCAGACTCTTGTCATTGACACATGTATAAGTCAATAAACAAGGGAAAAAATACTGTCACCATCCAGGAAGATGGTCACAGCATTCTCAAAGCAAAGCTGTCTGCCAGGATTCCTATTACTGGGTCAATAGCAACTGCAATTAATAATGAATTTCACCTCTTGACTGTTTCTTGTGGAATTTTGATTGACCATAGAAGATAATACATAACTCTTTATTTGACTTATAAGAAAAAAGAGAGTGAGAGCCACATGCAATGTGATGCTTGCAGGACAGAGACTGGGACAGGGAAGGCCTGAGGGGGTCTCCACAGAGGATGGGTGACTGGTGCAGGGGATACCAGGCAGGAGACTCCCAGGCACAGAGCCTCAGGAAGCTCCAGGTGGCCCACAGGGCCGGAGCAAGTGAGTCCTGGGCCAAGGTGGTCTGAGAGCAGGCTGGACAGGTGGCAGACCCAGACCCAGAGACTCATCCCTGGAGGACAGACTCATCTGGGGAGTCCTGGGGGCTGCTTGCAGGGAAGCAACGGAACCAGACTTGGATGGGTGGGCAGGGGTGGGAACCCAGAACTAGAGACACCCCAGGGAGGGTGTTGTGGTGACCTGGGCAGTTTGACTGATATAAGGACAGATTCAGGAGAAGGGGGAACAGGATAGGGAGGAGCAAGGACAACCTCGGGCTTTTCTCATGAACAGTTAAGAGAACACTGACCACGTCAGAGCATGTCCTGTATTTTCAACAAAATGCCCAAGGGAAGTGGTGGTCTGCAAAGCATCCTGAGAAGACAGCGAGGGCTTGGCTTGGCTCCCCCAAGGCTATCCACTCACCAACTTGTTCATAAAGGCTTATTGTGGGCCCAGCTCGTGGACACAGGGAGGGTGGGTCAAACCGAGGGGGGCTGTCCAGTTGGGAGGACAACAGACTCATGGCCCATTTTTGGAGCAATAACGGGGGAGGGGGTCCTCTCTCGGGAGTTGGGGGATGCTCATGCTGATCTCACAGATCCAGAGGCACTGTCTATTGATGGTCACCCCTCAAAAGCAGCACTGTCAGGGGAGAGGGGACCTCAGGCTGTGTCGGGGAGTTCCCGGAGGACAGGGAGAGAGAGACTGATAGACCACAGGGTTCGTGTGGCCCGCCTTTATCCTCAGATCCAGGAGGAGTCTTTGGAAGGATCTGGGCAGGAGACAGATCATCAGATTTGTGTTTCTGGAAAAATTGGTTCTGGTCAGAGGCTGGTGTAGACCAGATCAGAGGAGGGAGGCCCAGGGCAGAGAGTGGGGGTAGCCAGGTCTGGGGGAGGTGAGAGTATGGAGGAGGCACAGGTTCAAGAGCCCAGGGGCCCAGATTGCTGTGAAATGGGTGGGAGAAGCTGAATTGGGGTCACCAGAGGCTGACGGGGAGTAGTGGGCATTCTTGGGGGCTGCCCGAGGGAGACTGGATTTCAGAAAGACATATGAAGAATCATAAAAATGTACATTTCCTTTAATCAAGTAAATTCCACTTCTAGAGATTTGTCTTGGAGAGAGAAAACTTCAGCTAAAAATTGTTCATGTGTGGGAGATTGAGGCAGGAGAATCGCTTGAACCTGGGAGGCAGAGGTTACAGTGAGCCAAGATTGTGCCACTTCACTCCAGCCTCAGCGAGAGTGTGAGACTCCATCTCAATGTGTGTGTGTGTGTGTGTGTGTGTTCATGGGGGGAAAGTGGAAACACCCTAAGTGTCAAACAGTAGGGGAAGGTAAAACTATGTTCCATCCATCATAGGGAACAGTAAACATTCAGTATGTTTTTGACAAATGTAATGACATAATAAACATTTTAAAACGTTTCTATTTTAATTTACAGTACAGTTTACTCTTTTGGTGTAGCAAAAAAAACAAAAAAAACCTAGTGTAATTTTAAAAAAAGTCATTGACTCATGTAACTATCACAACTGAAATACAGAATATTTTCACCCCCCTAAATTTCCCTAAGCACCCCTTTTTTTGAGACACAGTCTCACTCTGTCACCCAGGCTGGTATGCAGGGGTGCAATCTCAGCTCACTGCAATCTCTGCCTTCTGGGTTCAAGCAATTCTCTTGTTTCAGCCTCTCGAGTAGCTGAAATTTCATGTGTGTGTAACCACACTCGGGTAATTTTTTAATAGAGACAGGGTTTTCCCATGTTGGCCAGGCAGGTCCCAAATTCCTGCCCCCAGGTGACCCATCTGCCTCAGCCTCCCACAGTGCTGGGATTACAGGGGTGAGCCGTGCCTCTCAGCCTTTATGTTCCTTTTATAGTTAAACCCTTTCTGTACTCCAACCATGGCAACCACTGATCTCTTTCTGACCCAATACTTTTGCTTTTTCAGTATCTCATAGAAATGCAAATGTAAAGGATGTGACCTTTTTTAAAATTAAACTTTTTGGCTGGGCAGGGTGGCTCCCGCCTGTAATCCCAGCACTTTGGGAGGCCGAGGTGGGCAGATCACGAGGTCAAGAGATCGAGACCATCCTGGGCAACATGGTGAAACCCCATCTCTACTAAAAAATACAAAAATTAGCTGGGCATGGTGGCGCACGCCTGTAGTCCCGGCTACTCGGGAGGCTCAGGCAGGAGAATTGCTTGAACCCAGGAGGCGGAGATTGCACTGAGCTGAGATCGCACCATTGCATTCCAGCCTGGTGCCTGGCCACAGAGTAAGACTCTGTCTCAAAAATAATAATAATAATAATAAATTTTTTATTTTGAGATAATTGTAGCTTCTCATGCAGTTTTGAGAAATAATACAGAGGGATCCTAGGTACTCTGACCAGCTTCTTCAAGGGTAACACCCTGCAGCTTCAGTAACAGATCACAGCCAGGATATTGACATCGATACATCAAGGAACAGGAAGTTCTCCTCCCAGACATCCCTCATGTTGCCCTTTCTCGGAAACGCTGGCTTCCCACTGTGCCAAACCCCTCCTTAGCCCCTGGCAACTACGAATTTGGTCTGCACTTGTATCATTTTGTTATTTCAAGAATGTTTTGGTCATGGAATCAAACAGTATGTGACCTCTGGGGGACTGGTTTTCACTCAGAATCGTTTTCTGGATGTTCTTCCAGGCGGCTAGGTTGCAACATATTTTGTTCCTTTTTAAGTCTGAGTAGGAGTCTAAGTATGTAACCTTCTGAGTCTGGCTTCCTAAGCTCAGTGTAACAATGTTGCCATTCATTCCAGCTGCCTTATTGATCAAGTTTGTTCCCTGTTACTGCCAAGTAGGATTCCATTTCTGAAGGTATCACAATTTGTTTAGCCACTCACCTGTTGAATGAGAATTGGGTTGTTTGCACGCGCACGTGTGTGTGTGTGTTGGATCAAACCAGATGTTTCTGCTTTTTGCCAATGGTGAGTAAAACCAGTACAAATATTTACATAGAAATTTTTGTTGGAATGAAAATTTTCATTCTATTTGGATAAAAACCTAGGAGTAGGGTTTGCTTGATATGCATAAGCATATAAGAAATTGCCAAATGGTTTTCAGAGGGGAGGCTGCTGAGGGTGGGGTCATGGGGGTAGGGGAGGCTTTGGTTAATGAAGCTTCTGCCAGTCTAGCTGGAAATCAGGCCTGTGTCCCAGCACCAAGGTGCTCAAGTTCTGTGCCCAAACCTGAGCTAGACAGGGTCTCAGGATCACACTTAATCAAGAGTCAGAAGAGGCATCTTCTGCTCCACAAACTTCCATTCATGCGGACCCTGCCTCCTCCTCAGGGCTCCTTAGGAACTATTCAAAATACTGGGTGCAGAGCTGTGGCCAACTGTGGGGCACAGAGGGACCCACTTTGGCCGAAGCTGGAAGTGGGTCCCTGCAGGTCATACCCCACCTGCTGCCTCCAGACCTTGGACATTTCAGGAGGGCTGGGCCAGTTGCAGGGAGGGAAAGGGAAATGGGGACCCTTCCAATTGCTGCCCTGGGACGAGAAGGTCTTGGGTAATGATAAGGAACGCGGAAGCACAGCTGCCCCCAAGAGGCCTTCCTGGGTCCCTCCTCCATGGACAGGACTTCAGACTGGACACTTACTCATCTGTGTTTTCATCTGTCCATCTATCCATATATCTGTCCATGCACACACACACACCCATCCTTCCACAAGCCCCCTGAGGCCCCTGGGGCCTGATCTATATAGGACCCTCAGCTCCTAATGTCCCAGGCAAGGCAGGACCAGCCTAGCCCAGCCCCGGGTGAGACCAGAAATGTGCCTGCTCATGCACCATGGGAGAAGGGGGCTGTGGCACAGGGGTTTCTTGGAGGTACTTGTCCCTGCCCAGTCCAGAGCTCAGGCTGCAGATGAGACCCTTTGTGAAGAAGACAAGGGACAGGGGATATTGGAGATTCTATGTGAGCAAAGGTGGCAACCTCAAACAGGTCTGGGAGCTGGAACCAGTGCTGGAGGGCAGATGGAGGATGGACATGCTCGAGGACAATTTTGAGCAAAGGCATAGGAGTGACCTCAGTGCCCCTTCTCTCAACGGGCTGTGGCGGGTGCACACGGGCCCCCATGGAAGCACCCTGCAGGATTATCTCAGAGACCCTAGAACCTGTCTGCCACGCCACCTGCTCTGCCACCCTGCTCACCACCCAGAAATTCCTTCCATTCTGCCGCATGGTTAGGCCCTGCACTGGGCCAGGCATTCGTGGGAGCAGGGGACAAAGGAGGGAAGAGGTCTGGGCCCTGAATGGGACACAGGCAGTGACCACTTGGTAAAGAAGACTGAATGAGCAGACGATGCTGGCAGGCAAGCCCAGGGCAGGGCCCTGCAGAGTGCACAGGAGTTCTCTGGGGTGTACAGTAGACCAGGGCTTTGAACACTCACGCTGGGCTGGGCCAGCAGGCTGGAGTGTCCTAAGCCCCAGAGCCCTGCAGAGGGCCCAGAGGGAGCAAGGTGGAGAATAAAGGCCTGGAACGCCTGAGATCTGGCCAGATCTGCAAATCCTAAAGGCAACTGTGTCCTGTGTTGAGACGCTATTGAGTGGCCGTATTGTGCCTGTACCATTTCTAAAATATAGGCCACATGTTATCCAGCTGAGCCAATCAGGGATTCTGTGAGGCCCACAGCCAGGATCATGGTCCCTTTTCACAGGTAGGATAACTGAGGCTCAGAGCAGTTAAATCCCAGAGAGTGAGGCAGAGCCAGCTCTGGGGTGTCCTGACTTTCAGCCCAGGGCCTCCCATCTGGAAATGGGGAAACCGAGACCAGGAAGGGAAGGGGCCTGCCGAGCTCACATGGGAGCACACCTGTACAGAGCACACCTGTATGAAGCACACCTGTATGGAGGGCGCCTGTATGGGGCACTGCCATCTGCCAGGTACCAGATGTGCTCAGGTGGTGTGACCTCCCTTTGTCATTCCCCAGCTCTGATCCCATTTCAGGGGTGCAGAAAAGAGGCCTCAGAGCAGAATCAGGCAAAGTCAGGGCTACAGAGTCCAGTGGTCACCCCCCCCCCAAATGGCTAGGAGGAGGGAGGGCAGCTGGCAAAGGCATGCAGGACTCTAGAGCATGTTCTTCCAAGTGGAGCCTCTGCTGTGGGAGTCCCAACCCCAGCGTCAGACAGAAAAGGGGTCCCACCCAAGCTTAGCCCTGATCAGCCCTTGACCTTGGACAATTTGATTCCCTTCTGTGGGTCTCAGTTTCTTCGTCTGTATGAGGGGGATAACAACGGTCTCTCCCCACAGGTTGGTTTTGGGGATTAAGTGAGAATACCTAGGGAGTGCCAGGCCCATGGGGACCCTCACCTACCCTCAGCCATTGCCATTACCTCCTGGGTTCTTGCCCAGGCCTGTGGGTGACACACTGTGTGATCCTGGGCAAGTGCCTTTTCCTCCCTGGGCCCAGCCTTCCCTCTGGTCAAGGACGAGCTGGGTCAGGGACCCTGAGGGCCAGCCATTCAGGAACCCAGCTGATTCCTGGGTGAAGTGGTTGGCCAGGGAGGCCTGGAGGGATAGCAAGGTCTGAGGTGAGAGTAGGGTAGGGGCCAGGCCAAGGGATGGGGGCGGGGATTCACCTCCCCAGCTATGGGGGCTCTGCCTGCAGATGGCTGCCCCTGGAAATCACCAGGCTAAGATTAATCCTCACACTGACCTAAACCAGAACTGAGGGTGACAAGGGAAAAAAAAAGGCAAGGAGAAGCCAATCCTGTCACCTTTGACGTGGAACAGGAGACAAACAAGACAGGTGTGGCCACGGAGGAGGGTAGCCTATTTCAGGGCTGCACTGTGAGTTCATGCAGCTCACAGGTGAGTGTAGCACAGCCCCTCCCTACATCCCACCCGCTTCCAGCCCCATACCCCTACCAACCCTCATGCTGCCTCCTGGCTGCCTTCCCACACCCGGAGCTCCACCTGGGATCCTGGAACTCTGCAGGACC
Source organism: Callithrix jacchus (assembly GCF_049354715.1). Classification (NCBI taxonomy): domain Eukaryota; kingdom Metazoa; phylum Chordata; class Mammalia; order Primates; family Cebidae; genus Callithrix; species Callithrix jacchus. The sequence goes on from NC_133502.1 coordinate 195,557,730, forward strand.
TGACTTGAAGGGATCTTACCTACCCCTTCCAGGACACTCTTTGATGAAGGAGAAGCTGCGGCCTCCCTCCCAGAGGTGCAGCCTTTCCCAAGTCTCCAGACTCTTCATCCCATCTCATCATGCCCCGCTTAGGGCCTGGTGCATACACGGCTCCCAATCAACAGTTTATTTATTTATTTATGTACTTTATTATTTTTTTGAGACAGGGTCTCTTTCTGTTGCCCAGGCTGGAGTGCAGTGGTATGATCGTGGCTCACTGCAGCCTCGATCTCCAGGACTCAACAGATCCGCTGGCCTTAGTTTCCTGAGTACATAGCTGGGACTGCAGATGACCGGCTAATTTCAGGTTTTGTTTTGTTGTGTCGAGATGTAGAGACTCGGTTTTGCCATGTCGCCTAGGCTGGTCTCAAACTTCTGGGTTCAAGCACTTCACCCACCTTAGCCTCCCCAATTCCGGAATTACAGATGTAAGCCACTGTGTCCAGCCAACAGCTTAAATGAGGGAGAGAGGGAGGGAGGGAGGGAGGAAAGAAGGAAGGAGGCAAAGAAGGAAGGAAAAGAGAGATGGGTAGGTCAATGAAAGTTATTACAAGAGCGAAAGAAGGACATTATATATTTAACAATTAATACTTGTGCATCTAACTACAGAGCCCCCCAGTCTATGAAGTAGTGACTGTTGGAATTGAAGAAACAGACGGCTTCCCAGTAATACTTGCAATACTGTACTGTCAATACTGGCTAGAATAATAAGACAGAAGATCAAAAAAGAAGTAGAGAACTTGAAAAACACTGTGAATCAGCTAGACCTGACAACACCTTCAACAGGCTCACAGGATACAGCATCTCCTCAAGTACGCCTGGAATACTCTCTGGAATACACCATGTCTTAGGCCATGAAACAGATTTCATTAATTTAAAAGGACTAAAATCAAGGTATCTTCTCTACAATAGAATGAAGGTAGAAATCAATAACAAAGCAAATCTGAATTCAGGAATATATAAAAATTCAATAACACACTCCTAAACAATCAGCGAATGAAAGCAGAAATCAGAAGTGATGTTGGAAAATTCTTTGAGATAAATACCAAATGTGTAGGAAGCCATGAGACCAGTGGTCACAATAAAATGCATGGCTGCAAATGCCATTTTTTTTTGAGACGGAGTTTCGCTCTTGTTACCCAGGCTGGAGTGCAATGGTGTGATTTCGGCTCACCACAACCTCCGCCTCCTGGGTTCAGGCAGTTCTCCTGCCTCAGCTTCCTGAGTAGCTGGGATTACTGGCATGCGCCACCATGCCCAGATAATTTTTTGTATTTTTAGTAGAGACGGGGTTTAACCATGTTGACCAGGGTGGTCTCGATCTCTTGGCAAATGCCAATATTTTAAAGAGAAAGGGGGCTGGGTATGGTGGCTCATGGCTGCAATCACAGCACCTTGGGAGGTCAAGGTGAGAAGATGCCACGAAGCCAGGAGTTTGAAACCAGCCTGGGTGACAAAATGAGACCCCATTTACACAAATAAAAATAAAAATAAATGGGTTGGTGGAATGTACCTGTGGTCCCAATTACTTGAGAAGCTGAGGTGGGAAGGCCCTTGAATCCAGTAGGTCAAGGTTGCAGTGAGCTGTGACCGTGTCACCGCACTCCAGCCTGCATGCAAGACCCTGTCAAAAGTAGAAAAGAAAGATTCTACGAGTTGTCTGGGGACTTTGTCTGCACAAATGTCCCAGCCTCTGCTCACCTCTCTTTCCAAGGGGCTCCTCCCTCTGAGCCTGCAATGTCTGTGTGATTGGCAGGGTCACCTCCAGGCCATTAAACCACAGCACCCTGAGGGTCTCTGGCCCAGGTCTGGGTTTCCTCTATGAGCTTTGGAGATGAACGAGCATCTGCTTTAACAGGAATATGTCCTGTTTCTCAAGAGAGAGACAGATAAAGAGAGAGGGGAAGGATGGAAGGAAAGAAGGAGGGCGGGAGGAAAGAAGAAAGAAAAGAAGGGAAGGGGAAGGAGAAAAGAAAGGGAAGGGGAAGAGGATGAAACTCTGTACTGCAGCCCTGAGGTTGGACCTGGGAAGAACTGGCCTCCCAGGGAAGAGAAGGGGTGCTAGATGGAATCAGACTCTCAGAAAAGGGAGAAAGGAGATGAAGGGAAACAGGAGAAATGACTAGGACCCACTGTGGAAGACTCTGTATGCAGGAAAAATGACGTAATGGGACTATGAAGGGACAGTTTCTATCCCCTACAGAGCAGGAGTGCCTTCCTCAGAGCGCCAGTAAGAGGCAGGATGAATGATTGTTACATCCTCAGTGACCCTGACACTCTGACAGATGACTAGCCAGTGGACATATATCTTGTTCACTTGGACTTAATAATTATATAATTTGATTAAAAAATCATTCTACTTATAATTTGAAATGGAAATAACAAAAAGTGCAATCACTATCATTTCAACCACTAATTAAGCAAGTACGGGAGAAATCTATGACATTTGAGAAGAATCGTCTGCGTACAGTAACACCTTCCTCCCGATTTTAATGTGAACCACTGCCAGCTGTGTTAAGACCAGCTCTCGGCAAGGTGCAGTGGCTCACGCCTGTAATCCCAGCACTTTGGGAGGCCAAGGTGGGCAGATCACAAGGTCAAGAGATCAAGACCATCCTGGCCAACCCCTCTCTACTAAAAATACAAAAATTAGCTGGGCATGGTGGCACATGCCTGTAGTCCCAGCTACTCGGGAAGCTGAGGCAGGAGAATCGCTTGAACCTGGGAGGTGAAGATCGTGTCACCGCACTCTAGCCTGGTGACAGAGCAAGACTCCATCTCTCTCTCTTTCTCTCACACACACAGACACACACACACACACACACACACACACACACACACACTAAATAAAACAGTGGGGGTCTCTCAACATTCAGACATTTTGAGAACTACTCAGAGGAGGCATCCTGGAAATAAAGTTGTAAGAGACAAGTGGGGATGTGCTTCTCCTGGTGAAATAACACAGAAAACCATGTTCTTTCTTTCTATGTCTAAGCCACTGTATCATGAATCCCCATGTGAGCAAGTACAGACTGCGTGTCTGAGCCCTGAAGCTGTCTAAGTGTGTCTAAGCACTCCAGCCTACAGAGGTACCAGACCCTGCCCAGCATTGTGAAGCGGCCTCAGTGGTTACGTAAAGCCAATGACTATATGTTCATTTTTACACAATTCCTGCCACGGTCATGATTGTGAAAATCACAAACGCACTCTGACGTTCCTGGTCAGGTTATGGATTCCAGGAGTTGCTGGGGCCATGCAGAAAATCGTGGCCCACACCTGAAGTTCTGAGGTGGTGCCTACAGCAGCTTGCTGCGAACACAGAAAAATTGTTGATATATTTTAGCGTACTTGTTAATATCGTCACCACCAACCCAGAAATGTTCAAATTCTGCCAGCTAAAACCCCTAGGGAGAGTTACAAATAAGAACTAAAAGTATTGACCAGGCACAGTGGCTCACACCTGTAATCCCAGCATTTTGGGAGGTCAAGGTGGGTGGATCACCTGAGGTCAGGAGTTTGAGACTAGCCTGACCAACATGGTGAAACCCCATCTCTACTAAAACGCTAAAATTATCCAGGTGTGGTGGTGGGTGCCTGTAATCTCAGCTACTCAGGAGGTTGAGACAGGAAAATCACTTGAATCTTGGAGGAAGAGGTTGTAGTGAGCCGAGATTGTGCCATTACACTCCAGCCTGGGCAACAAGAGTAAAACTCCCTCTCAAGAAAAAAAAAAAAAGGAACTTAGCCAGGCATGGTGGCTGACGCCTGTAATCCCAGTACTTTGGGAGGCTGAGATTGGTGGTTCACGTGAGGTCAGGAGTTCAAGACCAGCCTGACTAACATGGTGAAACCCCTTCTCTACTAAAAATACAAAAATTAGCCAGGCATGGTGGTGCGTGCCTGTAGTCCCAGCTACTCGGGAGGCCGAGGCAGAATTGCTTGAACCCAGGAGGCGGAGGTTGCAGTGAGCCATGATCGTGCCATTGCACTCCAGTCTGGGTAACAGCGAAACTCCATCTCAAAAAAAAAGAAAAAAAAGAAAAGAAAAGTTTTAAGTTATTAGCCAATTGGGTTTTAGTTTAGATTGTAAGTTCTGGCTCCAGCCAACGGAGATCAGACACAGCAGTAAGCACGACCCCAAATGCATAAGGAATAAATTTGTCTGTTTTCCTTTGTTCATTGTACTCTTGTGGCAAGATGGCTAAAGAGGGTACCCTTCCTGCAGCCCACGAGGAGTTACCTTGTCAGAGGTGCCCGGCTTCCTCATCATCCAGAGCAGCTGGAGCCCTTTGCCAGGGAGTGGGGAGCTGAAGAGGGGCGGGTTCAGGTTTCTAGAGTCCTCTCTAGGAAAGCAAACACGGGGTAGTCATGATGAAAGCTCTGGAAATCAGACCCCTGGGTTCCTTTGTGGCTTCAGCATTTTCCTGCTGTGTAGACTTAGCTTTCCTGGGCTGCTGGAATGGAATACTGCTGAATGGACTGGGGCTTAAACAAGGCATGTTCATCCCTCACAGTTCTGCATGCTGGAAGCCCAGCTTCGAGGGGCTGTGGATTCAGGTCCGGCAAGGGCTCTCTCCTTGGGTTTGCAGATGGCCCCTGGGTCCTCACAAGGAAGGTGGGAGGAAGGGGGCGGAGCATGAAGGGGAGGAGGAGGAAGAGGGCAGTTATGGTGTCTCTTCCTCTTCTTAGAAGGCCACTAATTCCATTGAAGGGGCCCCATCCTCATCTAACCTAATTGTATCCCAAAGGCCCCCCCCTCCATATACTGCACTGTGACATTGGAGGTTAGTTTTTTTTTTTTTTTTTTTGAGACAGGGTCTCACTGTGTTGACCAGGCTGGAGTACAGTGATGCGATCATGGCTCACTGCAGCCTCAACCTCCTGGGCTCAAGCAATCCTCCTACCTCAGTCTCCTGAGTAGCTGGGACCGCAGGCATGTGCCACCACACTGGCTAAGGTTTTAAAAAAATTTTTTTGTATAGAAAAGGTTTGGCCATGTTGCCCAGGCTGGTCTTGAACTCCTAGATTCAAGAGCTCCTCCTGCCTTGGCCTCCCAAAGTGCTGGGATTATAGGCATGAGCCACTGCACCTGGCTTCAAGGCTTCAACATATGAATTTTGGGGGATACATTTAGTCCATAACATGTGTGATTCTTTTTTAAAATTTATTGTTACTTTAAGCATCTATACGCCCATGTGGCTGCCACCTGGTGGAGGTGTCCTCGTGTTCTTTCTCCCGCAGTACATTTCCTGCGCCGCTGGTGCCCTGGCTTCTGGCACTGCACATAGCAGTGTCTGTTCTTGAGCTTCACATCCCTGGATCATGCCGGCCAGAGCCATTTCTGTCTGAATTATTCTGTTTGTTGTTATGCTCACAAAATAAGCCAATTAAAACAAAAGTAGGCTGGGTGCGGTGGCTCAAGCCTGTAATCCCAGCACTTCGGGAGGCCGAGGCGGGTGGATCACGAGGTCAAGAGATTGAGACCATCCTGGTCAACATGGTGAAACCCCGTCTTTACTAAAAATACAAAAAATTAGCTGGGCTGACTCCAGTTGGCATAGCAGCCTGAGGGTGCCCCAGCATGCAAGCTGAGCAGAGGAGGGCATGAGGGACCACCTTGGGAGTCCAGTGGCTGGAGACTTTTGGACTCCTGCTAACTTTCTGCTTTCCTTCACTTTTGGCAACCATTTCCAACTGCCCTCTGACTCCCTAATCTCCCATTTCCTCCCTCCAGTGCCCCCACCTCGAACTGCAACTTCTCCATGGGGGTTTGTTTCAGCAGCCTCCCATCACCATAGTAGACTGAGGACCCCCAGCCCAGAAGCTAAGCAGGGTTGAGCCTAACAGATGCTTGGATGGGGTACCACCTGGAATGACCAGGCTTCCAGCTTTTCCCCCTTGCAGCAACATTTCTCGACCACACCCTGACCTTCAGACTGCTGTGGTTTGCAGAGGCTGCATAGATGAAGCCCCATAGGCAGGTGCCTGGCCACGGGTGGGGGGCAGGTTAGCTGGAAAAGAAATGCCAGAGGGTTAGCGAGTAGTTGGGAAGTGTTGTGACAAGCAAAAAAAAAAAAAGAAAGCGGGAGTGGGAAGCCAAGAGCCTCTAGACCACAGTCTCCCCAAGTAGTCCCCTCTCCAAGCCCCACCAAAGCTCTACCCCACTTAGCTTCTATGTTGGGGCACCCTCAGGCTGCTATGAAGCCCAAGGGCTGCTATCACGGTCCTCCTCAGGGACACTTCACGACACAGAGTGAGCACAGGAGTGTGTGGAAGTCAATAAAGGAAAAGCCAGAGAATCATTGGGCTGTTGGAACGCTTTGTGGCAAGCAGGAAAAATGGGAAAAGAGTTAGAAGCCAAAAGCAACCAGCCCCCATCTCCTTGGGCAGTCCCCAATCCTAGCCCAAGCCAGGATCGAACCCCTCTTAGCTTCAATGGAATTTGGTGCCTTCAAAGAGGAGAGGTCCCACGCCAGAGCAGGGGTGCAGGCAGGCGCAAAAGGGCTGGCCAAAGAGTTGGGGGCAGATAGGAAGAGTTGTGACAATTGGAGGAAAGCAGTAAGGAGGCAAGAAGCCACAAGTCTCCAGCCCCCTGTCCCTCCAGGTGTTCCCCCATGCAAGCCCTAGCCAAGCCTGATCGGGCTTCGCTCCCGGGCTGGGGCACTCTCAGCGTGCTTTGGTGCCTCTCTACTTGTTAAATACAAACTCCCTGTTCCCTCCTCTGCCAGCCCTGGCAACCACCATTCTACTTTCTGTCTCTACCATTTTGACTATTATTTTGTTTTTTCTTTTGTTTTGAGATGAAGTCGCGCTCTGTCGCCCAGGCTGGAATACAGTGGCTCGATCTCGGCTCACTGCAACCTCCGCCTCCTGGGTTCAAGTGATTCTCATGCCTCAGCCTCCCAAGTAGCTGGGATCACAGGCATGTGCCATCATGCCTGGCTAATTTTTGTATTTTTAGGAGAGACGTGGTTTCAGCATGTTGGTCAGGCTGGTCTTGAACTCCTGACCCGGCCAGACAAGGTGGCTCACACCTGTAATCTCAGCACTTTGGGAGGCCAAGATGGCAGATCAGCAAGGTCAGGAGTTTGAGACCAGCCTGGGCAATATGGTGAAACCCTGTCTTTACTAAAAATACAAACAGCCACGCACGGTGGCGTGTGCCTGTAATCCCAGCTACTCAGGAAGCTGAGGCAGGAGAATTGCTTGAGCCTGGGAGGCGGAGGCTGCAGTGACCCCAGATCTGCAACCTCCTCCTCGGGTTCAAGCGGTTCTGCTGCCTCAGCTGGGATTACAGGCGGGCGCCACCACGCCCGGTTAATTTTTGTATTTTTAGTAGAGACGAGGTTTCAGCATGATGGCCAGGTGGCTGGGATTCCCCCGCCTCGCCCCAGATCCCCGGGAGAGGCCAGCACGGCCCTCCCGTGGGTGCTACAGAGACAGATGCGATGCGGGTCCCTCTCCCTGGGAAGGGGCGGGCTGGGTCCAGTCCGCAGGGCCCCTCCGGGCGCTGACCTAGGATGGAGTTGAGGTGCGGCGGCGCTGGACCCCAGGGCCCCTGCCTGCCTCCTGGGGAGCCGGGTGACCCAGGCAGCCCCGATGAGGCCCCCGGGCTCCCACAGGGGGGATGCGGACAGGGAGACTGGGGAGGCCTCCGCTGGACTGTCCCTCCAGCCCCCAGCTTTCCGTGGTTGTAAGGGCCCCCTCTGCAGAGGGATCAGGGAGCCCGCTCTGCATCCTGAGGCGCCGCGCTTGAGGGACCCCAGAGCTCCGGCCAGGCCGCTTCCTTTGGGGATGGTGAAGCTGAGGTCCAGAGGAGGGCAGCGGCAGGTCCTGGAAGCTCCCCAGGCAAAGGGAGCCGATCTCGGGGCTGGGGTCACAGGGCTCCACTCCTGCCACCTCTAGGGCCCTAGAGCCGGGAGGAGAGACTGGGTACCTTTGGTCTACCGCTGGGGCTGGGCAGAGGCTCAGCCTGTGCCGCAACGCGAAGCTGCTTCTGTGCAGTCCGAGCCGCGGCCCCTTTAAGAGGGGGTGGTGCTGCAGCCAGTCGCTATGACGCTATTGGTGTGCGCGCCTCTACGGAAGCCGAGACGGCGCTTTCCGCGGGGCCCCGGCGGAACCGGCAGCGTCTTTGAAGCGAGCGGAAGCGGCGGCCATGTGGTCGGAGCGAGCAAAAGCGGCGGCCACAGTGGGCGGCGTAGTCCTAATGAGCAGAAGCGCAGTCGGCTTCCCAGCGAGCCGAAGCTATCGCGCGGTCCCAGCCGGCAAAAGTGGAGTAGGTGTCCAGCGAGCAGAAGTGGCGGCGTCCAGAAGCGGCGAGCTTCGGAGAAGCTGTGGTGGCTTCCATGTGATGGGGGAGCAGGATCGAGGCTTCCGCGGTAAGTGGCGGGGCATGGACTCCATTGGGAACCCTCCGGGCCTCCCTGGTCCTTCCCCGCCGCTCGCTTTTGGGCCCTGACTCCTTATGGGCATCTGGGCCCCAGTAGTCTGCGTGGTGGTGGTTGTGGGGTCCTGGCCGCCCCAGCGTGAGCACCCTGGCCGGGAACGGTGTGCGACCCGTGTCCAGCGTATAGTAGCGCCTAGCTCAGAGGCCGCGTTGAAGCGCGGGATCTGGGACCCTCCGAGCCCCTGGCCCTCTGAGCTGAGGTCCAGGGTTATTTTGATGTTTCAGGACCTTTGGAAATCTAGAGACCTCGCTAAAACACAATAGAACAGGTGACTTTTGTAGTGTCAATTTTTTGAGGAGTCTTCAGGTATTTAGCTGTTTTCCGTGATGTCTATTCTGATTTTCATTTAGTGTATGAGTTCCCTTTTCTCCAAAACCATACCCGTGTTCCTTTTTTTTTTTTGCTTTGGAGACAATCTCGCTCTGCCTCTGCTGGAGGGCAGTGGTGCCATCTGGCCTCACTGCAACCTGCGCTCCTGGGTTCAAACAATTTTCCTGTCTCAGCCTCCTGAGTAGCTGGGACTACAGGGGCCCGCCATCGCGCCAGGCTAATTTTTGTATCAGTAGTAAAGATGGTGTTTCTCAATATTGATCAGCCTGGTCTCAAACTCTTGACCTCAGATGATCTGCTGCCTTGGACTCCCAAAAGTTCTGGGATTACTGGCATAAGCCACCGAGCCTGGCCTCTCCTATTTTTAAAAAACTTTCTAGGACTATTCAGTAAGTGTGAGATTATCTGTGTGTGGGTTTCAGTTAAACCACACACGGTAAATTAACTTTGTTGGATAGTTAATTTTGAGGACCTTTTATCTGTTATTCGATTTTCTGTCGCAGAATTGTCTATTCAGGTCCTTTGCGAAATATTAGATTCTTTTGCTACTTTGTAGTGTTTTTTGTGTACACCTTAGATGACAACTCATGAACTACATGATTACCTGAAATTTTTGCCTAATCTATAGGATGCTTTTTAAATTTGGAAAGTAGTTTCTTTGCCGTGCAGAAACTTTTCAGGTTGATGTAGTCCATGTTTATTTTTGCGTTTTATGCATGTAATTTTGGTCACCCATATAAGAAAATACTTATCAGTGACAAAGCATTTAATTGTCAGTGAGGTTTTTCTTCCAGGGTGTTTGCTTCAACAGAATATATGCTCAACCTGTGTTTTAGTTAAAAACATTTTGTGGTTAATGGTCTTTTGTTCTGGTCTTTGGGGGTTTTTTTTGGTTTGTTTTTTGCCGGGGTGGGTTGATTTTCATATATCATGTAAAATCAGGGTCCTGTTTCTCTATTCTGCATTCAGATAACATTTCTCTCAAAGGTATTCATTGAGCAGACTCTGCCTTCCACACTGCGGTGGTCTTTATCAAATTGACTTGACTATGTCCGTATTTGCGTTGATCTTGTTTTGTCCTCCCCATTTTCATCCACAATTCTAGGTATTGTTTTTATCCAGGTACCATATATGTGCTGCATAACTGCAGCTTGGCAGTGTGATTTAATATCGAGGATTGTGGGTCCTCACTTTGATTGTATTTCTCAGGATTCCTTTAGATATGAATTGCTTTTATGGTTCCCTGTGATTTTTAGCAATATGTATTTATTTCTGTTAACTTTTTTTTCCCACAACATAAAGGTGCATAATTAGGGGTTCATTTTCACATGTGTAGATTGGGTAATGATCAAATCAGGGTACTTAGGATCTCTGTTCCCTCATAAGGTATTATTTTTGTGTGGAGCGAACACATAAAATTCTCCTTTCTTGTTCTTTTGAAAAATATAATATTCTTAACTCCAGTCACCAGGCTGAGGAGGAGAACACTCAGATTGATTCCTTTAAGGTTAAGATAACTTTGCTTCCATAACCAATCCCTACTTCCTCCTCTATCTCCCAGACAGACCCTGGTAGCCAGTACTGTGCTTTCTACCTCTTTAAGACAGACATCTTAAGATTCAGTGTTTGTCTTTCTTGGCCCAGCTCATTATGTTTAACATCATGTTTTCCAGGTTCATCTGGGTTGCTCCACATGACACTGTTTAATCATCATTTCGGTGGCCGAAGAATATTCCCTAGTGTATGCATACAAGAGTTTCTTGATCCCTTTGTGGATGGACAGGTAGGTTGAATGTATACCCAGTAGTGGGAATGCTAGATGGTATGCTATTTTTCTTTTCTATTCTTTGCAGGACCCCCAAAGTATTAGCGTTAATACTAATTTACGTTTCCACAAACAGTTCCCCTTTGTGGAAATTCATACTAGAAGTTGTCTTTTTAAATATTTTAATCTGTTTGTAATGTTCATTCTAGTTGGAGTTAGGTAAGGTCTGAGTGTGGTATTGGTCTTCATTTTTCTCAGCATAGTAATGGTAACCACATTTTTGCAAAAGTTGCATGAGTTTCTTATCTGCACACATATCTCTTCGGGTTATTTGGTTTGGTTATTTTTCTGCTTTTTTTGTTTGTTTTTGGCCAGCCGGTAGTGTTACTGGCTTGTACCTTTTCAAAAATAATCCCTTATCCAACTGAATGTTTGCCCAAATGTTTCTTAGTTTTTAGTATACTTTTTCATTCTGTTCGTTGTTTGTTAGACACAAACTCTTCAGTGTGACGTGGCCCCACCTGTGTATGATTTCTTGGTTAGCTGTGCTGTTGGTTACTAATGAAGAAAAAACTCAATCACTACCAAAGCAGTCCATTGGCCACGATTTTCTTTTCCTTGTATTTTTGTTTTTGCAAATCGTGAGCATACATCCAAGTGCAGTAAATATCCGCACACTGAGGTTGTCTTTTTAGGAGCTTTATGGTTGCAAGTTTTGTGTATAATCTTTAATCCTTTTCAGTTGATTATTGTGTATTTCATACAATGAGAGTCCTGTATTATTCTTTTGCATATGGACACCTAGTTTTGAAAACCTTCCCCATTGTGTCAGTTGGTAGTGTTTTGAAAAACATATTCACTGTATATAAATTTCTGTTTATTATTAAACGCCCTCGTTTTGCTCACTGGTCTGTGTTGCTCTGTGTTTACCAGTAGCATATGGGTGGGTTAACTAGGGATTTTCATTTAATTAGAATTCAGGGAATGTGATACATGCCACATGGTTCGTGTTTCTCAGGGTAACTGTGGAAATTCAGGGTATTTCACATTTCCATATAAATTTTGGCCTTGTTTTCTTTATATATCTTAAAACACCATTTGCCATATATAAATGTATATAATTAGAGGGTACAGGGAAGATTTTGATACATGTGTATTCTGAGTAATGATCAAATTGGGTTATTTAGCAGCTCTTCACCTTGTATAGTTATGATATTTTTGTGTGGTAACAACATTCAGAATATTTTCTTCTAGCTACTTTGAGACATATGATATATTTGTGTTAAGGCCAGTCACCCTGCTGTGGAATAGAAGACCAGAATTGATTGCTCTCATCTGAGGGGAAGTTTTTACCCATTACTGATTTCTTCCCAGACCCTCTCCATCTTCCCAGCGACCTCTAGTAACCCCTATTGAACTTTCTGCTTCTAGGAGATGAAGATATTTTCAGTCTGCATGCCTGAGATCGTGTGGAACGGGACTTTCTCTACCAGGCTCATTCGTTGGACCTGATGTTCTCCAGGTTTCTTCATGTGGCTGCAGATGGCAGGATTTCCCAGAGCTTTATGGCTGGAACATACTCCATGGTGTATCTGTACCGCAGTTTCTTCATCCCTGCAGCTGTGGGTGGACAGGTAGGTTCTTCCATACTTTGGCCACAGTTGCAAGTGCTTCAGTACCCATGGAAGGCAGATAGCTCTCTTCAGCCCAGGGATTTCAGCTGCTTTAAATGTGGAACCAGTGGCGGGGCTGCCAGCTGACATGGTAGTTGTACCGTGAAGTTTTTCAGGAACCTCTTGCTGTTTCTCAGTGTGTGTATACTAGTTTATGTCTCCACCAATAGTGATGAAGAGGTTACCTTTCTGTAAGTCTACACTGGCTGGCGCCTTCCAAAATTTGTGTTTTGTTTTTGGTAGTATTCATAGTGAGTGGAAGGAGACAGAATCTTAGCATGGTTTTCATGGACATTTTTGTGAGTATTAGTGATGTGGAGAAAGTCATTCGAGAAATCCCCACGTTGCTTTCCATGGTGTCTGAACTGGTTTGCATTTCCATCAGCAGCAGAGCAGCATCCCTGTCCTCTGCCTCTCCTGCATTCGTTCTTGTGGACTGTGTCCTAATCGTCATTCTGGCCAGTGTGAAATACTATCTCGTGGGCCTTTTGCTTTGCCTTTTTCTGATGCTGACTGAGGCAGAGAAGTGTTGTCATGTCTGTTGGTTGCTGTAAGCCTTCTTTTGAGGTGCATGTTTTCACGCCCCCTGCCCTTTCTTCGTTGAGTTTTTGTTTTCCTGGTTTATTTGCTTAACATCTTTAAGGTAGATCCGGGAGATTAGCCTTCATCAGATGCATGCGTGGGAACATTTTCTCCCGTTGTGCAGGCCGTCTGTTCACTCTGTTGGTCATTTCTTCTGTGCAGCAGCTCTTTTTATATTAGGTGCAACTGGGCAATAATTGTTTTAGTTGCACTTGCTTTTGGAGACTGAGACACATCCACGCTGTGCCAAATCCTCTGTCAGGAAGGGTGTTTCTAGGTTCTCTTGCAGGCTTTTTGTAGTTTGAGGTCTTGCATTTACATCTTTCATTCATCTTGAGTTTGTGTCTGTACACCGTGAGACACGGGGCCCACTGTTTGTCTTCTGCAGCTGGCTAGTCATTTATGCCAGTGCCATCTATTGAAAGGAGGGAGTCCTTTCTCCAAAGCTAATTTTTGTGGATTTTGTTGAAGATCAGATGGTGTTAGGGGTGAGGGTTTCAGTCTGGGTCCTCTAATCTGTTCCACTGCTCTGTGTGGAATGGGGTCCCTAGCTTTTCAATGAAATTTAACATTAGGAAGTGTGACACAACCGAGGTAGTTTGGATTTCTCAGGATTGCTTTGGAAATTCAGTGTGTTTTATGGGCCACATGAATTTTAGCATTGCGTATTTACATAGTTTTTAAAAGGTTGGTCATATAGTAGAGGTATACAATGGGCGGGGGGAGTTACAGTGGGGCATTTTGATTAATGCAGACACCGAGGAATGATAAAATTAGGATATTTAGAGCCTCTCTTATCAGAAACAATTGTGAATTTCTTTGTGGTGGAAACATTTGGAATCTCCCAGATTTTGTGAAAAGGGTGTGATGTTGTTGTGTTAACCTCTGGTCACTTGGCTGTGGACCAGCAAGGAACGATTCATTCCTCTCATCTAAGTGTAACTTTGTGCCTATTTCTCACCTCTGCTCGTGCCCCTTCCCTCCAACCTTTAGTAACTATTATTGTGCTTTCTAGACCTATGCAATAAAGCCTTTTATTTTGGATTCTACATTAGTTTTTCTTTTTCTGCCTGTCTTAGGTCATACATGATGTCCTCCAAGTTCAACAGCGTGGCTCCAAATGATGACATTTCATTCCGGTTTTCTAGCTGAAGATGATTGTGTTTGTGCACATACACCAGGTAACCCTTCATCTGTGGATGAGCAGGTAAGTTTATTCTTTGTCTTGGCAATTGTGAGTAGTGCTGCAGTCCACATAGGATGGCAGATGCCTCTTGCATGGACTGATTTCTTTTGTCCTGAAAGTATACTTAGTAGTAGACTTGTTAGATGAAGCGGTAGTTATAGGTTAAACTTTTGGAGGAAGCTCCCACTGGTGTCTGTAGTATGTATACTAATGAACATTCTGACCAAATGAGTTCGTCTGTGGAAATTGACAGCAGCATTTGTGTCTCTTTTAATGTATTTGATTGCTTTGATAACATCCATATGAATTATAGTGAGATCATGTGTGTTGTTTTGATTTCGTCTTTCTCGTGATTTGTGATATTATCTAAGTTTTTAAAACTTGTTTTCAACGTTACCTCTTCTTTGCAGAAATGTCTAGGTTATTTGGTCCCATTTTTTTTAGTTATTAGTTTCTCTTTTGTGTTTTTGCTGGTAAGTCGTGTTTGTTGCTTAGACATTTTGAAGACAACCTTTCATCATATGTAGGTTTGCCGAAACCTTTCTTGTAAACTTCAGGATAATTTTTTTTTTTTTTTGAGATGGAGTTTCGCTCTTGTTACCCAGGCTGGAGTGCAATGGCGCGATCTCGGCTCACCGCAGCCTCCGCCTCCTGGGTTCAGGCAATTCTCCTGTCTCAGCCTCCTGAGTAGCTGGGATTACAGGCACGTGCCACCATGCCCAGCTAATTTTTTGTATTTTTAGTAGAGACGGGGTTTCACCATGTTGACCAGGATGGTCTCGATCTCTTGACCTCGTGATCCACGAGGTGCTGGGATTGCAGGCTTGAGCCACCGCGCCCGGCGGATTTTTTAAGAAATCTGCTTGGGCACAAACTCTAACGTACGATGCAGTCCCACGTGTGTCTGTTTTCTTGTTGTCCTTTGATGTAGGTGACTGATGAGGAAAAACAGAATCATGACCAAACTATCCCATCACCTATGAGTTTTTCCCCCCTGTATTTTTTATTTCATTTTGGCACACTGTGAGCACAGATCCACATTGACCTAAATATACCTACACCATGTGTCTTCTCACTGGAAGAGTTTGATGCTTTCGACTTTTGTTGATCAGTCTCTAATTCATTTTGAGGTAATCCTTGGTCTTTTTACACAATTGGGGTCCTATTCTACTTACGTAGGGATATCCAGTTTTCAAATCCATTGACTAAACAGATTCCCCCCTCTTCATTGTGTCTTTCGGTGTTCTTTTTTTTTTTTTTGAGACGGAGTTTTGCTCTCGTTACCCAGGCTGGAGTGCAATGGCGTGATCTCAGCTCACCGCAACCTCCGCCTCCTGGGTTCAGGCAATTCTCCTGTCTCAGCCTCCTGAGTAGCTGGGATTAGAGGCACGCGCCACCATGCCCAGCTAAGTTTTTGTATTTTTAGTAGAGACGAGGTTTCACCATGTTGACCAGGATGGTCTCAATCTCTTGACCTCTTGATTCACCCGCCTCGGCCTCCCAAAGTGCTGGGATTACAGGCTTGAGCCACCGTGCCCGGCCTTGGTGTTCTTTTACAAAACGTGTACACCACCTAGGAATTTGGGTTTGTGATTGAGCTCCCTCATTCTGTCTGTTGGTCTGGGTTTCTCGGTTAGTGCCAGTCATCTATTGTTTAGATAACTGGCTTTTCAATATAATTTCAAATGGAGGACCGTGATGCATTCCATGTACTTTGTGTTTTCAGGGTTGCTTTGAAATTCAGGGTGTTTCATGGTTCCTTGTAAATTTTAGCGTCATTGGTATTCTTTTTTTTTTTTTTTAAAAAAAGAGATTGCCCTAGAGTATATGTATATAACTAGAAGATACAGGGGCCATTTTGATATAGGTACACCTAGCATATTGATTGAATCACAATATTTAACATCTGTGAAGTCCTTTAGGTATTATTTGTCTGTGGAGATAATACTCATAATCCTTTTCAGCTATTTGGAAAATTCACTACAATATTAACCCTGGTCACCCTGCTATAGAAGAGAAGGGCAGGACTGATCTGTTTTCTAAGTGTAACTTTGTACCCATGACCAATCCCTGCTTAGGCGCCCCTTCCCCACAGCCTCTGGTAACCACTATTGAACTTTCTGCTTCCGTGAGGTCAAATCGTTTCAGATTCCATGTGCATGAGATCATGCAGTATATGCCTTTTTCTGCCTGGCTTATTTCATTTAACATAATGTTCCTCAGGTTTTTCCACGTGGCCACAAGTGACGAGATTTCACCCATTTCTACGATTGAAGAATATTCTGCTCTGGATGTATATTGCAGTTTCCTCATCCCTTCATCAATGGAAGAACAGGTAGGTGTATTCCCTATCTTGGCTATCGTGAGTACTGCAGTACGGAGGGTAAGGCAGGTATCTCTTCCACGTAGGAATGGAATGATGGCTGGATGAAATGGCGTTTTTACTTTGTTTGAGGCACTTCCAGCTGTTTTTCATAGTGTGTGTAGACGTTGACATTCCCACTAATGGGAATGAGTTTCCCCTTCTGAAAGCCTGTACTAATTGTTTACTTTTAAAACTTGTATTTCTGTTTTATGTAACAATCATTCTGTGTGGATGGAAGTGGTATCTCAGTGCAGTTTTCCTTGATATTCTTGTGAGGATTAGTGCTTTTGAGAGACTTTTCTTTTACCTGTGAGTCAGTTTTACATGTGTTTGGTAGACACGTCTGTTCAGGTCCTTTGCCCAGTCTTAGCTTGGGTGTTTGTTTTTGTTTCCCCCCGCATGGTAGCGTTAGTTTCTTGCACAAATTTTATAACGACCCCTATCAAAGACAGGATTTTCAATAGTTTTCTTTCAGTCTGTGAGGCACCTTCTCTTCTGTTCATTGTTTTCCTTTCACAGTATAAGATCCGATGTTTTCCATAGTTCCACGTGTTTACATGTTAGTGGTGACTTCCGTGTGCAGTTAAAACCGGTGAAAAAGATTGCCAATCCATGGCATTGTCTATGGTTTTTTTCCTTCTAACTTTCTTTTTCTTTTTATATTTCATATTTTGCAACTTATGTGCATAGATTAGTCTTCTAAACTGTGTGCTTACCCTTTTTTTCCTGAGGGAAGTAAATGGTTTCAAGATTGAGTTTAGGCCTTCAGTGTAATTGACATCGATTTTTGTCCTATTTCCATGTTTTTCATGTGGTTATCCAGTTCGCTCAAAATCATTTATTATTTTCCCATTGTGTCTTTTTGTCTTGTGTTGAAAAACATGTTCAGTGTACATTCATTTGGGTGGCATGTGGAACTCCCTCATTCTGTCCTTTGGGTAGCCTTTCTGTTTTTATGCCAGTGGCAGGTTGTTTGGGTAAATAGAGGTTTTAGTTATTTTATCATTATGCTCACTTAGTGCCTTTAGTTTCTTGCATATGTTAGATGACAGTTCTTTTTGGATACATGATTTTCTATAATTTTATCCCAACCTGTAGGGTGCCTTTTCTTTGGGTTCACCATTTTCTCCTTGTTTATATATTTTAAAGTTGTCCTTTGTTTAACCTGTTTATATTTGCTTTTGTTAGCAGGGATTTCTGTTTCCCATTGGGAAATAAAGCGAGCGAGATGGCGAAAATGTTATCTTGTTTATGGGTATATTCTTCCTAATTTTTCCTTTCTGCAACTGGTGTACACAGATTCAAGTTTTCCCAAAATAGACACTCACCCTGTGTTTTTTCCTGAGAGCTTGTTAAGTTTCAGGATTAAACTTAGGTGCTGAGTTGGTTTTGTGTTGAGGTTTGTGTTCTTGTGCAATGTAAGGGTCTCACTTCAGTCCTCTGCACGTGAATACCCAGGTTTCTCAACCTGGGTGCCTTTGGTGTGTTTCTGAAAAATGTGTTTATATCATTTTGGTCTGATTGTCTGGCTCCTTCATTTGGTCCATTTGGTGATCTTTCTGTGTTTATGTCACTAATGGATGGAAAGGGTCAGGGTAAGTTTTGTTTTGTTTTCTTTTTTTCTTTTTCTGTAGCTTTCCACCTTGATTTGGTAAAAGAGTACCTACATTTACTTCGATTAACAATATTGTGCACACAGTACTAGTCAGGTGGTTCATCAGTTGATCATCTATCTCAATTGGGGTAAATGTTAGTGAAATGATAGAAATAACAAAGACATTTATCAAAAGAGGGCTCTCATGCACAAATAAGTTCCAGTATCAAAAATTCAGCAGGCTGGGCACAGTGACTCACGCCTGTAATCCTAGCACTTTGGGAGACCAAGGTGGGCAGATCACCTGAGGTCGTGAGGTCGAGACCAGCCTGGCCAACAAGGCGAAGCCCTATCTCTACTAAAAATAAAAAAAAATAGCCAGGCATGGTGGCAGGCACCTGTAATCCCAGCTACTTGGGAGGCTGAGGCAGGAGAATCACTTGAACCTGGGAGGCAGAGGTTGCAGTGAGCCAAGATCACACCATTACACTTCAGCCTGGGCAGCAGAGTGAGACTCTGTCTCAAAAAAATAAGTGGGATATTAAAGTCTCCAACTGTTTTTGTAGAACTGTATTTGTTCCTTAAATTTTGTCAGTTTGCTTGATGCATTTTAGGGCTAGGAAGTTTATGACATATATGTTTATGATTATTATGTTTTCTTGGTGAATTGGCCCTTCTATTATGTAATATCCTTATCTTTTGCAATTTTTTTGACATAAAGTTTATTTTGTCCGATATTAGTATAACAACCCAAGCTCTCTCTTGGTTACTATTTGTGGGGAATATATTTTTCATCCTTTAACTTTCAGTGTTTAAATTATTTGTAGAGATGGAGTCTCTTTATGTTTCCCAGGCTATTGTTGAACTCCTGGGCTCAAGTGATCTTCTTGCCGTGGCCTCCCAAAGGGTTGGGATTACAGGTGTGAGCCACTGCGGTTGGTCCAAATCAATGATTTTTAGTATATTTACAGAATTATGTAACAATCACCAAAATCTAGTTTAAGAACATTTCATCATCCCAGAAAGAAACTCGTGCCCATCAGAGTCACTTTTCAGTCTCATTCCCAGCCCTAGTCAACCAGTAAGCTGCTTTCTATCTCTATATTAGGCTGTTCTGGACCTTTCATATAAACGAAATCATGCGACATGTGTTCTTTTGCATCTGGCTTCTTTCACGAAGCATTGCGTTGCTGAGGTTGATCACTGTGGTAGCATGCCTCAGAACTCATTTCTGACTGCTGAATAGTATTCCTTCGTATTCCCCACATTTGAATTCCTTCGTCAGTTGATGGGCATTTGGCTTGTCTCCACTTTTTGGTTCTTGTGAGTGGTGTTGTTGTGAACATTCACCTACAAGTCTTTGTGTGAACATACATTTTCATTGTTCCTGGTTAGATACCTAGAAGTAAAGTTGCTGACTTTAAGGCAATTTGACTTTATTTTATTTTGTTATTATTTTTGTCCTGAGCCCCTTGCGCCTTCTGCTAGAGAAGGCGATTTTATTTTTAACATTTTGAGAAACTGTCATACTATCTTTCAAAAAAGTGGCTGTACCATTTTACATTCCCACTGGCAGGGTATGAGGGTTCTGTTCTCCGCATCCTCTCCAGCACTTGGTGTTATGCGTCTGCTTGGTTGTAGTTATTCTAGTGGGTGGAAAGAGACACCTCGTTTCAGATTAATTTGCATTTTCCTAGTGACTAGCGATGTTGAACGCTTTTTAATGTGCTTATTGGACATTAAAATATTATCTTTGGAGAAATGTTTCTTCATGTTCTTTTCCCATTTTTAAGTTGGATTGTCTTTTAATATTGAGTTGTAAGAGTTCTTCTGGATATATTGGTTATTAGACATATGATTTATAAATCTTTTCTCCCGTTCTGCGGCTGTCTTCCCCTTTCTTGATTGTATCTTTTGCTGTGCCAAAGGTGTAAATTCAGCTGATGCTCAATTTTTTATTTTCTTGCATTTTTTCCTTTCCTCCTTTTCCAGGTCTCACTAGGTGGCCCTGACTGGTCTTCAACTGCGCTTTTGATGCATCTAAGACATCAGTGCCTTACACAAGATCACAAGAATTTACTCTCATGTTTTATAAAAGTTTCATTGTTTTTAGTTTTACATTTAGGTCTGTGATCCGTTTTCAGTTAATTTTTGTGTGTGGTGTTAGGCAGGGACCCAAATTAATTTATTTGTACATGAATATCCAGTCGCCTCACCAGCATTCGTTGAAAAGTCCATTCGTGGTTGGAAACAATGGTTCATGACTGTCATCCCAGCACTTTGGGAGGCCAAGGCTGGAGTATTGCTTGAGTCCAGGAGTTTAAGACTAACATCTGCCTAATTCTCCCCATAATTTCTTCAACATCTGCCTAAAAATTGTTGCATTTGCGATGACATGGATGAAGCTGGATGACATTATGCTAAGTGAAATAAGCAGAGCACCAAAAGACAAACACTGCATGATGTCATTCATGTGTGGATCCTTAAAAAGTTGAACTCTGCTTAGGAACTGATTCATTAAAAATAAAATAAAAAGAAAAAGGAAAAAAGAAAAAATGTTGAACTCATAGAAGCAGAGAGTAGAATGGTGGTTACCCAGGGCTGGGTGTGGGGCAAGAATTAGGCAGATGTTGGAGAAATTATGGGGAGAATTAGGCAGATGTTAGCCTTAAACTCCTGGACTCAAGCAATACTCCAGCCTTGGCCTCCCACCACTGTTTTTAACCACGAATAGACTTTTCAACGAATGCTGGTGGAGCAACTGGATATTCATGTACAAATAAATTAATTTGGGTCCCTGCCTAACACCATACACAAAAATTAACTGAAAACAGATCACAGACCTAAATGTAAAACTAAAAACAATGAAACTTTTATAAAACATGAGAGTAAATTCTTGTGATCTTGTGTAAGGCACTGATGTCTTAGATGCATCAAAAGCGCAGTTGAAGACCAGTCAGGGCCACCTAGTGAGACCTGGAAAAGGAGGAAAGGGAAAAAGCAAGAAAATAAAAAATTGAGCATCAGCTGAATTTACACCTTTGGCACAGCAAAAGATACAATCAAGAAAGGGGAAGACAGCCGCAGAACGGGAGAAAAGATTTATAAATCATATGTCTAATAACCAATATACCCAGAAGAACTCTTACAACACAATATTAAAAGACAATCCAACTTAAAAATGGGAAAAGAACATGAAGAAACATTTCTCCAAAGATAATATTTTAATGTCCAATAAGCACATTAAAACGTGTTCAACATCGCTAGTCACTAGGAAAATGCAAATTAATCTGAAACGAGGTGTCTCTTTCCACCCACTAGAATAACTACAACCAAGCAGACGCATAACACCAAGTGCTGGAGAGGATGCGGAGAACAGAACCCTCATACCCTGCCAGTGGGAATGTAAAATGGTACAGCCACTTTTTTGAAAGATAGTATGACAGTTTCTCAAAATGTTAAAAATAAAATCGCCTTCTCTAGCAGAAGGCGCAAGGGGCTCAGGACAAAAATAATAACAAAATAAAATAAAGTCAAATTGCCTTAAAAGTCAGCAACTTTACTTCTAGGTATCTAACCAGGAACAATGAAAATGTATGTTCACACAAAGACTTGTAGGTGAATGTTCACAACAACACCACTCACAAGAACCAAAAAGTGGAGACAAGCCAAATGCCCATCAACTGACGAAGGAATTCAAATGTGGGGAATACGAAGGAATACTATTCAGCAGTCAGAAATGAGTTCTGAGGCATGCTACCACGGTGATCAACCTCAGCAACGCAATGCTTCGTGAAAGAAGCCAGATGCAAAAGAACACACGTCGCATGATTTCGTTTATATGAAAGGTCCAGAACAGCCTAATATAGAGATAGAAAGCAGCTTACTGGTTGACTAGGGCTGGGAATGAGACTGAAAAGTGACTCTGATGGGCACGAGTTTCTTTCTGGGATGATGAAATGTTCTTAAACTAGATTTTGGTGATTGTTACATAATTCTGTAAATATACTAAAAATCATTGATTTGGACCAACCGCAGTGGCTCACACCTGTAATCCCAACCCTTTGGGAGGCCACGGCAAGAAGATCACTTGAGCCCAGGAGTTCAACAATAGCCTGGGAAACATAAAGAGACTCATCTCTACAAATAATTTAAACACTTAAACAGGTGTGGTGGCACAAGCCTATAGTCTCAGGTACTCAGGGAGCTGAGGCAGGAGGATCACCTGATCCCAAGAGGTTGAGGCTGCTGTGGGCCATGATGGCACCACTGCCTTCCAGCGTTAGTATCAGAGTGAGAACCCTGTCTCTCTCTCGCTCGCTCTCTCTCTCTCTCTCCCTCTCTCTCTCTCTCTCACACACACACACACACACCATCATTGTACACTTAAAATGGGTAGATTATAGTTTGTAAATTACATCTCTATAAAGCTGTTAATTTTTTAATTATTTTTAAGTTGTTTTTTTTTTCTTTGAGACAGAGTTTTGCTGGTTTTGCCTAGGCTGGAGTGCAATGACGCAATCTCACCTCACCGCAACCTCCTCCTCCCTGGTTCAAGTGATTCTCCTGCCTCAGCCTCCCAAATAGCTGGGATTACAGGCTCCCGCCATGATGCCTGGCTAATATTTTGTATTTTTAGTAGATGGGGTTTTACCATGTTGTCCAGGCTGCTCTGAAAGTCATGACCTCAGGTGATTTACCCATCTCAGCCTCCCAAAGTGCTAGGATTGCAGACATGAGCCAGGCAGTTTTTTAAGTTTTAAAATTATACTATTTACCTCTAGCACCAAGATTGTAGTCTCAAAATACCATTGCCCAATGAAAGGAAACAAGGCTTCCTGGAGAAAGTGCTGATTCCAGGTCTAGGCCAGAAATGTGTACGGAGCCTGGAATATATTATCATTCTGGATAGCAAAGAATCTATAAAGATTATTAGGATGATTTCAACATGTCTGAAGGGCCAATCTGAAGGGACTCCTTCTAACCAAAGATGGGACATTTTGTATATTAGTAAGGATAATAGTTGCAGTGAATTGAGATATATCAGATATTTTTGAATATCTGCATTCATAATGATCCTTTTGAAAAAATAAATGTGGGCTGGCACAGCTCCTCATGCCTGTAATTTCAACACTCTGGGAGGCTGAGTTAGGAGGATCACTTCATCCAGGAGTTAAAGACCAGCCTGTGCAACATAGGGGGACTTTGTCTCAACAAAATATTTTTAAAATTACTCAGGTTTGAGGGCCCGTGTCTTTGGTCCCAGCTACTCATGAAGCTGAGATGGGAGGGTCACTTGAGCCTAGAAGTTTGAGGCTGTAGTGGCATGACTGCTTCTCTGCCTACCAGCCTGGGCAACAGAGCTAGACCCTCCCTGTCTAAATAAATTAATAGAAGTGGTCACCATTGAAGGATATAAATGAAACAGCCCATCATTTTGAGAAATGGTAAACAGAAGAAATCAAGCCATGAACTGGTGTTTTCTATACAAGTTGTACAAGTGAGTAACACAGTTCATAAGAAGCAGCATCTCTTTTATATTTATTTCATTTTTTTATTCACGCAAGGCCCTTCTTAGGGTAGCAGTATCTCTTTCTTGAAGTGTGGCAGCTCATAAACGAAGAAGGAATGATATAACAATATCTTCATTGTTCAATCCATAATTGATCAATGGCCATGAACATCAATTAAAAAAAAAAAAAAAAAAAAAAAGATGTCCAGAGAGTACACACCTCCTCCCAGAAGAAACTAACACAGCCTTTTTGCCCTGACCCTCAAGTCCAACCTGAATCTCACCAAGTCTTGAGATCAAGACTAATTTATCAAAATGAGAACAAAGTGAAGAGCAAGTTAACCAACATCACAAGATACAATTAGCAAAATTCACAGTATGAGAAACAGCATAATGAGAATACACTTAGCATAATTCAAACTATGGGGAAATGGCCTGATTTATTCAATAAATGGACTGCAAGGGACAGCACAGAGATCAAAGTGGGAAGCTGTCAGGATCCAAAAAACCCTAAGAGGTGAATCAAACAATCCCAAAGAGAGACTTTATTTGGATCCTGATTCAAACAATAAATACATGAAATGACTGGAAATTTGGAGCTAGAAGGAGAGTTGACAGTGATAAAGAGCAATGGTGTGAGATGGTTGGTTGATGATGGTATTGGGATTATAGTTTTTAAAGAGTTCTTGTCTCCGGGCACAGCGGTTCACACCTATAATCTCAGTAGTGTGGAGGTCAAGGCGGGAAGATCCTTTGAATCCAGGAATTGTAGACCAGCCTGGGTAATATAGCAAGACCCTGTCTCTACTAAAATATAAATAAAAAGATTAGCTGGGCATGCTGGTGTGAGTCTGTAAGTTGCAGCTACTCAGGAAGTTGAGGCAGGAGAGGCCACAGTGAACCAAGGTCATGCCACTGAACTCCAGCCTGGGTGACAGACCTTGTGTTGAAAGAACAAACAAGAATCGTATCTTTTACAGCCATATACCAAGACAGTCAGGGAGAAAATTCTATGATGTGTGGGATTTGCTATAAAATCACGAGAGGAAGAGGAGAAACATGTAGGAGTATACATGTAACGAGATTGGTCATCAGTTAACAAATATCTGAATCTGCTGGTGAGTAGGTGGAAGCTCACTACACTAGCCTCTTGTTCCAAAAGGTTGTAGAATAGAAAGTTTGTCTGAAAATCCACTTCAGGGATTTGTAACAAGCATTGAATAAGATCGTTTATACAGAGTGTTTTCTCACCGCGGCTTGCAGGTAGTCAGCACACAAACATGGTTTTTAGTTTTGTATAGCCCCTGTCCATGAATCACACCCAAAAAAGGTATGTTCACCCCAAGAGCTCTGGCCCGTGGACCTTTGTCAACTTGGTGGTAATTTATTGGAATCTAAGGTTTAGAATGAGGAAATACCAGCCTTCAAAGCCCCAGGTCTACTATGAAATAGCAGAGCCAATGGTCCCAGATGCCTTCATAGCACACCTAGTAAGTAGGACCACTTTTCTCTCACCTTGTAGGCACACTTGAGTTCATTCACTAATTTTTCATTTATTTCTTATATGCCATGTATTGGGTACTAGGGATTCATAATACGGTGGACCCACAATGGACTGGAAGCATCCCTTTCAAAGCATCATTTCAGGATGAGTATTGTCAATTGGATTCAAGGAACAATGCGAAGGATCCATAGCCTCAGTCACCATGAAGAGCCTCCGAAGAGCCAACTGTCCTGGGCACATATAAGTGAGTGGAGACATGGAACTCACCCTTACAAGGCCTAGAACCTGACAGATCATACAAGACAGAAGCCCAAATAACTAAGAACAGGAAGCTGAGGGTGAGAGGTGGGCCCCAAAGGATTCTGTGAAAATGCTTTGCGTTTGTGGATTTATCACGCAGAATGAAACTTTTGTTTTTATTCACAGGTTAGACACACACTATAGAATCTATGAAGGGACATTTCTGAGTTTTTTGAGGCCTATAGTGAAAAATGGGTTATCTCGGGCAGGTCAGGATAAATAATGCAGTCACCAAAGGGGCACGGTGGCCCAGGTGGCCAGCAGCAGGGATGGGCATTGTGAGCCATTGGATGGGGTTTTGGGAAGTGGCATTGTGAGTCACTGGCCTGACTTTGTTGTTTCCTGGTAACGGTAACCCGGTGACATAGAATGCTTTGTGGGGGGCAGGCATCAGCCAGGACCAGCAGCCTTCAGTCGGAAGCTGGTAGTGGTAGGAGGAGGAGCTCCGACTACTCTCAGAAGTGTGCCCTTGGCGCTTGCTCTGTTGCTTTTTTTTTTATTTTATTTTATTTGTTGCTTTGTTTTGTGTTTTTCTTTTGTGTGTGTGTGTGTTGCTTTTTCTTATTTTTCTTTTTCTTTTTTGTGTGTGTTGTTTTCCCCCTTGTATATCACCCATGGGGAACTGCCTGCGCCCCAGCGCTGGCCTCAGTTGTACCTTCTGCGAGGCTTGTAGCCAGTCTGAGGAATCCACCATTCCAGAGCCTGCTGTGTTACATCCCAGAGTGGCGGAGGTGCAGGACGTGCAGCCCGTAAAACCAAAGAGGCGCAAAGGTAAAGAAGCCACGGGCACCATTTTCTCTCTGGCACATCTCTGGCCACCACCTCTCCCACCTTCCTCCCATCCCCTCACCCCAGAGACATCCTCAGGTTCCAGCTCCCTCCTGCCTATAGCCAGCTTTCCTGGGGCTGGGCATGGGGGACAAAGGCTATTCCTGCCTCTTGTCTTCATTGTTGAGCCTTCTTGCTTGAGGCCTTTTTGGTCTAGTCTCTCCCTTTCCTGGATGAAAATTCAGATACTCCAGTTTTGGAGTCTCCATCCCATTCTCTAGCCTTACCTATCCAGCTACTGTGGCACCTCAGTGAAGGAGCTGGTTAAAGGCCCAATCATTTCTTTTCTCCTATTTAATAAGGAAGCCAATAATTGGGATAATTCAGACTCAAATATTTGGAGACTTCTTAAATTTAAAGTAGAGTTTGCCATGGAAGGGATTATATGGTGTTCTTAATAGATGGTTTGAAGTCACCTTGACAGAAGCAGCTTTATTTCTTCCAATTGTCATTTGAAAACCGAAGGAAAAATTGAGGGACATGCTTAAAATGACTGCAAAACGTATGAAATGTTACTGCCAGAGCTGTAAAAAAGTTTTTGTTGTGGTTTTACCCAAAAGTTTAGCCCTGGAGCTCTGATTACTTTAAAATTCCCACTTTGACATGAATGTCTCTTCAGCCCTACTCCAGTAACTTCACGGGCTTTGTTTACTTCCTTGTTCTGAAAGACAGGTAGAGCTAACTCATGGTTACAGGTTCCAAAAGAGATGAAATGTCTTTAGACTTGAATTTGTAAGGTAAAGACTTGGAGTTAGAAGGCCAGACCCTGCCTGTGCAAAAGAGTTTGTTTTCATGGCTCCCCTTCCTACAGGATGGAAAAGGGGAGGAGAGAGGAAGCATTTCATTTTTTTTGCTATGGTCAAATTGAAGACAAAAACTAACACCTGTAAGACAGGAGAGGAGCATCTAGTTACAAAATCAGTCAAACATTTGCATATAACTATATTCGTTGAACAAATGAAAGCTACCAGACTCAGAAAACCAGAGATGCTAATGGAACTGACATTAGTAACCAGGGTTTTCTACTGAGTTGAGCCTCCAGGGTGACTTCCAATAACAACCACCCTTCCCTCCACACACACTTTTCTCAGGACTGGAAAGCTCAGGCAGCCCAGGATGAATAATGCAGTCACATAGAGGGGCATGGTGACCACAGGTGGGCAGCAGCAGGGATGGGCATTGTGAGCCACTGGGTGGGGCTGTGGGGTGGGGCATTGTGAGCCACTGGGTAGAGCAGGTACTTACTGTAAACCCTGCCTATAGGTAAAAAGACCTTAATGTTATCGTACTTCAATTGTCCCATACCTTCCTTCTGAACCATCCCTTCCCTATGGTACACACACCCTCAGTCTGAGGGGTGTGAGGGGTAATGGCACAGGGATCCACCATCTTGTCTTGCCACCACTCAAGACACAGACATGGCTTCTGTTTGTCAGTCCTTATTAAATGTTTATTTCTAAGAAAAAAAAATAAGCTGGTACATCTACATAAAGGAGAAGTATGGAGCTGTAAAAAAGAGTAAGATGTCTTTTTATTGCTATGGAGTGATTCCCAAGATAGGGTACGCAGAAAAGCAAAGAGAACATGCAGTAATATACATGAAAGAAAGCAGGGGAAATGATGTGTATTTCATTATTTAAAAATAAAAGCCAATGTTGGGGAAGTCTTGATGATGACCTGTGACAGTTTCCTTCTAACTTCACTGGGCAGCCAAAGTGCATATTTTCTCAAAATTTTATTTTGCTATGGGTTCTGCAGAGGATGCTAACTGTGCACTTTTCGCCTTTGAGTTAGTCTGAGAAAGCTTTGCTTTGTGATTCATCGTGCATTACGCGGTATCCAGACTGCTCTTTCATTTTATTCTATCCTCTCAATGTTTTGAGTCAGGTATAAAAAGGGAATTATACTGTGTTACATATGAGGAGGCTGGTTCTAAGAAGAAGACTCAGTACCTCAAGAGTGTAAATTCTAGATATATGGCATATAAAACTAGAATTTATAAAAAGGTGTGCATATGACCTTTAAATAGGACCTTTTCTAAAAAAAAAAAAAACTTTTTTTTTTAATCTTACTAAAGCAATTAAGCCTCAGGATGAAAACAGCAATATTAGATAATGAGAAATAAAATGGGGATACTTGTGACACAGTAATGCTTTTTATTTTGAAAAGACAGGGTCTTGCTTTGTCACCCAGGCTGGAGTGCAGTGGCGTGGTCATAGCTCACTGCAGCCTCAATCTTCTAGGCTTGAATGATCTTCCCACAACAGTCTTCCATGTAGCTAGGGATACAAGTGCTCACCGCCACATCCGGTAATTTTTAGTTTTTTTGTAGAGACGAGGTCTCACTGTGTTGCCCAGGTTGGTCTCAAACGTTTGACCTCAAGCAATCCTTCTGCCTTAGCCTCCAAAAATGTCAGGATTACGGCCATGGGCCAGCACACTTAGCCCAGAAATGTTCCTAAAAGTCTGAAACAGTAAGTTAACTGCTATTAAGAAATATATAAAAAGATAAACATATACTATGATATATGAAATGTCACCATTCAGTCATGGTCACAACAGTGATTAAAATATCCAACAGTTCAGGCAAGTCTGAGAACTGAGAGGGACATACAGGATTGGTTTGGAAGCCAGAATTAGGATTGTCAGAGCTGGGAAAGCAGAAGCAAGGCAAGAGTGTGCACAGGAGTGGGGCACGCAGCAGCTCCGTGGTATGCCGTGTGTCCTCTTTTATGGCAGGCCAGCTCCAGCCCAGCAGATGAGAATCACCAGATGGGTGGAAAGAGTGGATTCAGGTAAAATCTCAGACCGTGCATCATAACGGAGAGACTTAAAATGTTTGCCTTATGGGTCATAAAACTAATAAAAGTGACAACATAGGGATAATAGAGTAGGTCAGTAAATGCGGTAAGCCACCTGCCACCTCTCCAGAACATCAACCATCCCACAGAAATACTGGGGCAGCAGGATTTCACAAAGCTTGTGAGAAGAGCTCTCGGTCCAGGGTCCAGGGCATGATCTAGAGGACTCAGGTGTTCCAGGATCTCTATCCCCAGGGAACCAACTACATTATTACCTCAGATTTATCGCTCCTCACTGTGGTGACTCTGGGCAAGTCACTCAAAATGTCTGAGTTTTAATTCACTGAATTGGAAAATATGGGTTGTAGCCCCTTCCCTGCCTGTCCCTTGGGGCTGACTTGGGCATCAGGGAAATCACAGATCTCTGTCATGAGCTGGAAATCATGTGGTTATGGAAACTGTAAAGTCACTTTCCATCCTACCCTGCACAGAGACATGGAAGCTCCCTCTCTGTATTCAACCACTACCAAGTATCTGGATGATTCTTCCCGACATTGATTGAACATTTTAGGGCATTTCCAAAAACATGAGTCTTTTTAAGGCTTTATCTGCATTTCATCCTTTTAGACACTATAGACCTTAGTAGGTCTATAGCCTATATCTACTAACGTTTTCACATCTGAGAATAGGGAAGAGAGGCACAGATAGGTTCATATCCCTCTCCCAGGTATGTGCAGATTCTAAGTAGGATTTGAACCCAGCCTATTTTTGGTAATTTGGAACTTCTGCTTTTCTATATTGTCTCCTCTGAATAAAGGTATCTGCCTGGAAAAACAAGCCTTCCTAGAACCCAGATCTAATTCAGGTAGCATTGAAAAGCAGTCGGTGAAAACTGGGATCGAAAGTTTAAACTGAGAAAGTTTTTACTAATTTCTCTGTGTCCTCTGCCAGCAAAATGTCAAGCACTGTCTTTATTATAATAAATTTCTGCCTTGCAGGTTTGGCTCGCCGTGTCAGGAGCTGGGTAGCCAAAAAATGGAGACAAAAGAAAAGGTGCCCCAATAAAAATGAAGGTAGGGTAGAAATTATATCATTAAGTTTATTGAAGCAAATAATTCCAGTTTACTCATCCAGTGTCCCATATGAGAGAAACTCAGTAAATGCTATGTCATGTTCTTCATTTCTTTCATTTGTGCCCATTTAATGCATTAAATCAATGGGTGATGCAACTACACAAGTAAAGTTATGTTGACAACTTAGAGTTTGTTTTTTTGTTGTTGTTGTTTCTTTGTTTTTGTGAGAAGGTCTCATTTTGTCACCCAGGAGTGCATTGGTGCAATCACAGCTCATTGCAATCCTGACCTCCCCATGTTCAGGTGATCCTGCTACCTCAGCCTCCCAAGCAGATGGCTGTAATGCGCATGCTTTATACCAAGCTATTTTTAAAACTTTTACTTTTTTCGTAGAGACAGGGTTTCACCATGTTGCCCAGCTTGGTTCACTTTTGATAGTAAAGGACATCTCAAATATTTAGACATTTGCTTTCAGTTTGGGCAATTATGAATACAGCAGTTATAAACCTTCTTGTGTCTTGTTTGGAAACATAATTTTTAAAATGTAACTAAGGCAATGCTAAAATTATGGTTACTTGCTTTGCTTGTATGGTAAGACGACGTTTCCTTGTAAGAATTTTGGTAGAATTTACCGGTGAATTCATCTGCAGGTAGTGTTTTTTTTTTTTTTTTTCAATTTCTAAAATATAGGCCTATTCAGATGATTCGTTTATCCTGAGAAGACTTTTAACTTTCTGAAACAGATCCAAAAAATTAGCTCATTTCATATAATGTATCCAAGTGTGAGCACAGATGTGTTCACAATATTCCTTTCTTAGTATTTTTTGATTCCACTCGTCTTCAACTGATATTATTAGTACATCGTGACTTCCTTCTTTTCCTTTCTGGTTAGACAAGGTAGAGGTTTATCAATGTTATTGATCTTTTCAAAGAACTGGTTTTTGGTTTTGTTGATTTTCTCTGATGATTTCCTGTTTTTTATTCCATTAATTTCTGCAATCATTATGTATTTTTTTTTTCTATTTAACATTACACTGCTGTTTTTCCATTGCCCAAGGTGAAAGCTAGATTATGAATTTAGATTTTTCTCATTATTGACACAGCATCATGAATGTTACTGAATATAATATCATGAAAATGCACAGTTAATAAGTAAAATAATAAATATGTATGCTTTACTACAATTTTAAAAATACAACAGCATAGATGATAAATGTAGTGGCAGGATATGTAGATCCACAGAAGTTAAATAATCCTGTAACATTTCATAAAATGTTGGGATTTGCCTAGACCTTCACATGGGCAGCAGGTGTGATGAGATGCTCTCACTGAGCCATACAGTGCCTTTCTGTATTAACCAGTTCTCAGACTATTTCAAACTGATGAGGTTGCCCTAGCTAGAAAGCCAAGGCTCTTTCATTTCTTTCTGCCCCTCTCCTTTGCCTTCCTTCAACACCATGGAGAGTGGTCCAGCAGCAGCTCAATCCATGCTTGTCAGCAGCCGAGCTCCATACACTGCAGCTTCGGTCCACATCCCCCAAGCCTCCTTCTGATATTCCTCAGCAGCACCAATGCACTGTCACTCTGTGTTCTCTTAGGTCCCGTTGAGGTCCTCCAGGACTGCGTCCATGAAGACATCAAGGACGAGGAGCTCCTGGTGAGATGCATTTGTTCATGTTGAGGAGAAATGTCTTTCTCTGGGGCTTCTAGAATATCAAGTGAATATCATTTTTGACTGCCATTGTGAATCAGACCTCAGTTGTCATGGCCTCTAGCCACTAGCGACCAGTCACTGGAGTTTATGACCAACTGGGGCCTGATTGATGATGTCAGTCAAAAGATGACATCACTGACAAACTAGTAGTGAGCCTATTTCTCAGTAGCAACATTTTCTTCCTGAAAAATAATTTTGTATTTGGCAGCCAACACGGACTTGCTAAATATCCCATGAAAACCCACTGCCTCGGTGGCTCACACATGGAATCCCAGCACTTTGGGAGGCTGAGGCAGACAGGGCCAATATAATGAAACCTCATCTCTACTATAAATACAAACATTAGCCGGACATGGTGACAGGCACCAGTGGTCACAGCTACTTGGAAGGCTGAGTGAGGCAGGAGAATTGCTTGAACCCGGGAAGCTGAGGTTGCAGTGAGCCGAGATCATGCCACTGCACTCCAGCCTGGGTGACAGAGCAAGAATCTGTCCAAAACCAAAGACAAAAAGCCACAGCCCTTTCTCCAAGCATCCTCTATGCTTTATTTGGGGGTCAGTGACTTGATCACTGTTTGATACCTGGTTTTCTAACACCACCAAGTGAATAAAAGGCCTGTGCAGTCAGGACCCAGTATGATCTGATCCTCATGATGGTCTTTTTCCCTCTTACTGCAGGCGGAGGCGTCATGTGAGGATCACCACCGTACGTATTCTTTGTTTGACATAGCTTCATTGGGATGTAGTTGACATGCAACCCAATTCACCCATTTAAAGTTGGTGATTTGGTGTTTTAACTATATTTATAGGCTATGCACGCATGTTACAATCTAATTGTAAAACCTCTTCATTCCTCCTCAAAGAAACCTCAGTAGTAGACACCCCTCTATTTTTCCCAACCTTGCACCCCCAGTTCTAGGCAGCCCTAATGTACTTCTTGTTTCTATATACAGTGCCTTTCTGTATTAACCGGTTCTTAAGGTGACTATTTCACAGTGATGAGGTTGCCGTAGCTAGGAAGCCAAGGCTCTTTCATTTCTCTCTGCCCCTCTCCTTTGCCTTCCTTCAGCACCAAGGAGAATAGTCCAGCAGCAGCTGAGTCCATGCTGGTCAACCGCCCAGCTCCATACACTCCAGCGCCCGTCCACGTTCCCCAAAGCTCCTTGTGAGATTCCTCAGCAGCACCAGTGCACTGACTGTCACCCTGTGTTCTCTTAGGTCCTGTTGAGGTCCTCCAGGACTGCGTCCATGAAGACATCGAGGACGAGGAGCCCCTGGTGAGATGCATTTGTTCATCTTGAGGAGAAATGCCTTTTTCTGAGGCTTCTAGAATATCAAGTGAATATCATTTTGACTGCCATTGTGAATCAGACCTCAGTTGTCATGGCCTCTAGCCACTAGCGACCAGTCACTGGAGTTTATGACCAACTGAGGCCTGATTGACGATGTCAGTCAAAAGATGACATCACTGACAAACTAGTAGTGAGCCTATTTCTCAGTAGCAACATTTTCTTTTTGAAAAGTAATTTTGCATTTGGCAGCGAACATGGACTTGCTAAATATCCCATGAAAACCCACTGCCTCGGTGGCTCACACATGGAATCCCAGCACTTTGGGAGGCTGAGGCAGACAGGGCCAATATAATGAAACCTCATCTCTACTATAAATACAAACATTAGCCGGACATGGTGACAGGCACCAGTGGTCACAGCTACTTGGAAGGCTGAGTGAGGCAGGAGAATTGCTTGAACCCGGGAAGCTGAGGTTGCAGTGAGCCGAGATCATGCCACTGCACTCCAGCCTGGGTGACAGAGCAAGAATCTGTCCAAAACCAAAGACAAAAAGCCACAGCCCTTTCTCCAAGCATCCTCTATGCTTTATTTGGGGGTCAGTGACTTGATCACTGTTTGATACCTGGTTTTCGAACACCACCAAGTGAATAAAAGACCTGTGCAGTCAGGACCCAGTATGATCTGATCCTCATGATGGTCTTTTTCCCTCTTACTGCAGGCGGATGCTGCACGTGAGGATCACCACCGTACGTATTCTTTGTTTGACATAGCTTCATTGGGATGTAGTTGACATGCAACCCAATTCACCCATTTAAAGTTGGTGATTTGGTGTTTTAACTATATTTATAGGCTATGCACGCATGTTACAATCTAATGGTAAAACCTCTTCATTCCTCCTCAAAGAAACCTCATTAGTAGACACCCCTCTGTTTTTCCCAACCTTGCACCCCCGGTTCTAGGCAGCCCTAATGTACTTCTTGTTTCTGTATACAGTGCCTTTCCGTATTAACCGGTTCTTAAGGTGACTATTTCACAGTGATGAGGTTGCCGTAGCTAGGAAGCCAAGGCTCTTTCATTTCTCTCTGCCCCTCTCCTTTGCCTTCCTTCAGCACCAAGGAGAATAGTCCAGCAGTAGCTCAGTCCATGCTGGTCAACCGCCCAGCTCCACACACTCCAGCGCCCGTCCACATTCCCCAAAGCTCCTTGTGAGATTCCTCAGCAGCACCAATGCACTGACTGTCACCCTGTGTTCTCTTAGGTCCTGTTGAGGTCCTCCAGGACTGCGTCCTTGAAGACATCGAGGATGAGGAGCCCCTGGTGAGATGCATTTGTTCATCTTGAGGAGAAATGTCTTTTTCTGGGGCTTCTAGAATATCAAGTGAATATCATTTTTGACTGCCATTGTGAATCAGACCTCAGTTGTCATGGCCTCTAGCCACTAGCTACCAGTCACTGGAGTTTATGACCAACTGAGGCCTGATTGACGATGTCAGTCAAAAGATGGCATAACTTACCAACTGGTCGTGTGTATATTTCTCAGTAGCAACATTTTCTTGTTGAAAAATAATTTTGTATTTCCCAGGCAGCATAGACCCTTGCTAAGTATTCCAAACCCACTGCATTTTCAGTAAGCATCCCCTATGCTTCATTTGGGGCCAGTTACTTCCTCAATGTTTGACATCTGGGTTTTTCTTGAGACAGTGTCTCTCTGTGTCACCAGGCTATAGTGCAGTGGTGTGATCTTGGATCACTGCAACCTTCACCTACTGGGTTCAAGCAATTCTGCCTCAGCCTCCCGAGTAGCAGGGACTACAGACTCACGCCACCACCACACCCAGCTTTTTTGTAATTTTTTAGTATAGATGGGGTTTCACCATGTTGGCCAGGGTGGTCTTAATATCTTGACCTCATGATCTGCCCTTCTTAGCCTCCCAAAGTGCTGGATTACAGGTGTGAGCCACCACGCCCCGCCCACCATCTGGTTTTCTGTTACCGCCATGTTAATAAAAGACCTGTGCCAACAGGATTCAGCATGATGTAATCCTCACAATGTTTCTTTTTCTCTTATTGCAGGAGTGGTCTGTGGGCTACTATTACCATTGTACGTATTCTTTTTCTTTTAAATAGTTACTTAGATGTAGTTGACATGCAAACCAATTCACCCATTTAAAGTAGGTGATTCAGTGTTTTTATTATATTTTCAGGGTTGTGCAACCATTGTTACATTCTAATTATAGAACCTCTTCATTCTGCCCCAAGAAACCTTATTAGTAGTGACTCCTCTGTTTTCCCGAACTCCTGCAGCCCTGGTTCGAGGCAGCCCTAATCTACTTCCTGTTTCTATAGTATGCTGCCTTTCCATATTAGCCAGTTCTTCAAATGACTATTTCACAGTGATGAGGTTGCCCTAGCTAGGAAGCCAAGGCTCTTTCATTTCTCTCTGCCCCTCTCCTTTGCCTTCCTTCAGCACCAATGAGAATAGTCCAGCAGCAGCTCAGTCCATGCTTGTCACCGCCCAGCTCCACATATTCCAGCCCACGTTCCCCAAAGCTCCTTGTGAGATTCCTCAGCAGCACCAGTGCACTGACTGTCACTCTGTGTTCTCTTAGGTCCTGTTGAGGTCCCCCAGGACTGCAACCTTGAAGACACCGAGGATGAGGAGCCCGTGGTGAGATGCATTTGTTCATCTTGAGGAGAAATGTCTTTTTCTGGGGCTTCTAGAATATCAAGTGAATATCATTTTTGACTGCCATTGTGAGTCAGACCTCAGTTGTCATGGCCTCTAGCCACTAGCGACCAGTCACTGGAGTTTATGACTAACTGAGGCGTGATTGACGATGTCAGTCAAAAGATGGCATAACTTACCAACTGTAAGTTGTATATTTCTCAGTAGCAACATTTTCTTCCTGAAAAATAATTTTGTATTTTCCAGCCAGCATAGACACTTGCTAAATATTCCAAACCCACTGCATTTTCAGTAAGCATCCCCTATGCTTCATTTGGGGCCAGTGACTTCCTCAATGTTTGACATCTGGGTTATTTTTGAGAGAGTCTCTCTGTGTCACCAGGGTACTGTGCAGTGGTGTGATCTTGGATCACTGCAAGCTCCACCTATTGGCTTCAAGCAATTCTACTGCCTCAGCCTCCCGAGTAGCTGGGACTACAGGCTATACCACCACCACACCCAGCTTTTTTGTAGTTTTTAGTATAGATGGGGTTTCACCATGTTGGCCAGGGTGGTCTTAATATCTTGACCTCATGATCTGCCCTTCTTAGCCTCCCAAAGTGCTGGATTACAGGTGTGAGCCAACACGCCCCGCCCGCCATTTGGTTTTTTGATACCGCCATGTATCAGAAAAGACCTGTGCCAACAGGATTCAGCATGATGTAATCCTCACGGTGTTTCTTTTTCTCTTATTGCAGCAGAGTACTGTGGACCGGGATTACCACCGTACGTATTCTTTTTCTCTTAAATAGTTACTTAGATGTAGTTGACATGCAAACCAATTCACCCATTTAAAGGAGGTGATTCAGTGTTTTTATTACATTTTCAGGGTTGTGCAACCATTGTTACATTCTAATTATAGAACCTCTTCATTCTGCCCCAAGAAACCTTATTAGTAGTGACTTCTCTGTTTTCCCGAACCCCTGCAGCCGTAATCTACTTCCTGTTTCTGTAGTACGTTGCCTTTCCATGTTAGCCAGTTCTTCAAATTACTATTTCACAGTGTTGAGGTTGCCCTAGCTAGGAAACCAAGGCTCTTTCATTTTTTTCTGCCCCTCTTTGCCTTCGTTTAGCACCAGGGAGAATAGTGTAGCAGTAGCTCAGTCCATGTTTGTGAACCGCGCAGCTCCACACACTGCAGCCCCCGTCCACGTTTTCCAAATCTTCTTGTCAGATTCCTCAGCAGCACCAGTGCACTGACTGTCACTTTGTGTATTTTTAGGTCCTGTTGAGGTCCTCCAGGACTGCGTCCTTGAAGACATCGAGGACGAGGAGCCCCTGGTGAGATGCATTTGTTCATCTTGAGGAGAAATGTCTTTTTCTGGGGCTTCTAGAATATCAAGTGAATATCATTTTTGACTGCCATTGTGAATCAGACCTCAGTTGTCATGGCCTCTAGCCACTAGCGACCAGTCACTGGAGTTTATGACCAACTGAGGCCTGATTGACGATGTCAGTCAAAAGATGGCATAACTTACCAACTGGTCCTGTGTATATTTCTCAGTAGCAACATTTTCTTCCTGAAAAATAATTTTGTATTTCCCAGCCAGCATAGACCCTTGCTAAGTATTCCAAACCCACTGCATTTTCAGTAAGCATCCCCTGTGCTTCATTTGGGGCCAGTGACTTCCTCAGTGTTTGACATCTGGGTTTTTTTTTTGAGACAGAGTCTCTCTGTGTCACCAGGGTACTGTGCAGTGGTGTGATCTTGGATCACTGCAAGCTCCATCTACTGGGTTCAAGCAATTCTGCCTCAACCTCCCTAGTAGCTGGGACTACAGGGTCACGCCACCACCACACCCAGCTTTTTTGTATTTTTTTAGTATAGATGGGGTTTCACCATGTTGGCCAGGGTGTTCTTAATATCTTGACCTCATGATCTGCCCTTCTTAGCCTCCCAAAGTGCTGGATTACAGGTGTGAGCCACCACGCCCCGCCCACCATCTGGTTTTCTGTTACCGCCATGTTAATAAAAGACCTGTGCCAACAGGATTCAGCATGATGTAATCCTCACAATGTTTCTTTTTCTCTTATTGCAGGAGTGGTCTGTGGGCTACTATTACCATTGTACGTATTCTTTTTCTTTTAAATAGTTACTTAGATGTAGTTGACATGCAAACCAATTCACCCATTTAAAGTAGGTGATTCAGTGTTTTTATTATATTTTCAGGGTTGTGCAACCATTGTTACATTCTAATCATAGAACCTCTTCATTCTGCCCCAAGAAACCTTATTAGTAGTGACTCCTCTGTTTTCCCGAACCCCTGCAGCCCTGGTTCCAGGCAGCCCTAATCTACTTCCTGTTTCTATAGTATGCTGCCTTTCCATATTAGCCAGTTCTTCAAATGACTATTTCACAGTGATGAGGTTGCCCTAGCTAGAAAAAAGGCTCTTTCATTTCTCTCTGCCCCTCTCCTTTGCCTTCCTTCAGCACCAAGGAGAATAGTCCAGCAGCAGCTCAATTTATGCTTGTCAGCCGCCCAGATCCACACATTCCAGCCCCCGTCCACGTTCCCCAAAGCTCCTTGTGATATTCCTCAGCAGCACCAGTGCACTGACTGTCACTCTGTGTTCTCTTAGGTCCTATTGTGGCCCTCCAGGAGTGCGTCCATGAAGACATTAAGGACGAGGAGCCCGTGGTGAGATGCATTTGTTCATTTTGATGAGAAATGTCTTTTCCTGGGGCTTCTAGAATATCAAGTGAATATCATTTTTGACTGCCATTGTGAATCAGACCTCAGTTGTCATGGCCTCTAGCCACTAGCGACCAGTCACTGGAGTTTATGACCACTGGGGCCTGATTGATGATATCAGTCCAAAGATGACATCACTGACAAACTAGTAGTGAGCCTATTTCTCAGTAGCAACATTTTCTTTTTGAAAAGTAATTTTGCATTTGGCAGCGAACATGGACTTGCTAAATATCCCATGAAAACCCACTGCCTCGGTGGCTCACACATGGAATCCCAGCACTTTGGGAGGTTGAGGCAGACAGGGCCAATATAATGAAACCTCATCTCTACTATAAATACAAACATTAGCCGGACATGGTGACAGGCACCAGTGGTCACAGCTACTTGGAAGGCTGAGTGAGGCAGGAGAATTGCTTGAACCCGGGAAGCTGAGGTTGCAGTGAGCCGAGATCATGCCACTGCACTCCAGCCTGGGTGACAGAGCAAGAATCTGTCCAAAACCAAAGACAAAAAGCCACAGCCCTTTCTCCAAGCATCCTCTATGCTTTATTTGGGGGTCAGTGACTTGATCACTGTTTGATACCTGGTTTTCGAACACCACCAAGTGAATAAAAGACCTGTGCAGTCAGGACCCAGTATGATCTGATCCTCATGATGGTCTTTTTCCCTCTTACTGCAGGCGGATGCGTCACGTGAGGATCACCACCGTACGTATTTTTTGTTTGACATAGCTTCATTGGGATGTAGTTGACATGCAACTCAATTCACCCATTTAAAGTTGGTGATTTGGTGTTTTAATTATATTTATAGGCTATGCACGCATGTTACAATCTAATTGTAAAACCTCTTCATTCCTCCTCAAAGAAACCTCATTAGTAGACACCCCTCTATTTTTCCCAACCTTGCACCCCCGGTTCTAGGCAGCCCTAATGTACTTGTTTCTATATACAGTGCCTTTCCGTATTAACTGGTTCTTAAGGTGACTATTTCACAGTGATGAGGTTGCCGTAGCTAGGAAGCCAAGGCTCTTTCATTTCTCTCTGCCCCTCTCCTTTGCCTTCCTTCAGCACCAAGGAGAATAGTCCAGCAGCAGCTGAGTCCATGCTTGTCAACCGCCCAGTTCCAGACACTCCAGCCCCCGTCCACGTTCCCCAAAGCTCCTTGTGAGATTCCTCAGCAGCACCAATGCACTGACTGTCACTCTGTGTTCTCTTAGGTCCTGTTGAGGTCCTCCAGGACTGCGTCCTTGAAGACATCGAGGACGAGGAGCCCCTGGTGAGATGCATTTGTTCATCTTGAGGAGAAATGTCTTTTTCTGGGGCTTCTAGAATATCAAGTGAATATCATTTTTGACTGCCATTGTGAATCAGACCTCAGTTGTCATGGCCTCTAGCCACTAGCGACCAGTCACTGGAGTTTATGACCAACTGAGGCCTGATTGACGATGTCAGTCAAAAGATGGCATAACTTACCAACTGGTCGTGTGTATATTTCTCAGTAGCAACATTTTCTTCCTGAAAAATAATTTTGTATTTCCCAGCCAGCATAGACACTTGCTAAGTATTCCAAACCCACCGCATTCTCAGTAAGCATCCCCTATGCTTCATTTGGGGCCAGTTACTTCCTCAATGTTTGACATCTGGGTTTTTCTTGAGACAGTGTCTCTCTGTGTCACCAGGCTATAGTGCAGTGGTGTGATCTTGGATCACTGCAGGCTCCACCTACTGGGTTCAAGCAATTCTGCCTCAGCCTCCCGAGTAGCTGGGACTACAGGCTCACGCCACCACCACACCCAGCTTTTTTGTAGTTTTTTAGTATAGGTGGGTTTTCACCATGTTGGCCAGGGTGGTCTTAATATCTTGACCTCATGATCTGCCCTTCTTAGCCTCCCAAAGTGCTGGATTACAGGTGTGAGCCACCACGCCCCGCCCACCATCTGGTTTTCTGTTACCGCCATGTTAATAAAAGACCTGTGCCAACAGGATTCAGCATGATGTAATCCTCACAATGTTTCTTTTTCTCTTATTGCAGGAGTGGTCTGTGGGCTACTATTACCATTGTACGTATTCTTTTTCTTTTAAATAGTTACTTAGATGTAGTTGACATGCAAACCAATTCACCCATTTAAAGTAGGTGATTCAGTGTTTTTATTATATTTTCAGGGTTGTGCAACCATTGTTACATTCTAATTATAGAACCTCTTCATTCTGCCCCAAGAAACCTTACTAGTAGTGACTCCTCTGTTTTCCTGAACCGCTGCAGCCCTGGTTCGAGGCAGCCCTAATCTACTTCCTGTTTCTATAGTATGCTGCCTTTCCATATTAGCCAGTTCTTCAAATGACTATTTCACAGTGATGAGGTTGCCGTAGCTAGAAAAAAGGCTCTTTCATTTCTCTCTGCCCCCTCCTTTGCCTTCCTTCAGCACCAATGAGAATAGTCCAGCAGCAGCTCAGTCCATGCTTGTCAGCCGCCCAGCTCCACACATTCCAGCCCACGTTCTCCAAAGCTCCTTGTGAGATTCCTCAGCAGCACCAGTGCACTGACTGTCACTCTGTGTTCTCTTAGGTCCTGTTGAGGTCCCCCAGGACTGCAACCTTGATGACACCGAGGACGAGGAGCTTCTGGTGAGATGCATTTGTTCATCTTGAGGAGAAATGTCTTCTTCTGGGGCTTGTAGAATATCAAGTGGATATCATTTTTGACTGCCATTGTGAGTCAGACCTCAGTTGTCATGGCCTCTAGCCACTAGCGACCAGTCACTGGAGTTTATGACTAACTGAGGCGTGATTGACGATGTCAGTCAAAAGATGGCATAACTTACCAACTGGTCGTGTGTATATTTCTCAGTAGCAACATTTTCTTCCTGAAAAATAATTTTGTATTTTTTAGCCATCATAGACACTTGCTAAATATTCCAAACCCACTGCATTTTCAGTAAGCATCCCCTGTGCTTCATTTGGGGCCAGTTACTTCCTCAATGTTTGACATCTGGGTTATTTTTGAGACAGAGTTTCTCTGTCACCAGGGTACAGTGCAGTGGTGTTATCTTGGATCACTGCAAGCTCCACCTATTGGGTTCAAGCGATTCTACTGTCTCAGCCTCCCGAATAGCTGGGACTACAGGCTATACCACCACCACACCCAGCTTTTTTGTAGTTTTTAGTATAGATGGGGTTTCACCATGTTGGCCAGGGTGGTCTTAATATCTTGACCTCATGATCTGCCCTTCTTAGCCTCCCAAAGTGCTGGATTACAGGTGTGAGCCAACACGCCCCGCCCGCCATCTGGTTTTTTGATACCGCCATGTATCAGAAAAGACCTGTGCCAACAGGATTCAGCATGATGTAATCCTCACGGTGTTTCTTTTTCTCTTATTGCAGCAGAGTACTGTGGACTGGTATTACAACGGTACGTATTCTTTTTCTCTTAAATAGTTACTTAGATGTAGTTGACATGCAAACCAATTCACCCATTTAAAGTAGGTGATTCAATGTTTTTATTATATTTTCAGGGTTGTGCAACCATTGTTACATTCTAATTATAGAACCTCTTCATTCTGCCCCAAGAAACCTTATTAGTAGTGACTCCTCTGTTTTCCCAAACCCCTGCAGCAGTAATCTACTTCCTGTTTCTGTAGTACGTTGTCTTTCCATATTAGCCAGTTCTTCAGATTACTATTTCACAGTGTTGAGGTTGCCCTAGCTAGGAAACTAAGGCTCTTTCGTTTTTTTCTGCCCCTCTCCTTTGCCTTCGTTTAGCACCAGGGAGAATAGTGTAGCAGTAGCTCAGTCCATGCTTGTGAACCGCGCAGCTCCACACACTGCAGCCCCCATCCACGTTTTCCAAAACTCCTTGTCAGATTCCTCAGCAGCACCAGTGCACTGACTGTCACTTTGTGTATTTTTAGGTCCTGTTGAGGTCCTCCAGGACTGCGTCCTTGAAGACATAGAGGACGAGGAGCCCCTGGTGAGATGCATTTGTTCATCTTGAGGAGAAGTGTCTATTTCTGGGCCTTCTAGAATAGAAAGTGAATATTATTTTCGACTGCTATTGTGAATCAGATCTGTTTTCATGGCCTCTAGCGACTAGCCACCAGTCACTGGAGTTTATGACCAATTGAAGCCTGATTGACGATGTCAGTCAAAAGATGGCATAACTTACCAACTGGTCGTGTGCATATTTCTCAGTAGCAACATTTACTTTCTGAAAAATAATTTTGTATTTTCCAGCCAGCATAGACACTTGCTAAGTATTCCAAACCCACTGCATTTTCAGTAAGCATCCCCTATGCTTCATTTGGGGCCAGTGACTTCCTCAGTGTTTGACATCTGGGTTTTTTTTGAGACAGAGTCTCTCCGTGTCACCAGGGTACAGTGCAGTGGTGTGATCTTGGATCAC
Organism: Callithrix jacchus; assembly: GCF_049354715.1. Classification (NCBI taxonomy): domain Eukaryota; kingdom Metazoa; phylum Chordata; class Mammalia; order Primates; family Cebidae; genus Callithrix; species Callithrix jacchus. The sequence continues at coordinate 195,600,550 of NC_133502.1, forward strand.
TGCAAGCTCCATCTACTGGGTTCAAGCAATTCTACTGCCTCAGCCTCCCGAGTAGCTGGGAGTACAGGCTTACACCACCACCACACCCAGCTTTTTTGTAGTTTTTAATATAGATGGGGTTTCACCATATTGGCCAGGGTGGTCTTAATATCTTCACCTCATTATCTGCCCGCCTCAGCTTCCCAACATGCTGGGATTACAGGTGTGAGCCACCGCGCCTAGCCTGCCACCTTGTTTTCTATTGTCACCAAGTGAAAAGACCTGCACTAGTTGCCCTCAGCATGCTCTGATGCTCATGGCATTTTGTTTCATTTTCTCTTGTTGCAGACCACCACGGCAGCCCCAAGTCTCTAATGTAAGTGTTCTTTTTCTTAAACCGCTTTATTAACAGGTAGTTGACATGCCAAACAATTCACTCAATTAAGGTGGGTGGTCTCGGGTTTTTACTCTATTTACAGGTTTGTGCAGCCATTGTCACAGTCTAATTTTAGAATCTTATCATTCCCCCTCAGAGAAACCCCATAGCCATTAGTAGCCACTTCTCTTTTATTTCAACCCCACACCCCTGGCCCTAGGCAGTCGCTAACCTACTTTTTGTTTCTCTAGATTATCCTTCTTTGGCAGTCTCTTTTATAATTATATTTGATTTCATTTTCCGACATACATGTGCAGGATGTGTAGGTTTGTTACACAGGTCAAAGTGTGGCTTGTTGTGCTGCACCTGTCAAGCCTTCACTTACGTATTAAGCCCCACATTCATTAGTTGTGTATTCTGATGCTCTCCCTCCCGCTTGCCTTCCAGCAGGCCCCAGTGTATTTTGTTCTTCTCTTTAACATTGTACATATTCTAATACCACTTCTTCCTAATGACAGAACTAAGTGATGAGTCGGGATTTTCTTGCTTGCTTTTGTCTGGAGAACACCTGGCTTCAGGTTCCTGATAGGTGTGAGGATCTGGGGCGTGGTGTGAGAAACAGATGGCTCCGTGAAGAACTTGGCTCTGGGACAGGAGAATCTTTGTCCTGCCCTATTGATGCTACTGTTGAAATAGGTTTTTGTTTCCTTCTGAAAACCTTCACACTCAGAGAGCCAAGGTAGCTGCAGTCATGATGAAGATCAAGTGGACCACATGATAGTTTGAGGGGTATTTTTGGAGCATGCGTTCTGTGGAAATGCATTGCTTTTCAGTAAAACTTGGTTGTCCTGTATGTGTCAGTATTTTTCCAATGGAACAAAAGAATGAAACTGTTTGGGCAATGTCACTTGTTCACCCCAGAAGTGATTTTCTCAGGACCAGATTGTCCTAGATATCTTTAATCTAGATGAAGCTTCCCAGTGGTTCTCACGCTGCTGGTTGTGTGAGTCAAGGAAAATGTCGGTGTTACGAACACTGAGGTTCTCAGAATTCATGGACAGCTGCTCAGTGGACTCCATGGGAGAGAGCAAGAGTGAGCCTCATGCTAGACCTGAAGGGGAACATGATATAGAGGATCAGAGGGAAAGAAATGAGGACATTTGGGACATTGTTAAAAGAGAATGTCAAGGTTGCAATGTTAGGGGCATCAGTTCAGCATCATCACCAGGGCCCAGGCATGATGAGACCCTTTCTGGGGAGGAGTGAGTGGGACTTGGCCTTCCTCTTATTCAAAAGCTTGGTGTGAACATCACCCTTAATTCCTCGAGAAAGGGGCTTCCTTTCTGTCCCATGTCTTCTCCATCTCTGTGTGATGGCAATGACACCAGCAGAAATTGCTGAGAGGGGCAGAACAGGAATCAGGTCCCCATCATTCTGACACAGAGCAGACAGGACACAGTCAGTAGGAGTGGACCTAAGGGTCAGGCCTGACACAGAGAGGTCCCAGGCCTGATCTTCTTGGGGCTGAGACAGGTAAGTTTTTATTTTTCACCTTTTTTGGAAGTCTTCTGAGGAATGTTTTTTCAGTAGACCCTGTTGGCCAATGGTCTTCTGGCCCAGAAATGCTTTTCAACTGGACAGTTTCCCAGCTCTTGGCCTGGGCAGCTGCAGCACTCCCAAGTAGCAGGGCAGGTGGGGAGGGACATGAGTTCCAGTGCAGGGTGATCTCAGCAAAGAGCTGGGGACTAATCCCAGAGTCCAGGTCATTGTTCCAACTCTTCTGTGGATCCATAACATCTCAGTTTCCACTTATTTTGGCAATGGTTTAAAATCTTCTGTCTGAAAGTCTGCGTCTTCCCACAGGTGAATAGAGGAACCCTGGCTATGGGTGTTTACTAGCATAGCAGTGACTGTGTTTTCCTCATTTGTCCTTACCTTAGAGCTCAGTCCTGGGACGGACACATTAGGCTCCATGGATGTTTTAATGAACACACCCCTGGGATGAGCTCTGGGTCACCCCTTGGCTGGGACCTAGGCAGGTGTAGAAAGGTGTTCTTCTCAGCCTGCTCAGCCTGTTGAGCCCCACACTCTTCCTGGAGCCTGCCCAGCTTCTGAGTCAGGGTCCCTGGAGATGAGGACAAGCTCCTGAGGACAGTGAGGTGCCCCTACCCCTCTGCTCCTGCTGCTCTGATCTATTCTAGACAGGGTGTGCAGGGCCACGCTCTTACTGGGTGCAAGCTCGTTTCTGCTGGAATCCCTGTGGACCTGGATGTTGTCCTCACTGTCCTATCCCCAGCCCCACACAGTGACTGGCCCTTCTGCAGATGCCCAGGAAGTAACCGTAAATGTGTGGTAGGATCAGAGCAGCAAACAGTTCTGCAGAAAACACCAGGAGAGGGGAGTCAGGTCTTCCTCATGTCTGGATCTCTGGAGCTGTCCCATCTAGTGTGCTTCTCAGTCATATACATGCCTCTTTTTACTTAAATAAACTTAAAGATATACAATGAAATATTTAAAACCTCATCACAACAGCCACCATGCAGTGGCCCAGCAGCCATACAGCAGAGAGCATTTCCATCCCCACAGAATGCCATCTTGCATGTCTGCTGTGAGCCTGGCCCAGGTTCTGACTGTTGGACTCATCTCCCTGAAAGCGGGCACATCAAAGTTGGGATCTCAGGGTTGTGGGATCGGAGGTGAGACCTATCATGGGCCAGTGGAAGGAAAAATGGAAAGGTGATTCCTTCAGCTTCTTTTTCTTACTTGAAGGCTGGAAAGTGTGAGCAATGCCTTCTTGATCTCTGGCTCCACAGAGCTTGGAGGGAGTCTGAGAACACTGAGGAAAGCTCAGGGTGACCTCTTGTAATCCAGTGTGACCTCACCTGGAGTAGGAGGGTTGGTGAGTTACTCTCTGAAGTAACTTCTTGCTGAGATTTGTGTCTCTAAAGATTGGCCAGTGGACACCATCCATGAGGGAAGCTGCAGTAGGACAATTTCTGCAGGTAGAAAATGATACCCTAGGCTGGGTGCAGTGGCTCATGCCTGTAATCTGAACACTTTGGGAGGCTGAGGTAGGTGGATCAAGACAATCCTGGCCAACATAGTGAAACTCCGTCTCTACTAAAAATTAGCATGCGCCTATAGTCCCAGCTATTCGGGAGGCTGTGGCACATTTGTAGCCACCACTTCCCACCCCTACCACAGATTCTGAGATGAGGCTTCTTTCTTTCCAGTTCTCTAATTTTTAGGGAAACCAAGAGTTCCTTCCCACAGAAGACGGCATTATACTATCTCCTGTCTTCAAAAATTAGGCTTCCGTTGTTCTCTATGTTGATATTTATAAGTTAAGTGCTGGACCTTTTATTCACAGATTGCTAAAAGTTGTACAGGAAACTTCATATGATAAAATGTGCTGATGGCACATAATTCTGTCCATGCTATGGATGACATTTTTGTCTTTGGAGGATCCTCATTTTACATAATAAGATGCAAAACTAAGTGGGCATTCTCTATCCAGTCTGGGGCACTTCATTAAAGAACTGAGTTTGCTGCTGTCATTTGCTTTTCTTCATGAGACCTTTGAACCACCTAAATATTGCCAGCACCCTCTTTTGGGACCCTGACATCTGAGAGGGTGAGATGGCACAAGTGCAGACATCCCTGGTTCCTTCCTGAAATTTCCCTCCTCCTCTAATCATTTTCTTCCTTAAGGGAACTGCTCTGACTGCTAATGACTTGTTTAGACCTCTTCAGGTTTGGACTGTCATACACAGAATAAGTCAATATGTGATTCTCGGTGTCTGGCTTCTTCGCTCACGTTATGATTTGAAATTCATTCATGTTCAAGTGTAACTGTAGGTCTTCCATTTCCTCATTGCATACTGTTCCACTGTAGTCACGTATTACAGTTTATCCACTCTACTGTTGATTGACATAGAATTTTCTTTTGTTTTTAAATAATTATGGCTGTGAGGAGTAATGTTGCTTTAAGTATTTTTGTCAATGGTTTTGGAATAATACTGGCACTCATTTCTGTGAAGTAGATTGTTAGAAGGGAACATATCTTTTAGTGTCACGAATAGTGCCAAATACTTTTCAGAATGGTGATGCTAATTCATGCTCCTGTAGCAGCATATGTGAGGAGACATTTCTTTAAATCCTTGTAAACTCTTAGTTTTATGTTTCCCTAAAAATTACATCACTAAGGTTAGTCTTTCATTTGTATAGCATCTTACTTAAAATTTCTAACCAAAAATTTTGTTTTAATCTAATGATGCAGGCCAGTAGGTTTGTGTACGCCCATCTGACCCCAGCCACGTAAGTAATCATTAATCAAAATGTCACTGTGCCACATGACTGTACTTGATAACAGCTGCTTACGTTATTAAAATGTGAAGGATAACTGATATACATTTAAGTCACGGATACTACGCGGTCACTTCTCTATGTTGCCTCCTTGAAGCATCACAGTCACTTTGAGGCATAATTAGTTTGGTTCTATTCATTATACAGATGAGGAATGTGAGTCTCAGTTAAGTAAATTATTCACGAGACACGCCCACATCTGGATCTCTCTGACACCACAGGCTAATCTGTAAACGAACGTGCTGCACTGCCTGTAGTGACGAAGTAGACTTGCTGTAAAGTGAAGTTTGCTTCCGCAGCTGGGCATGTGAGCTTAGCGGGGTTGCTGTGACCCATTGCTTTATGGGTTTGAGATTGGTGTTGCAGAAACCCAGTTGGAGAAGCTCTTGGCTGAGGGAGTGAAAAATGACTGAAAGGATAGATGAGTGCATTTGAAGGATCATGCTTCCATGGAGCATGTTGTCGAGCCTCTTGGAATAAGAACAGATACAATCAAACAGTCACCCTGTCCTCAGTTGTACCATTCATTAAGCATCAGCATGCCATGAAGTGCGCTCCCTGTTGTGTTGCGGGGACATAAAATCTATCCCAGGCTTCTGTGGCCGCCCATTCTGTCCCATCCAGTGAAGCTCCGTTCTGTTCATTGGTCTACATCTCGGTTTCGGTATTAGTACCATGCCGTTTTGAGTACTGTAGCAGTTGACTAAGTTTCTGATCAGGTTTTCAGTATTCATTGAGAGAAGCAGAACCTCATGCGAACAATCCACAGCACACCATGCCCTCATACTGCTTTGTTTCTGTGTTGCAGGTAGTGCCGATGTTCCATCTGAAGTGTGACTGGTACGTATTCTGGAATTATTGTCAAGGAAAAAAAGCTGGTTTCAGTGTGCAGTGCCACCCTGATTCTGGGATTGTGATAGGAATAAGCATAGTGAAAGTGTTTTTTAAAAACCTGAGTTCCCCAGGGAAAAATCATGGCCAAATTTTGAGGCAGCAGCTGTGCTCCCTTCTGGGTGGCACTGAGTTGGGTGCTTGAGGATTGGCGGTGTCTTGTGTGAGGCTGCATCATGTGTGTGAATGTGTGTGCTTCTGCGCAGACGAGGCTGTTGTTTTCTCAGGAGAGATTTCCCATTTACACAGCCCAGTCGCCAGTGTCCACTTTTAAAAAATAAAATCCAGCCCCACTCTACTGTCTGTACAGTGACTCCTGCACCCTCACCAGAGCCATCCCTGGGTCTGGTTTATTATCCTCACTGCTCAGGTGGAGAACCTGAAGGGCCAAGGGGTGGCCCCAGCTCCTGAGTTTCTGAATGAAAAAGTGAAAACACAAACCCAGTGGTGTGGGCCTGTGCTGACACTGGCAACTACTGGCATGCTCTTAGTCACAGGGTGTTCGCCACCACGCAGGGAGTCCAGCATTTATGTAGAAGCCCTAAGGAGGCCCCAGACACTGCCTGCCCATCGTTATAAAGTGGCCTCCGTGGCTGCACGACCCAGGGCACTTACAGGCACATCTCCCCACAGACCGGCGTAGCCATCAGTGTGAAAGCACAAAGATCCCCAGGTGTTCGGGTTGGCTCACAGATCCTTTTTTGTTTGGGGAAGCTGTGCAGGATGAGCAGGTTCGGTACATATGTAAACGTGTGTCATGAGCATTTGTTGTACAGGTTATTTCATCATCCACGTATTCAGCCTAATATCAGTTATTTTCCTGATCCTCCCCCTGCTCCCACCGTCCACCCTCCAGCAGGCCGCAAGCTCACAAATTCTGAGAGGAGTGGGGGACCAGTGAGGCCCACTTTAGTTGTGAAGTTAATTTGCTCAGCAGCTGGCCAAAGCATATAAGGAACCCTGATATCTTTTAGTAGATGTAGTAATATCTTCCCAAGCCCGAAAATGCTCAAACCTGCCAGCTGAAAATTGTGAGAGGGACAGGTAGGAACTCTGTGCAGCACTTGGTTGGTAGCCTGGTTTCCACCCCGTCGTGGCAACTCTTGTGCATGTGGGTTAAAGACCCTCAGCCTCAACCCAAGCCTCCGCCATGAGGTGACTCACTATTGGCTGACTATGCAGCGTATGGCCACCAGCCCTAGTGAAACAAAACGTTGCTTTAAAACAAGTTATGTATTTATAATGTTTACTCATTGTTTTGTAATCTCTGCTCTCTGTGGTTATGTCTTTCTATTAATTTCTGATATTAATTTTGTGATTTCCCTTTTTTCTTGATAAATCTCACTAATGACTTATGTATTAGACTTTTCTTGAAAACAACTGTTGGCTTTCATCTAGGGCTGGGGCGTCATTCACAGCTGGATCATCATCCACGGCTGAGTCATCATCCACCGCTGGGGCATCAGGGACATCATCCACAGCTGGGCATCATCCACAGCTGGATCATCATCCAGGGCTGAGTCATCATCCACTGCTGGGGGCGTCATCCACTGCTGGGACTTTGTCCATGGCTGGGGCATCGTCCACTTCTGGGGCATCGTCCACTGCTGGGACTTCGTTCATGGCTGGGACATCAACCACTGCTGGGACTTCATCCACGGCTGGAGTATCGTCCACTGCTGGGGCATCGTCCACTGCTGAGACTTCGTCCACCACTGCTGTGACATCGTCCACGGCTGGGGCATCCACTGCTGGGGCATCGTCCACTGCTGGGGCATCGTCCACTGCTGGGACTTTGCTTATGGCTGGGGCATCGTCCACTGCTGGGACTTCGTCCATGGCTGGGGCATCATCCACTGCTGGGACTTCGTCCACGGCTGGGGCATCGTCCACGGCTGGGGCATCGTCCACTGCTGGGACTTCGTCCACGGCTGGGGCATCATCCACTGCTGGGACTTCATCCACGGCTGGGGCATCGTCCACTGCTGGGACTTTGTCCATGGCTGGGGCATTGTCCACTGCTGGGACTTCGTCCACGGCTGGGGCATCATCCACTGCTGGGACTTTGTCCATGGCTGGGGCGTCATCCACTGCTGGGACTTTGTCCACGGCTGGGGCATCATCCACTGCTGGGACTTCATCCATGGCTGGGGCATCGTCCACTGCTGGGGCATCATCCACTGCTGGGACATCATTCATGGCTGGGGCATCAACCACTGCTGGGACTTCATCTACGGCTGGGGCATCGTCCACTGCTGAGACTTCATTCACCACTGCTGGGACATCGTCCACGGCTGGGGCGTCCACTGCTGGGACTTCGTCCACGGTTGGGGCATCGTTGACTGCTGGGACTTCATCCACGGCTGGGGCATCGTCCACTGCTGAGACTTCATTCACCACTGCTGGGACATCATCCACGGCTGGGGCATCCACTGCTGGGACTTCGTCCATCGCTGGGGCATCAACCACTGTTCGGACTTCATTCACGGGTGGGGCATCATCCACGGCTGGGGCATTGTCCACTTCTGGGACTTCATCCACGGCTGGGGCATCATCCACTGCTGGGAATTCATCCGTGGCTGGGGCATCTTCCACTGCTGGGGTATCGTCCACGGCTGGGGCATCGTCCACTGCGGGGGCATTATCCACTGCTGGGACTTCATTCATGGCTGGGGCATCGTCCACTGTTGGGGGCATCATCCATTGCGGGGACATCATCCACTTCTGGAAGCATCCACTGTGGGGGCATCCACTGCTGGACTTCGTCCACAGCTGTGGCATCATCCACTGCTGGGACTTCGTCCATGGCTGGGGCATCAACCACTGCTGGGACTTCGTCAACGTCTGGGGCATTGTCCACTGTTGGGACTTCATCCACGGTTGGGGCATCGTCCACGGCTGGGGCATCGTCCACTGCTGGGACTTTGTTCACGGCTGGGGCATCATCCACTGCTGGGACTTTGTTTACGGCTTGGTCATCATCTGCTGGGACTTTGTCCATGGCTGGGGCATCATCCACTGCTGGGACTTCATCCGTGGCTGGGGCATCATCCACTGTGGGGCCATCATCCACTACTGGACTTCATCCACGGCTGGGGCATCCACTGCCGGGGCATCATCCACTACTGGACTTCGTCCACGGCTGGGGCATCCACTGCTGGGGCATCATCCACTGCTGGACTTCGTCCATGGCTGGGGCATCATCCACTGCTGGGACTTCGTCCATGGCTGAGGCATCATCCACTGCTGCGACTTTGTCCATGGCTGGGGCATCGTCCACTGCTGCGACTTCGTCCATGGCTGGGGCATCGTCCACTGCTGGGACTTCATCCGTGGCTGGGGCATCATCCACTGCTGGGACTTCGTCCATGGCTTGGGCATCATCCACTGCTGGGACTTCATCCATGGCTGGGGCATCATCCACTGCTGGGACTTCGTCCATGGCTGGGGCATCATCCACTGCTGGGGCATCATCCACTGTGGGGGCATCATTCACTACTGGACTTCATCCACGGCTGGGGCATCCACTGCCGGGGCATCATCCACTACTGGACTTCGTCCACGGCTGGGGCATCCACTGCCGGGGCATCATCCACTACTGGACTTCGTCCATGGCTGGGGCATCATCCACTGCTGGGACTTCGTCCATGGCTGAGGCATCATCCACTGCTGCGACTTCGTCCATGGCTGGGGCATCGTCCACTGCTGCGACTTCGTCCATGGCTGGGGCATCGTCCACTGCTGGGACTTCATCCGTGGCTGGGGCATCATCCACTGCTGGGACTTTGTCCATGGCTGGGGCATCATCCACTGCTGGGACTTCATCCATGGCTGGGGCATCATCCACGGTGGGGGAATCATCCACTGCTGGGACTTCATCCACGGCTGGGACTCCATCCATGGCTAGGGCATCATCCACTGCTGGAGGCATCATCCACTGCTGGGACTTCGTCCATGGCTGGGGCATCATCCACTGCTGGGACTTCGTCCACGGCTGGGGCATCATCCACTGCTGGGACTTTGTTTATGGCTTGGGCATCGTCCACTGCTGGGACTTCATCCATGGCTGGGGGCATCATCCACTGTGGGGGCATCATTGACTACTGGACTTCATCCACGGCTGGGGCATCCACTGCCGGGGCATCATCCACTACTGGACTTCATCCATGGCTGGGGCATCCACTGCCAGGGCATCATCCACTACTGGACTTCATCCACGGCTGGGGCATCCACTGCCGGGGCATCATCCACTACTGGACTTCATCCACGGCTGGGGCATCCACTGCCAGGGCATCATCCACTACTGGACTTCATCCACGGCTGGGGCATCCACTGCCAGGGCATCATCCACTACTGGACTTCGTCCACGGCTGGGGCATCCACTGCCGGGGCATCATCCACTGCTGGACTTCGTCCATGGCTGGGGCATCATCCACTGCTGGGACTTCGTCCATGGCTGAGGCATCATCCACTGCTGCGACTTTGTCCATGGCTGGGGCGTCGTCCACTGCTGCGACTTTGTCCGTGGCTGGGGCATCGTCCACTGCTGGGACTTCATCCGTGGCTGGGGCATCATCCACTGCTGGGACTTCGTCCATGGCTGGGGCATCATCCACTGCCGGGACATCATCCACTACTGGACTTCGTCCACGGCTGGGGCATCCACTGCCAGGGCATCATCCACTACTGGACTTCGTCCACGGCTGGGGCATCCACTGCCGGGGCATCATCCACTACTGGACTTCATCCACGGCTGGGGCATCCACTGCCGGGGCATCATCCACTGCTGGACTTCGTCCATGGCTGGGGCATCATCCACTGCTGGGACTTTGTCCATGGCTGGGGCATCATCCACTGCTGCGACTTCGTCCATGGCTGGGGCATCGTCCACTGCTGCAACTTCGTCCATGGCTGGGGCGTCGTCCACTGCTGGGACTTCGTCCATGGCTGGGGTGTCGTCCACTGCTGGGACTTCGTCTACAGCTGGGGCATCATTCACTGCTGGGACTTCGTCCATGGCTGGGGCATCATCCACTGCTGGGACTTCGTCCATGGCTGGGGCGTCATCCACTGTGGGGGGCATCATCCACTGCTGGGACTTTGTTTATGGCTTGGGCATCGTCCACTGCTGGGACTTCATCCATGGCTGGGGCATCATCCACTGCTGGGGGCATCATCCACTGTGGGGGCATCATTCACTACTGGACTTCATCCACGGCTGGGGCATCCACTGCCAGGGCATCATCCACTACTGGACTTCATCCACGGCTGGGGCATCCACTGCCAGGGCATCATCCACTACTGGACTTCATCCACGGCTGGGGCATCCACTGCCAGGGCATCATCCACTACTGGACTTCATCCACGGCTGGGGCATCCACTGCCAGGGCATCATCCACTACTGGACTTCGTCCACGGCTGGGGCATCCACTGCCGGGGCATCATCTACTGCTGGGACTTCGTCCATGGCTGAGGCATCATCCACTGCTGCGACTTTGTCCATGGCTGGGGCGTCGTCCACTGCTGCGACTTTGTCCGTGGCTGGGGCATCGTCCACTGCTGGGACTTCATCCGTGGCTGGGGCATCATCCACTGCTGGGACTTCGTCCATGGCTGGGGCATCATCCACTGCTGGGGGCATCATCTACTGTGGGGGCATCATTCACTACTGGACTTCATCCACTGCTGGGGCATCATCCACTGCTGGGGCATCATCCACTACTGGACTTCATCCACGGCTGGGGCATCCACTGCCGGGGCATCATCCACTACTGGACTTCATCCACGGCTGGGGCATCCACTGCCGGGACATCATCCACTACTGGACTTCGTCCACGGCTGGGGCATCCACTGCCAGGGCATCATCCACTACTGGACTTCGTCCACGGCTGGGGCATCCACTGCCGGGGCATCATCCACTACTGGACTTCATCCACGGCTGGGGCATCCACTGCCGGGGCATCATCCACTGCTGGACTTCGTCCATGGCTGGGGCATCATCCACTGCTGGGACTTTGTCCATGGCTGGGGCATCATCCACTGCTGCGACTTCGTCCATGGCTGGGGCATCGTCCACTGCTGCAACTTCGTCCATGGCTGGGGCGTCGTCCACTGCTGGGACTTCGTCCATGGCTGGGGTGTCGTCCACTGCTGGGACTTCGTCTACAGCTGGGGCATCATTCACTGCTGGGACTTCGTCCATGGCTGGGGCGTCGTCCACTGCTGGGACTTCGTCCGTGGCTGGGGCATCATCCACTGTGGGGGGCATCATCCACTGCTGGGGCTTCATCCATGGCTGGGACATCATTCACTGCTGGGGCTTCATTCATGGCTGAGGCATCATCCGTGGTTGTTTTGCTCAATCTATCTGAGCCACAGATCCAGATTATTAAACAATAATTTGAGTTCCACTTTTACAGTTTTTGTTTGTTTTAAAAGTTATTTAAATTGAATGAAGTAACTAAACCAGAATTTTTCCCTTTTAATTATTTCTATTTTTATAAAGAATTGTTTCAAGAAAATGGATGCCCCTGTCTGTGTTTGTGAACAGGAGTGTTGGGTCTAAAGGCTTTCTCTGGTAGCTCTGCAGGAAGATTGCCCACCTCACCCTTGCTTTCTGCGGGTTCCAGAGGCTTCCATTTAAAGGAGCATCTCTCCCCACTCTGCCTCACCCGACACCAGCTCTCCTGTACCCACTGGCTTTCTAAACACTTTCTTCCACCTTCACCTCATTGCATTCAAGACTCTGGAGAATAGTCAAAAATTATAAAAAGGTGGGAGTGGGGTGATCTGGAAATTCCTGCTATAATATTTTTAAAGGAATTTACTGGAAACTATTCATGTTTTAAATAAAGCCATCCCTTACTTAGCACTAGAATATCAACCCATTCATTTTTTTAACAGAACTTTGAGATATAATTCAAATGTTTTTTATATGAACATATGTGTATGTGTATATACAACTATATGTATGTATATATACACATGGCTGTATATGTATATACACAGATATGTATAGTTTTAGGACACAAAAATACTGATCTTGATTGAGAAAAAAGCATTGGTCTACATAAACGTTGAAGGTATCTGGCATAGCAAAAGTCCCCTTTAAGAAAATGACTTACAAAACACAGTGACAGAAAATGCTCACAGCGTGTATATGTGAAGAATGTGTCACGGCCCCAGCTGTCAGCATTGCCAGTGTTGCTGCTGTCCTCAGTGCAGACAGCTGTGGCATTTGTTCAGAACCTTTGGATGCTGAGGGTGGCTGAGCCGGCCCTGCCTGGTCCACAGACCCTAAATTGGACAGAGTGGGGGACTGGGTCAGAATCAGCATAATGAGGGTGGGTGTGTGGAGCAGACCTGACTGGATCCCTGTCCCCACATGAGGTGCCCACTCCTGTGTACAGTGAGTGAGGAGGGAAAGACAGGAGCCCTGGGGATGGATCAGATGCCACTCAGCTTCCTGACACTGCTATGGAGCCTCAGCTTTCCGAAGCCACCTTACATCTCACAAAGCCTTCACGGGAGCAGAGCCACTGCATTTAAGAGCTGTGACCTGCCTGTTCCTGGGCCCCTCTGCCCTGAGTTCTCACAGCTGACCCGGTGGGGTGAAGGTGTGTCCTAGCAGGTCAGTGTTGCCACCCACATCTACCCAGTGGGCACCCTGATGACCAAACTCCCATGGAGGCTCTGAGTCATTTTCCAGCTGGGAGAGGCCATCTCAGGAGTATCCCTCACTGTCCCACACTGCCCTCAGACCCCAAAGCCTTCCTGCCTCTGACACACCAGGGCATCTCAGGTGGAGAGCCTTGGCTGTCCTGATCCTCCTTTCTGAAGCTGCTCACGATGTCAGAGAGGGGCCAGGGCAGCCGGGAATCCTAAAGGGGGCGTGGGTTGAAGGGAGGTCACTTGTTCCTGCCAGCTGTGCCGGCAGAGCATGTGTTGCACTTTCTATCTGTCGGTGTTTCCTGGGACCTAGAAGCAGAGTTTACTCACACTATTAACACTCTCATCATCAGCCACCTAAAGGCCTCTCTTTCATATTTTTCTTTATCACCATTTCAAATCATGTTTTCCTCCATCTCTTAGTCACCAACTCAAGTGTAAATCATACGGTTCCACTCCAACTTCCAAATCATCTCTACAGATACTTAAAGAATTCATAGTGTGCTTTTATTTCTTAAGCAAATAATTTTTCCTCTTTAGGCCTCATCTGGTTTATTTTTTATTTTTTCTAAGATTTAAACTCAGACTTAAACATTTAGTTTTATCCATGTGTGCATATGAACCATTTCTGTTACTTCCAACGGGTCAGCATTGTGTAAGCCATATTTTAATTTAAACCCTGTGCTGAGCAGCCAGGTTGCTGCCGATACTGCGTGACCAGTGATGACTTCCTCCTGCGCATTTCCCTCAATCTCTGAACCACTGTGGACTAGCCGCATGGAGGGTGCACACTTAATGTTACTATGTGCTGAGGGATGTCCTGCAGGATGGCTGAGCTTGTAAATATCCCAGTTGTAAGAGCTGAAGCTCCACAGCCTGACTGAAAATTTATTTTTATTTTTTAAATTGCAACGTTAGTTGTCTGCTCAACACTCACGGGTTTCATGCCTCACCTAGAAGTAACTGCACAATTCTAGGGCATTCACAGGAACCTATAGGTTTTGCCTGCACTTGCCCCTGGCTGGCTGATCTCCAAACCCTCTCCCTGGCTTCCTGCTGAGGGGGCTCTGGCTGCTCCTGCCACTCCTATCCTGCTTCCCGCAAGCCCTTTTGCTTTGCTTTCTGCTCTTCCAGGCAGCTCCTCCCACACAGACGTGCTGGGCTCCACAGGGGTTTCTTTCACCTCAGGTGGATCAGAACATGTGTTCATGTGACTTTTATTCATCCATGTTTCACCTTCTCTAAATTGCTTTGCTGTGATATTTGTCTATTTTTAGTGACATTTCCATTTTATCTGTCTTTTCTATTTTTTTTTCTGAAATCTAGATTGTCCTTGCTAATATCTTTCCATTGTTCCATATCCCTCTGCAATTTTGCCTGTTGGATTCTTCTTCTAACAAAGCACCTTAAATAGCCATTCAGGAGTTCATAAAGTTATGTGCTTTATCAGAATTCTAGAAACCTCAGCAAGTTCAGCACATGAAAATGCACTCACTCCCAAGCCATTAGCAGAGTACACATTGGAACTAGTTTCTCTTACACCCACCAGAATAGGCACATTATCGGAGACAAAAGTGCAAAGGGTGGTGAGGATATGGAGGAGCTTGAACTGTCATGTTACTCTGGGAACATACTTAGTTTCAACCATTTTGATAAATGGATTTCTAGTGTGTACCACAGTCATCAGCACCTGTAACCCTACAGCCCCACTCCTGCCACCTATGTCCAGGAGACATCTATGAGCCAAGGATGTTGGTGTCCACCTGGGGGACTTCACAGAAGCCTTGTTTCAAGCAACCATCATGAGAAACAGCAGAGTGAATGTAAAAAAACACGGATGAATGAACTAGTTGTGCCAACTTTCAACAATGTTACATACTGACCCAGCAGTACAAAATGACAGATATTTCATCACGTGGAACACGGGTGAAATTCACATATTCACATATAATTTTCAACCAGACACAAAAGAGTATATACTGTAGGTTCGCATTTATATGATGTTTAAAAATACATTTAAAATGTGTTGATCATGATCAGAGTAGGTATGACCTGGGGTTACTGCCTGGAAATTAGCTGCAGAGGGACTGGCAGGGGGCTTACATCTGGGTGGTGTAACACAGTGTTTGTAGGAAGGCAGCAGTCTGCGCATGGCATATGTGTGCACTGCGCCACGGGTAAAACAACCATCACCTAAAAACTAATGCATATCATATCTTTCCACCATGCAAACATCCATCCTTATTGTCTCCTGAGGAGTCTATCCACATTTTAAGTAGAAGCAACTTCAATTTTGTATGTACAAGAACACGCTCACACTGCTCTCTTTTAACTGGGAAAATCATGATAGCAAATTATGTAAAAGACATGACAAGAAAGGTGGATTAAAAGTCAAACTCTTTCAAATACTGTTGCCAAAATCCAACACAATATGTTAGCAATCTTGATTCCAAGGTTTTTTTTTTTTAATTTTCCTTTGAGTTTGGGATACGTGTGCAGAATGTGCAGGTTAGTTACACAGGTATACATGTGCCATGGTGGTTTGCTGCACCTATCAACCTGCCATCTAGGTTTTAAGCCCCACATGCATTATTTGTCCTACTGCTCTCCCCTTGCCCCCTGCCCCTGACAGGCCCCAGTGTGTGATGTTCCCCTCCCATACTTATAAGTAAGAACATGCGGTGTTTGGTTTTCTGCTCCTGTTTGCTGAGGGTGATGGCTTCCAGCTTTATCATTGTCCCTGCAAAGGACATGAACTCACTCTTTTTTATGGATGCACAGTATTCCATGGTGTATGTGTGCCACATTTTGGTTTTGTAAAGGAAAGACTGGAGTTTTGATACGGATATAAATGTGGGATGAGGACAGGATCCCTACTGTTTAGGGTGCTGCTGGGGAGAGTGGTGAGAAGAGACAGAGCCCTCAGGTTAGAGGAATGGACATTTAATTAGAAATAGGACCTGGGTGGTCCTCAGGGACAGTCCTGGGGTGGGGTCTCCAGGCTGTAGCTGTGGAGAGTTCCCTCTAAGAGGATAAGGGACTCTGTGCATTGTCCCTGCGGGGCTTGGGATGAAATAGGAGTCTGAAGATGCTGACCTTTGGTTTGGAAGAAATGAACAGGAAGAAAGGTCCACTCTGTGCTGGTGCAGCCACTGCCCATCCTCAGCCAGGCCTTAGTCCAGCTGCACAGACAGTGGCTCAGACCAATAGTAAGTCAGGTGGGAAGCTCTATAAACTAAGTTCATCAAGCCACTGACACTCCAGCCCAGGCGCCCCTTATCAGATAAGGGCATTAGCTGCTCACCCAGGGTTGGTCAAGTGGAGGGAAGCGAAGCGGTCATGTGACAGTTTAGAAAGTTGCTTTCTAATACAGTTGGGTGTTACAAAGCCTTATACAGTTAGGGGTTAGTTGGGTGCAGGGGTCCCTTGCTGCCAACTGATCATTGGAAATGTGTAGCCCATGGCAGCTGACTGTGACGCTGCTATGAAAGGATTGCCCTGTTTTGAATCACCCTCGTCTTTCCAAGGGGCTTCGTTTGAGATAAACCACATCCTGTTTGGGGTCTGGGATGGAAAGGAAGAGACAGAGACCGGGTCTTGTGTCCAAGCTCTCTTCTGGGCTCAGGCATCTATTCCAGGACATCAGCCCTCCCACAGAAACCTTGGGCCAGGACGTCTCGAGGGTCAGGGGAGTTCATGTTTTGGGGGGTCTAGAGCACGATCTGGAGGTCTGGAGTGTGAAGACATCTCTGGCCCCGAGGCCTCAGGCATGTTTCTGCCCCAGGTGCATCACACAGCAGTGTGGTCACTGGAAAGACACGTGCCTTTAAGAGAATTTCTTCCAACTGTGAAGTGCAGGCCAGAGCTCCTGCCATGCCCACTTTCAGGGCTGATGTGGGCATCACAGGAGATGGTCACATATACTGTCCATGCGCTGGAAAGCCTCCCACAGGCAAATGAAGAAAAGCCAACTTCTACCCTCCCCTGCCCTGAAGCATCCATGCCCCCTCTCTGGTCACCCACTGTCAAGTGTGTAGCTTCTTCTCCCAGGCATGTACTGATGGAGGGATCATGGAGCATTGAAGAATCAGCCACTTTTTCTAAAGCTTTGACTCTGTTCAAGGATCTTTGGCCTCATCATGCTAACCAGTCAGCCCTATTAAAGTGTTTAGGCAGCAGTGCAGAGAACTGGAGGCTGAGGGGTTGCAGGATGTTCCCCGGTTTTCGTGCCTCTAAGTGGGATTGAGCCCAGGCCCTCAGGCCCCAGCCCCCATGCTCAGTCACTCTGCTCAGCTGCCTTTCTGGACCATCTCATCATTGAGGCATTTTCCACACAACCTTTCCCTTAGGTGTTTCAAGTGCACGTGAGAACCCAAGATCTTCCGAAAGCCCAGCGTTGGCTCAGAGGCTGTCGGGGAGTCAGTGCAGTGGGATCCACCGTTTGAGCTCTGCATCAATTATGGTTTCTTTCCTCTGGTCTTCTGCCAACAAGATGTCAGCAGCTCTCTTTACTGTGAGTGCATTTTTCAGGTTCTTAGCTGATGAATTTGAGGAGGAAAGCATTTTCCTCCTGCAAGAATCTATACCACCCCAGACCAGCAGCAGGTCAAGGGGCCCCCGACTACAGGCACAGCTGCAGACGGTGAGCTGAGGGCACTGCAGATACTCAGCCCTTATGTTGATTCAAGAATATGATTCAGGTTTGTTCCAAAGTTGCATATTTAAAATAAAGCAATAAAAATGCTAAGCCATATTGTTATTCATGTGAGAAAATTTTAATTTACTGTTCAATCAGTAGTGTTTCAACCACATAAAGATACATTCACAGCTCACTTGGTTCACATTTAATAGCGAAACACATCTGAAGCTCTTGATTAGACATTAACTGATTGTTGAACATTTGCTGCAATAGATCGGCCTCCAAAATAGTGTTGCAAAATGACTCTTTAATTAATAGATGTTATTATTTGGATAACTTTTACATTAGCAAAAAAAATAGAACAGATACTGAAGTTAGCACAGGCCCCTTTCCTCCATTTCCCCTGTAACTGACATAGCAGAATGGTGCATTTGTCATGGTTAATGAACCAATATTTACACACTATTAACTATATGTCAGCATTATGGATTACTTTCTATTTTGCATTTTCATAATTTTTTTAAATTTGCAATGTCTTGCTCCACCTTGCATGCACTCATTGTTCTCCTGCTGACAACCCCCTGTGCTTCACCTGTTATTCTGTCTGTTCCTTGGAAACAGCTAATTTTTTTTTTAAGACGAATCTCACTCTGTTACCCAGGCTGGAGTGCAGTGGCACGATCTGGGCTCACTGCAACCTCCGCCTCCTGGGTTCAGGCAATTCTCCTGCTTCAGCCTCCTGAGTAGCTGGGATTACAGGCACGCGCCACTATGCCCAGCTAATTTTTTGTATTTTTAGTAGCGATGGGGTTTCACCATGTTGACCAGGAGGGTCTCGATCTCTTGACCTCATGATCCACCCGCCTCTGCCTCCCAAAGTGATGGTATTACAGGCATGAGCCACCGTGCCCGGCAAGCTAATTTTTTTTAAAGACCAATCTCACTCTGTTACCCAGGCTGGAGTGCAGTGGCATGATCTCGGCTCCCTGCAACCTCCACCTCTCAGGTTCCAGTGATTCTCGTGCCTCAGCCTCTCGAGTGGCTGGGATTGCAGCTGCCCACCACCACACTTTTAGCAGAGACAGGGTTTCCCCATGTTGGCCCGGCTGGTCTCTGACTCCTGGTCTCGAGTGATGTGCCCACCTTGGCCTCCCAAAGTGCTGGGATTTCAGGCATGAGCCACCACACCTAGCTGGAAACAGCTGATTTGTGAAATTGTCTCTTCCTTTTTTACAAAATGACACCTCGGTTGAGTCATAGAGTATGTAGCTTCTTCAATAGACATTAAAGATCATGCCATGTTGGTCCATGGTGCCAGCATCTGGAGGCTCTGAACCATCCCAGCCTCCAGAACTGTGAGAAAGAAAAAACTGCATTTATACCACTCAGCCCATGGTATTTGGGTTATCTTTTCTTTTCTGGGGACAGGGTCTCACTGTGTTGCCTAGGCTGGAGCGCAGTGGTGCGATCTCAGCTTATTGCAGCCTTGACCTTTTGGGTTCAAGTGATCCTCCCATCTCAGCTGGGACCACAGGCACACACCACCATGCCAGGCAAAGTTTCTTTATATTTTTATAGAGACGGGGGTCGCACTATGTTGCCTAGGCAGGTCTTGATCTCCTGGCCTCAAACAATGTTGGGATTCACTCAGGGTGGCTGGCAAGTTATTAAGAGAAATATCAGGGAAAGTTACAAGATATAGTCTCAAACCTTTTGGAAGGCCAAAAGCTTTTCATAACTTGTAATAATGGAACAGGCTGAAGGCAGCCAGTTCTTACCTTAGAGCATGAGGTCATGGGTAAAAATTAGGGATAATAGAAGCTTCCCCAGTTAAGTCTGTTTACCCCACATTCCTTTGCCTTTAACTCCCTTGTTTACTCACATGGTGTTAAAACGAAACTTTGAGCCGATGGCCCTCTATGGGGAGGTCAAAGGGAGATTACCCCTTAATGGTGTTTGCTCTGGGCCCTGGAACCAAATCTATAACGTGTTAATTATCCACAAGCATGTTGAATTAGAGCTTCTGTCATTAAATCTAAACTGAATAAATGTGAGGAGGGACAGGTATTGAAGGGTTGGGTAGCTGCAATGGCCCTCTGAGAGCAGCTGACTTGTTCACGGTACTTTGTGTGTGGAGGGTATTTATTCATCTGTCACAGGGTCAGGGTTTGCAGGACAGGCCCCAGCAGGTGGGGATCAATGTCTCAAAGCAATCCACCTGCCTCAGCCTGCCAAGGTGCTGGGATAAGAGGTGGGAGCCTCCGCACCCAGCCAGCCTTGTTCTAGCAGCCTGCACTGACCCTGGCCGACTCTTCCAGAGGACACTGGTTGGAGAGGGCAGTCAGGAGGGGCAGTGTCAGGCTTTAAACTGTGTGAAATGGGAAGTTTTGCCCAGCAGCAAATTCTCTCTGGATTAAGAGTTTTGTGATTGGCAGCCACAGTGAACTAGAGAGACGCATCCTCCAGGGAAAGCCTGCACCTCCTCCAAGGTGTGTGTGCTGGCTTTGACCACTGCTTTCCATCTGGGACTCTGTGTTCACAGTGGGAGCAAAAGGCCTGAGAAACACCACGCAGCGTGACTGGTCCTCATGGTCTCTTCTCTCCTGTAATTGCAGGTGGCCTCAGGAAAACAGCCCGGATTCTGCAATCACTGACTCACTGATGAAAAATCCAGATGGAAAGAAAGATGGGGCTTTCCTGCTGCCTTCAGTTTGGAGATCTGCTTCCAGCTTCCTGCTGGGCACAAGGTGGGGCAGTGGAAGGAGCAGTTTTTGCAGGTGAAGAACCCGGGCCTCATTGTACAGTCCCTGGAGGAGCCATGTCCCTCCAGGTAGGTGGGTTTCTGTGCATGGGACTCTGGGGGGTCTTCATGGGTGTCATGCGGTGTGACAGTGTGTGGGTGGGAGTGTGTTTCCTCAGGAGACGTGTCCCACCTACGCAGCACAGGTGTCACATCAACGTTCTCTAGGGGAACCCCACCACCACTCTGTGCTTTCCACACATTTACACGTTCATGGCTCACCACAGCCTTACCACACATTGACACGTTTGTGGCTCACTTTCCAGCCCCGTGCCTCCGAAAATGAGGCACAGAGAATGAGCCATGCTCCTGAGCTTCTCTGTGACAGAGATGCAGGTGAGTGAGGAGTGGGGCCCTGTGTGGAAGCTCAGGACCACTGGGAGGCATTTCTCACTCAGCAGCGGGCTCAAGGGTTGCAGGGCAGGGGTGATTGAGCCCCACGCATATGCCTGGAAGTACCTGGGCATGCAGAGTTCCAAGACACCACCCACAGTTAAAAGGTGGCCCCAGTGCTCACATAGCCCAGGTCATCTGTGCACATGTCACAGATTTTCACCCAGCCATTAGCCTAAAAAGTCCAAGCCATGGAAACAGAGTAGAAGGGTGGTGTTGGAGAGTGAAGATAATGGAGAGCTGGTGAAGGGCATTAAGTTTCAGTTACACGGTGAGTTCGTTCTGGAGACCTGGCACACAGCATGGTGACCGTAGTTGATAGTGATGAACTGCACACTCAGAATCTGCTGAGGAAGCAAACCTGGAATATTCTCACCACACATGCAAGCGGCAACAATGTGAAGGGATGGGAATGGTTATGAGCCTGATGGTGGTCATCATTTCACATTGTTTGCCTTCACATTTTATACCTTATATATACATATTTTAAAATTGTTCAACTGTCTCAATAAAGCCAGGAAAATATCCTCAGAAATATTCAAAGTCTGTGAGCTACACATCCTGGAAGTGATGAATTAGAACCGGCAGGACCCCTGATGGTCAGTGAGTCCTATCAGCCTGGCTGAAGCGCCCCAGGACAGCAGAGTTAGAGCACCAGCTCCTGGCCCACACCTCCCCCTGTAAGGAGCCACCCTTCCGGCCTGTGTGGGCAAGCCCAGGGGATGTCAGAAGATACTGGCAGTTTCGCGGCAGTTAAACATGACAGGAGAGGTCAGGGGACTTTCTTGTTGCATGACAGTGTAGAGTTGGGCACATGGGGACACTGAGCATTTCCTGATGATTTAGGTGGCCTCTCGCTTCACAGCTGAGGACTCTGAGCCTCATCCCAGTCCTGCTTCTCTTTTCCAAGCCTCTTCCACCCAGGAGGATGACCCAGCAGCAGCTGAGCCCATTCGGAAAACCCGCCATGCCCATGCACGGCAGGGCTGCGTCCATCTCAAGCATCCACAGGCACCACTGCCAGTGCACTCCCAGCCATCCCCTCTGTCCTTCTAGCCCCGCTGAGAGGCTGCTGGGGGAAGAGTCCCACCTCACAGCAAGGAAGGAGTGCCTGTCTTTGTCCAAAATAGGGGCGATGCTTCATTGATTTATTTTATTCCAAATTCATTCATGTATGAAAATCTGGCAATATACATAACATGTGATACATACTGTTTCCTGGCAAGATAGGGTCAGTCACGAATGGCAGCCTCAGCTTATAAACAAACCGGGAGAGAGCCTGCCCTCAGCACCGGTTCTTCCTTCTTCTAGGACTAAGAATTTTCCAATTGCCAGCCGAAATAGACTAGGGAGACCCACGCTCCAGGGAAAGCTCCTGCATGGCCTACAGGTGTCCTCACCCTCCCTGCGGGGCTTTGACTGGGCTACAGTTTCCCCTCTGTTTTTCTAAAGCAACCTGTTCTGTAATTAGGATACAGAAGTGCCGGGAAGGGAAGAGTGTGGTCCCTTTAAATGATACAAAACGGGAAGGGCAGGGCTGGGTAGAGGAGGGTGAGGTCCCTGGTAGGGCTCCACCCCCATGGACCTAGGTGAGGACAAGCACTCCTGCCTTTGTGCAGAAATGTTGCATTTCCCAAGACCACCCTGGCCCACCACGTTGAGAGAAGCATATCAGTGGAGCAACACAGAGGTGGCTGAATGTTGAGAGGGATGCCCTGTCAGGTGCCAGCATGCGGTCAGGCCACGGGCAGAAGCAGAATGACGTGGAGTTTGGCCAGAGTGGTCGAAGAAGAGTCCCACCACTGGGGAAGGGTTGGGCCGCCAATGTCCCCCCTCTAGGGGAAAGCCATCTCCCTGCTTGCTTCCCGATCTGAGAGCTTCTCCCACTCAATAAAACCTTGCACTCATTCTCCAAGCCCACGTGTGATCCGATTCCTCCCCTACACCAAGGCAAGAAACCCTGGGATTGAGAAAGCCCTCTGTCCTTGTGACAAGGTAGAGGGTCTAATTGAGCGAGTTAACAGGCGCCACCTGTAGACAGCAAGCTAACATGCTTGTGGATAATTAACATGGTGAAAAGAGTGACCCAGAGCAAACACCGTTAACGGGTAATTCCCCTTTCACCTCCCCCTGAGAGGAACATTCAGCACAAAGTTTACATGAGGAAAAGAGAAGAGGCAAAGGGATGTGGGGTCAACACCTAACTGGGAAAGCCTCTCATCATCCCCAGCTTTTCCCCAACGTAATGGACTGGCTGCCTTCAGCCTGTCCGAATAAAACCTCACAGCCTTCCAAAAGGCTTGAGACTAATCTATAACTTTCCCTAATATTTTGCCAGCCACCCCAAGTGAATTCCAACAGAGACTTCCCAGGGGCAGCCCAGCCAGGCCTGTGGCTTCAGAGATCAGGAAGGGGGAGGGGGTGAAATCAGAAAAAAAGGAAATATGTGTAATTTGTAAAATGTTAATGATACAGTTTATTTTATTTTATTTTTTTGAGACGGAGTTTTGCTCTTGTTACTCAGGCTGGAGTGCAATGGCACATTTCTTACAAGCTGTGCTTTTACTATAGACACATGATTTCCTATGAAGCCTGCCTCAGTAACACTGATTTCAACACAGAACTACTGCGCTATTTGCATCAAAGCAGCCCATGGCCGAGTCATGGAGAGGTGGAGAAAAGAGGGGACAACATTCTCAGGACTGTCAGGCCTTGTACCCTGGGTTGGGGTGGAAGAACTCAGCAGAGGTGCAGCCTGGCTGGAGTGGGGGATGGCCCCGGCCCTGACAGTGCAGGGGAATTTGGGGCTTCCTTTCCCGTGGTCTCAAGCCCTGTGTGATCAGCACTGAGGCTGCTGTCCCATGTCAGTGTCATCATCAGCCTCCTGCACTTACTGGAGCCCAGGGAAGCTCTGGGAGGCTGAGCTGCTGACTGGGGCTGAGACCTGCCCTGGGATTCAGAGCAGGCTCATCCCAGCAGAGCAGATGTTGAGGCATTTCCTGGCTGTCCTGGCAGCAGGACCTCAGTTATCCCCGATGTTGCCGGTGTTCCCTGCGGGTGGAGATTCTGCTTCCTGGAGGCTGAATCCTGAGGACCGCTGGGTCAGCACAGGCTGAGACCTGACTTTTGGAGGGACAGAGAAGCTGGAAACTGCAGAGTCCATGACAGTGTGTGCTCAGAGAGGAGAGAGGGGTATGTGGGGGTGAGAGAGGGAGAGAGGAATGACCATGCCCCTGTGGCCTCAGGGAGCCGTTCCCTCCAAGGCAGGTGTGAGTGGCCTCCATTTCTCCCAGCACCTCCCCAAACCCAGAGGGCAGCTCTCCGTGCACATCCATCTCTGGGCTGGTTCTTCTCTGCGAGACCTGTCTTGGAGCAGTTTATGTTTGCAGTAGGGAGGAGGAATGTAGAGCAGATGAGCCAAATGTTACCAATTCCCCCTCCTCAGAGTGCCAGGCCCGGCAGAGGGACAGACGCCATCCACTGTCTTCCCGGCAGGTCTGGGCTGCAGGCACAAGACCCACAGCTGTGGGGACTTCAGGTCTCAGGAAGCCCAGGGCAGCGGGGACCTCACAGACCCACCTTCCTGCTCCCCACACCACAGCCATGCCCATGGTGCCCTGCCATCACCTGATCTCTGAGCGGGTGACCAGGAGAGATTCTCTACTTTTATATTGTAAAAGGGCTTGTGCAAGGGACTTCAGGGACCTGTGCCAAATGGTTTGTGTGGCCGAGGTGCTGTCCTGGAAGTTCTAGGCGAACTCATTGTGGAGCAAAAACATAACAGCGCCTGCAGTGAGAGGCTGCCCACCCTCCATCTGCTAAGACTTCAGTTCTCACCTTGTGCAGGGCCTGAGGCAACTTCCAGGGAGGTTAGTTCATTATTTGGAAAGGAGACAAAAGAAAGAAAAAAGAAAAATAACAAAGAAGAAATGCATCAGTAGCCTCTCTCCGGCTGGAGGAACACAGCACTTGTAGGAAATCAGCAAGAATTTACTCTCTTATTAAAGAGATTGGCCAAGGGTGAGGAGCAGAGAGCCCGGCCATGGGGCTGCGAGGAGGAGTCAGGCTGTGAAGGGCCGTGTGCTGCTCTGATGTCTGGAGATCGTCCTCCCTAGTGAGAAGTCCCTGGAGAAGGGAACCCACAGCAGAAGCAGGGTCACGTGGAGCTGTGTTAAGACCTGAGAGGCCCTAGAAGAGAGTGATTGGTGAGTCCGGGGGCTGTTAGCAGTGAGGGTGGTTAGTGGCCGTGTCCCCCTCACGTGTCGTCTGGCTGGGACAGAGGAGAGCGTGTCCGTGTGCAGGGTGAGTGCCTATGCGTCAGCCCTGGACGCATCACTGGACACACCAGGCTCCCTGTGTGGAATCAGTTGCTGAAGCGCATGTGCGGATGGATGTGGCTGTACTGACCAGGATTTCCAGGCACAGAAAACAGTTCCCACTCCTAATTTAGTCCGGTTCCTGGGGGATGGGCCTTGGGCTGTGTTGCCCCGACCGTCTGTGCGTTCCTGAGATGACCGAGGCTGACTTATGATAAGGCACCACCTGTTTGCTCATCTTTCTCCTGCTCGTGGGCATGTCTCACTAAGAGGCAGGTGGCTCCTGAGGGGCTCCACAGAAGGTAGTGGAAAGACACTCACAGCCACCGTCTCTGGGCCCAGGGGTTTTGTCTTACACACTTTCTGTCTGAACACAGCGAGGAGCTAAAGCAGCTTCCACTGCCAAGAGCAGTAGCACAGTGAAAATCAGACTCAGCAGGAGCCCTGGTGCTTGCCTGAGTCTGGGTCCTATCTCAGGTGGAACCGGGGATGTGTCCCAGCATTTCATATAGTCACCAACACGGAAGCCACTGCTCAGGGTGCAGGAGAGCAGATGCCCTCGGGGATGCACAGGTGGGGAGTGGCCGAGTCAGCATAGGGTGCAGGTGAGCCTGAGATACCCCCGGGGATGCATAGGTGGGGAGTGGCCGAGTCAGCACAAGGTGCAGGTGAGCCTGAGATACCCCCGGGGATGCACAGGTGGTGGGCAGACGAGTCAGCACAGGCGCAGGTGCAGATGGGTGAGTGTGGGCCCCCACTAGTGTAAAGCTCATGGGGTCTGAGGTGCAGGAGCTGACACAATCTGGGAACTGAAACCTGGTCTCCAAGGCCTGCCCGGCCTGTGCAGTGATCGAGGAGTTCTGGGGGAGGAGCCCAGGCCTGGGGGGACTCAGCCCCTGAACCCCCGGTGGGGCAGGAGTGCCCAGGCCTCTTTTCCTTCCACCCTCTCCAGAGGAGGGGCTGCTTCTGCAGATGCATTTCTGTCTGGGACTGCCCAGCCCTCCCTGAGCCCTGGGGCTGGGGCTGGGCTCAGGCTGCAGACCCAGGAGGGGGAAGGTTTGCTTTATCCATTGGGGGAGCCCTGAGAGGAAACACCTGCCGAGACCATGCAAAGGTCCCTGCTCAGAGACTCTGCTGGGCCAGAGAGGACCTGGCTACTGAGTCCCCCGATCAGTCTGCCCTGGCTCCTTGGAGTAAATGATCATTACTGAGTGGCTGTGTAGGGACCACAGCACCATCCCTCGTGCCTCTCCTGGTCACAGGCCACACACTCCACCATGGTCCAGAGACCTGAGAGCCCCGATGGTCCCTGCCATTCACCAGCCACAGTTCACACATCCACGGTTACACTCCCACGTGTGAGCCTGAGGGCTCTTCTCCCTCTCATCACACATCACGTCTCACCATGGCAAGACAGTCCTCATAACCCTCCCATCCCCATCTTCACCCTTGATGGGACAGGGGCCCATCAACAAAAATGCACAGAGACATTATTCAAGAGACCATTTTTAAGAAAAGAAAGACGCGCTTCTCTTGTGACTCCTCCATCCTGAGGAAGACGAACAAGGACACCACCCTCCCAGCATGCACCAGCACCACAGCCCGGAAAGGGTGCAGGGTGGCGGGGGCCCACACAGGAGGGTGTGCACTTTAGGGTGGGATTGGGGCTCTGGAGAAATTCAGAAGGCTTGGAGTTGCCCAGAGAAATAAGGACCAGGACCAGGAAGTCCCCACACTCAGTTCAATCATATTTACTAAATATAATTTACAGTAATTCACCTGAAATTCTTAACAGTGTATCCTACCACCCATCACTGAAGATTCTGGACATTATTTTAAAGGCTTGTTTTAGTTCTGGGTGACAATCTGGTCCCCTTTCCTGCTCTCTTGCCTCTGGGGCAAGGAATCAAGATGCCAAAGATGTCCTTGTTCTTCTTGACAGGCTCAGGCTGAGGAATAAATGCAGCCCCTCCATTCATTGGAAGTCACCCCTGTGTCAACCCCACCTGCCTTCCTCAGTCCAAGGCAAATGGCTGAGGTGGAGGGAAGTTCACCCTTCTGACCAGGAGACTAACACCACCGGGCCACACTGGAAGCTGTCACCATTTTGGTGACAGCTTCCTTGGGATGCTCTAGTTTGCATCCGGGCCCCAAAGGAGTCCCTTCTGTGATGGGCATGAGCCCAGTATTCCCACAATGACCCTGTGCAGGACAGGGCCTGAGGACAGGGCCAGGCTGCTCCAGCCATGAGGATGATGCCCTGAAGGGGACCCGAACACCCAAATTGGGGGGAAGGGTGAAAGCCATGAACTCTGTGCTTTCAGAAAGCTCCCCACACACCTAAGGGTCCAGGGCCTCTGTGATACTCAACCTAATCCTGTCACCATCGTCAATGACAGTCCCAACCAGGTGAGCTGTCCCCAACACAAGAGGGATCCTGCCTGCCCCAGAACACTTCAGCTGGCCCATGCTCCCAGAAGGGGAACACAGCCCCTGCATGAACCCCTGATCCTCCGTCAGTACTCTATGGGATGGGTCTTCATGTGAGAATGTCCCTCATTCCCAAGTGTCCCCAGGCCCACTGAAGTCTGGGCATGAGCAGCAAATGACCTTGGGGTGAGGGGAGACCTCCTTCCTCGGAGCCTCAGGAGAGGACAGTTCCAGAGACTGGAATGATCAGTTGGAGGGAAGGCAACCTCACTCAGAGCTGCTCAGTAGAGCTGGGCTTGGGGCTACTGGACCCAGTGACCACCAGAAGCTCTCAGACCACACACGTCCTAGACTCTGGGCTCTCATGGATGGGGCCATCATGTCCTTCCTAATCCATCATGCCCTTGGAGGCTGCTGAGCCCTGAGGACTGATTGATGCCTGTGTAGATATAATCAGAACTGGCCAGGCACGGTGGCTCACACCTGAAATCCCAGCACTCTGGAAGATTGAGGCAGGAGGACTGCTTGAGGCCAGGAGTTCAAGACCACCCTGGGCAACATAGTGAGATTCCATCTCTACAAAAATAAACAAAATTTTAAAAGTAGGCTGGCATGGTACCCTGTGCCTATAGTCTCAGCTACTGGGGAAGCTGAGGCAAGAGAATCACTTGAGCACAGGAGTTCAAGGCTGCAGTGAGCCGTGATCGCACCACTGTACTCCAGCCTGGGCAACAGAGCAAGACCTCATCTCTGCAAAGAAAAGAGAAGGCTGTGTGCAGATGGAGGCAGTGGCTGGAGTGACACAGAGGTAAGCGAATGAACAACAATTGCTGGCAAGGAGCAGAAGCTGAGATTCAGGGAGCAGGTCTTCTCTGGAGCCTCAGGAGCCAGCCCTTTGCGCCCCTCGAATGTGGGCATCTGGCCTCTGGCGCTAGGACACCGTGCGTTTGTCATCGTAAGCAACCCAGTCCCTGGCAGTTAGTTACGGACGCCCCAGGACGCTCATCCAGCCGTCTGACAAGGGCAAGCTCCAAGGAAGGGATTCCCTCCTTATGTATGTTGTTTGAAGATTTTACAATAATTTACTCTTGTATGGTTAATCATTGTTAACACAAACAAAATAGTAAAAAAAATGACTGACATCTTCAGTTGGGAGTTTGGTCTGCCGCTTATCAAGTGTGGAATCTTGAACAGGAGTTAAACATGTGAATGTCTCCATCAGGTCATCTGTAAAGTGGGAGTGCTCACACCCACAGGGCTCTTCCCAGGTTGCGGTTGGACTCTCCCTGGGCCCCTGTTCTCTCACCAGCCACGTTCACTCTTCCCCCAAAATGGCGCTAGTGACTGTGATGGTTTTCCATTCCCACCACGTTTGTCTCTAACCCCAGCAGCAGATCGATGTCAGTAGAACACAACTGAATGCTCCTCTCCTTCTCACGCCCCTTCAGGGCTTCCTCACGACCCACCAGATCAGGTGCAAGCTTCCCAGCCTTGCTGGAAACCCTCCACGTTCTGAGCTCCACCTGTCTTCCCATCCCCAGCCTTCCCCACCCCTGGTGGAAAAAAGTTGGGTGTGTGGATGGTTTCTGAATGCTGAGCATGGCCTTTTGCAGCCAGTCCACTCCTTACGCTGTCCCTATCGGAGTCTCCACCCTAAGCCTTTCCAGCCTGGAGGCTCCTCCCAGGGCCCCACAACAGAAGTGACTTCCCGGTCCTTTGAATTCCTATAGCACCAGGCCTACTATCCCCCATTAAACTGCAAACTCCTTTTGTGGAAAAGAACTTTATTCATTACTGTGCTATCACGCTATCTTATGGAGAACAGATTGTCAATAAATATTTGCTGAATAAAAGAATAACAGTTATAAAGCACTTGATTTATATGGATTAATACTGGTTCTAAAACTGAGAAATTACAAACCACTGATAATTCAGCCAGTACACACAAGTCTGGGCACAGCAGTTGTGAAATACTGAAATACCCACTGCCACTGACCCTTAGCATCCAGATGCCCCCACTGCCACTGCTCTCCTCCCTGAAGCACCTGGACCTCCCACAGGCTCCTAACTAAAGGGCTGACCACAGCAGGGAGCACCGAAGACCCAGCAGCCACATGGCCGGGTCTGCTGGAGAAAGCGTCCATCCTGACTGATCAGGTCCTGCAAGGTTTCAGTGTTAAATATTTTGATAATATCCCTGATTATAAATAAGGCTCAATTATATAGTTGGAAAACGATGCTTCTCCTCATTGTGAAATCTCTTAGAAGACTCCATAGATCCAGGACGGAAGTGGAAAATGATAGTATGTCCATCTCTGAAGATTGTGGGCATACTCATTAGCATTCCGTCTTCATGTAAACCAGAAGATATGCAGTTTCCTGCCTAGAGAGACGAGAAGACACATCCGCACAGCAGCATGAAATCTTCATCAGAAAAGGATGCTTCATTAATCCATGACAGGACAAGTGTCAGCAAACATCCAGGCAGCTGGATCAAGCCTTTCTCTATCCATCGCCTCGGAGAAGAACAAAATAGACGGCCTGGGAAGATTAGCACTAAGTTTCTGTTAGTTAATATCTAAAGCAAAGGCTAACAAGCTCCAGGCACACAAGCCAAATTCAACCCTGTCGGGTTTTTTAAATAAACTTTCAACTTTTATGTCAGATTTAGTGGGCACATGTACAGGTTTGTCACGGGTGTGTGAGCACAGTACACAACAGTTAGTTTTTCATCCCCCCTCCCTCCCCCGTCCAGCAGTTCCCAGTGTCTCTTGCTGCCATCTTTAAGTCAATGAGTACCCAGTGTTTAGCTCCCATTTGTAAGTGAGAATGTGCATTGTTTTTTTGATGAGACCGGTTCTTGCCCTGTCACCAGGCCGGAGAGCACTGGCACAGTAATAGCTCACCAAAGCCTCATACTCCTGGGTTCAAGTGATCCTCCTGCCTCAGCTTTAGCTTCCTGAGTAGCTGGGACTCCAGGTGTGTACCACCATGCCTAGCTGTAACTTTTAATTTTTTTTTTAGAGATGGGTCTTGCTTTGTTGCCCAGGCTGGTCTTGAACTCCTGGCTGAAAGTGATCCTCCCGCCTCGGCCTCCCAAACTACTGGAATTAAAGGTGTGAGCCCACACCCAGCCTCCAAGCCCACTTTTGGAAATAAATTTAACTGAACCCCAGCCAAACTCATTCGCCCAGGTACTGTCTGTCGCTGCTTTTGCTCCATGGGCAGAGTTCAGTGGCTGCAGCAGACACTGTACAGACCACAAAACCTGAAGAACTTTCTCTCCAGCCCTTTACAGGGGAAGGCTGCCAACCTCTGATCTCAATAACAGGGAAATCAATGGCAGCCACTAAGTGGCAGAGATTGGGTGGCTAAGAGGATGCTCAGAATAAACAGGAGAGAAAGATGAAAAGCAGAATGAGGATTTCACATGCGAGCCTCACCTAATCCATTACTTTTCAAATGATCAGGCCTATCTCTGTGGCGGAAAATCACCTCAGATACCGTTTCTGACATACAACCTCAAAGCTCAGCTAAGAAAACTTACAAAATCTCTCTGCTTTAACTTCATCCAGCCTCTTTCTCTTCAGCTTCTCCTCTGTGCTCATTGGTTATAAACATATTTATTGATACTTACTAATGCAAGTCAGAAAAAGAAATGTGAAAAAAGTCATCCTTCCTCCAAAAGAGTTCGTAGTCTAATGTTACAGCAAGTTACATAAGCAAACAACTTTACAAACCAGTGGCCGGGCGCAGTGGCTCACGCCTGTAACCCAGCACTTTGGGAGGCTGAAATGGGCAGATGGCTCAAGCCCAGGAGTTTGAGACCAGCCTGGCAACATAGCAAGACCTCATCTCTATAAACATTGTTTTAAAATATGGCATGGTGGTGCATGCCTGTAGTCCCAGCTATTCAGGAGGCTGAGGTGGGAGGATCGCTTGTGCTCAGGGGCTCATGGCTGCAGTGAGCTAGGGACACATCACAGTGCTCCAGCCTGGGCAATGAAGCAAGACCCCATCTCTAAAAATAACGTTTAAAAAAACAGTTGTGAGGCCGGGCGCGGTGGCTCATGCCTGTAATCCCAGCACTTTGGGAGGCCGAGGCAGGTGGATCACAAGGTCAAGAGATCGAGACCATCCTGGTCAACAAGGTAAAACCCCGTCTCTACTAAAAATACAAAAATTAGCTGGGCATGGTGGTGTGCGCCTGTAGTCCCAGTTACTCAGGAGGCTGAGGCAGGAGAATTGCTTGAACCCAGGAGGCGGAGGTTGCGGTGAGCCGAGATCCTACCATTGCACTCCAGCCTGGGTAACAAGAGCGAAACTCCATCTCAAAAAAAAAAAGCACAAAAAAACACAACAGTTGTGATCTTTGCTTTAATATTCCTGGAGTGTGACGTGTGAGGCAATCGGGGGAGCAGGGTGAGTGCTGAAGATGAGGCGGACAGTGAGCCATCAGCATGTCAGTAACAGGGGGATCGGATTGAACACTGAAATTATAGTATTAGAGTATGTGGGATTTGCTCATATACTTAATTTTACCAGTGGATTTCATACCTTCAAATGTTTTCTTTTTGCATGCTAGTGTTTTTTTCTTTCAGTTTGAAGAATTCTCGTTAGCACTTACTTCTTTTATTTTTCTTTTTTCTTTTTTTGAGACGGAGTCTTGCTCTGTCACCAGACTGGAGTACAGTGGCGCAATCCCGGCTCACTGCAACGTCTGCCTCCTGGGTTCAAGCAATTCTTCCGCCTCAGCCTCCCAAGTAGCTGGGACCACAGGTGTGTGCCACCACGCCCGGCTAATTTTTTGTATTTTTAGTAGAGACGGAATTTCACCATGTTGGCCAGGATGGTCTCAATCTCTTGACCTTGTGATCCACCCGCCTCGGCCTCCCAAAATGCTGGGATTACAGGCGTGAGACACCAGGCCCGGCCAGCATTCACTTCTTGTAACACAGGTCTGGCAGTGGTGAACGCTCTCCTCTTTTGTTTGTCTGGGAAAGACTTTATGCCCTCTTCATATTTGAGAAGACACTTTTCTAATACAGTACTGTTTTGTTTTTTTTTAAGACAGGATTTCACCATGATGGCCAGGCTGAACTCCTCACCTCACTTGATCCACCCACCTCAGCCTCCCAAAGTGCTAAGATTACAGGCGTGAGCCACCGCGCCAGCCCTCTAATACAGTATTCTCAAACGGCAGTGTTTTTCTTTCAGCACTTTGAAAATGCCATCCCTTTCCCTCCTGAGCTGTGTGATTTCCATTGAGAAATCGGCTGCCAGACCAATTGCAGCCTCTTTACCTGTTATTTGCTTCTTTTCTCTTGCTGCTTTTAGGACCCTTCTCTGTCCTTGACCTTTGAGCGTTTTGTGATTGTCGCCTTTTGGCAGCCTTATTTGGGTTGAACTGTCTGGTGTTCGACCTTCTTGTTCT
This sequence comes from Callithrix jacchus, assembly GCF_049354715.1. Classification (NCBI taxonomy): domain Eukaryota; kingdom Metazoa; phylum Chordata; class Mammalia; order Primates; family Cebidae; genus Callithrix; species Callithrix jacchus. The sequence goes on from NC_133502.1 coordinate 195,633,841, forward strand.
TGGGTATTTGTCTCTTTTTCAAGTTTGGAACGTTTTCTGGGCTTTTGTTTGTGTTTGGTTTTGAATCAGCTTTCCACCCTTTACTCTTGCTCAACTCCCTTTTGTGTGTGTTTGTTTGTTTTGAGACAGAGTCTTGCTCTGTCGCCAGGTGCCAGGCTGGAGTGCAGTGGCGCAATCTCAGCTCACTGCAACTTCTGCCTCCCGGGTTCAAGCATTTCTCCTGCCTCAGCCTCCCGAGTAGCTGGGACTACAGGCGTGCGCCACCAAGTCCAGCTAATTTTTGTATTTTAGTAGAGACGGGGTTTCACCATCTTGGCCAGGATGGTCTCAATCTCTTGAGCTCGTGATTCTCCCACCTCGGGCTCCCAAAGTGCTGGGATTACAGGCGTGAGCCACCGCCCCTGCCTCAACTCCATTTTGAACACCAAGAATTCTTAGATTTGGTCTTTCGAGGTAATTGTCTATATTTAGCAGACAATTTTATTGCATGTGATTCTTTTTGTTTGTTTGTTTTGCTCCTCTGTGTATTTTGTAGAAGCCTGTCTTTGAGCTTGCTGGTTTTCTCCCTCTACTTGATTCATTTAGCTGATTGAGAGCCTCTACTGATTTTTTTTTTTTTTTTTTTTGGAGACGGAGTCTCAGTCTGTTGCCCAAGCTGGAGTGCAGTGACACCATCTCAGCTCCTGCAGCCTCCGCCTCCCAGGTTCAAGCAATACTCCTGCCTCAGCCTTCCGAGTAGCTGGGACTACAGGCTCAGGCTGCCTTGCCTAGCTAATTTTTTTTTTTTTAATTTTAGTAGAGACGGACTTTCATCGTGTTGCCCAGGCTGGTCTCGAACTCCTGAGCTCAGGCAATCCACCTGCCTCAGCCTCCCAAAGTGCTGGGATTACGGGAGTGAGCCACTGTGCCTGTCCATGAATTCTTTAGTTGAGTGAATTTATTTCTCAACCCCAATATCTTTCTGTTTCATTATTCAAAATTTCAATTTCTGTGTTAAATTTCTCCTGTAAATTGCTGAATTACTTTTGTATGTTATCTTGGAGAGCACTGACTTTTCTCGAAACTGCTATTTTGAATTATTGGTCAGAGGTTCGCGTATTGTCTCCTTAGGGTCAGTAACTGGTTCTTTGCTTTGTCCATTTGAGCTCAGCGTTCCCCTCTTTGCTGTTGTTTCCTGTCATGTGAGTCTATGTCTTTGCATTAAAGGATTTGTTGTTTATTTGTCTTCTCTGTCTGGCTTGTTTCGTTTTTATCTGATATGTTTGCTTTGAGTTTTTTTTTTTTTTTTTTTTGAGTGCAGAATTGTTTTGTTGTTTACAAATACACAGCAGTCCTTCAAGTTTTCAAGTTTCATAAAAAGGAGGGGGGGTGGAGAAAGGGGGTAAAAAAACAAAAACAAACCGACAAACCAAACAAAAAGGAAAAAAAAGAAAAACCAAACATGGAAGAAAAATAACAAACCAGATAAACAACACAACCGTATCGCTCCGAAGACCACAGAGTTGACAGGTTCACACACGGTTTGCGGTATGTACATCAATTACAGAGGTGGCGACGCAGGGGACAGGGGTTCACATTCGTGTTTTCGCTTGTGAGAGGCACTCGGCCACACCCAGCACGCATGTGTGCCAGAGCACACGCGCACACGCATGCGCACTCACGCTCGCACGACGTCCACACGCACGGACACGCCTGCGAGTGGCAGGCACAGGGGAGCGCGTATCAGCAGTCCGCCTCCCTCTCTGTGTAATAATCAGGGGTGATACCATCAAAGAGGCCGGGGTCGAGGGACTTCCGCTGCTTTCCTTTGGCGAAGACGCGGGAGATGGAGCCGAGGCCCATCTTCTCTTTCTTCTTTTTCCGGTTTTGGTCTTCAAGATCCTCCAGTGACTGTACAATAGGGTTGTGCAGTTTCTTCGGAACTGGGCCGGGACTGTCGCCGTTGCAGAGGGAGTGCGTCCGGTGTCGAGGGGAGTTGATGTCGCTGGGTGTGGACGACCGGTCGCCTTCGGCGGCAGATGCGTCGGAGATGAAGGAAGGCTGCCCGGAGTGGCAGGGGCTCACCCTGACCACCTGCCGGTCCGCAGGGTGAGGGGGGTGTGAGTGGTAGAGAGTCTGTGGATTCTGCCGGATGGCTGCGGTCAGCGGAAGGTCCGCCTGCACCACCCACTCCTGGTTGTCATTGAGCACCGTCTGGCTCGGCATGGCGAGGGAATGCCGCTTGGGGACGTTCTTGGTCAGCGTGGCTAAGGACTGCTTGGCCATGGCCAGCTCGGCCTCCAGCTTCTTCATCCGGTTGTCCTTGAGGTCCAGCTGGGAGCGCAGGGCCTCGGCGTGGTCTGTGGCCTCCTTGGCTTAGCGTCGCAGCTCCCACTTCTTGCGCTCCAGCAGGTCCTTCTCCTTGGCCAGCGCTTTGACCGCGTCTTCGCTCTCCTTGCGGTACAGCTCATAGTTGCGGATGAAGTCGCGGAGCTGCTCCACGCGATTCTCCTGCGTGGCATACAGCTGCTGCATCTGGCTCACCAGGTCCGTCTTCTCGCCCTTTAAGCGCGTCCCGTCAGCTTTCATGGCCTGCAAAGCTGCTTTGGCCCTGGCTAGCTCCTGCTCCTTCTGGGCCAGCTGGACCCTGAGCTTGGTGGCCGAGAGGACCTCAGAGGACTTGCCTCCCTGTGACTCCTCCAGGTCCTTTGCCAACATCTCCTTCATCTGCCGGAGAAGGTGAACTTCCTCCTGGAGCCGCGCGACACCTCTTCCCGCAGGAGCTCCGGCTGGCCGCAGTCGCCGGGCCCTACCGCGTCCACGCGTGGCTCGCAGGCAGCAGGTCCCCTGGGGTGCGCGGGCCCGGCCCCCGCTCCGCAGGAAGGCGCCGGCTCGCCCTGCACTGCCAGCTGGCGGACGCGCTCCCACGAGCCCGAGTCGGCCGTCGGCATGCCGGGTGCCCGGGAAGCGCTGCCTGGGGGTGCTGCCCGCGGCGGCGCGAGGGGCTCCGACGGCACGCGCCGGGCTCAGCCCCAGGGGTCACCGTCGCATCGGGGCGCAGCCGAGTGCCACCCCTGCCGCCCGCTCGGCCGCCCCGGCGCCCCGGACCAGGGCTCTCCGTCTAGCGGGACTCCGGGTGGTCCGCGGCCGCAGCAAGCGAGGAATTCGGCCGCCGGAGTTTTTATTTTTAATTTACCTGTTGATTTATTATTTTTTTTCCAGCTAGGTCAGCGCCTCCTTTTTGACACTAGATGGCGGCATAAGCCAGGTTTGCCTTGGTGTAGAAAGCAGTTGAGTGCCACCCATTGGGATGAGGGAGGTCTCAAAGGGGACATTCAGTAGTGTGGGAAGGATGGTTAGGAGTTGTGCACCTACCGCCCCCTTTTCTTTGTTTCGGGGGACCTGTGAAACAAACCTACCACGTGCTACTGCTGAACAGCCACGCTGATTTGCTGTCTCCTTCAGCCAAGTTAGAGCAAAGGGTCCAGGGCTGGAGAGGATCCTGCCTTCCCCTCTGTCTCTGGCTGTCCTCTGGGATATTTCTCTTTTCAGGCACACTAGACGCTTTCTGTGGGTTGAGTCAGGGACAGGTCTCCTGTCAGTGAACCCACGATGGTGGAGAAGCTGGTTGGCCATCTCGATCTCATTTTTCCAGTGCAGAATGCATGAGTCAGGGAGTTTTCTGCACGCTTGAGTGGGGCGGATTTGAGGGAGGGGGATCATGGAGATAGAAGTCTGAGTCCCAACCGGGAGCAGTGGCTCACGCCTGTAATCCCAGCACTTTGGGAGGCGACGGTGGGTGGATCACTTGAGATGAAGAGTTTGAGACCAGCCTGGCCAACATGGTGAAACCCCCGCCTCCTAAAAATACAAAAAGTACCCAGGTGTGGTGGCGCACACTTGTAATCTCAACTACTCAAGAGGCTGAGGCAGGAGAATCTGTTGAACCAGGGAAGCATAGGTTGCAGTGAGCCATTGCACTCCAGCCTGGGCGATAGAGTGAGATGACCCTGTCTCAAAAAAACCAAAAAAAAAACAACAAAAACTTGGCCGGTCACGGTGGCTTCCACCTGTAAACCCAGCACTTTGGGAGGCCAAGGAGAGCGGATCACGAGGTCAAGAGATATGGAGACCATCCTGGCCAACATGGTGAAACCCGGTCTCTACTGAAAATACAAAAGTTAGCCGAGCGCAGTGGCGGGAGCCTGTAGTCCCAGCTACTCAGGAGGTTGAGGCAAAAGAATTGCTTGAACCTGGGAGGCAGAGGTTGCAGTGAGCCGAGATCGCGCCACTGCACTCTAGACTGGCAACAGACCAAGACTCCGTCTCGAAAATAAAAAACTTCTTTAAGTGTGATTCTCTTGACATCTTCTGAAGTTTTTTCATCTGTGACCCCAGGGACTGTCTCATCCTCATCTCTGAGTTCTGGGACAAGGCTGGTGAGGATCTCGGTGCTGTGTGTTTCTTTCTGGTTTTCCGCTGGGGAAGTAAAGCCAGCTTACTTCTGCAGCACCCTAATGAAATTTTGATTGAGAAATACTCTGCATATGTTTGTATATGTTACTTCCTTTTCAGTGATCTAGCCATGTGATTAACAAGGACTTTCTCATGGTTCTGTACCCCTCACCACCTCATTCTCTTTTTCTCCTGTATATAAGAATGAAAATTCTCAGCCTCTCATTCTATGGACTCATCTCACATTATTTCTACCAACATTATTTCTAGTCCGTCACCTACAGCGCTCTTTTCTTTTTCTTCAAATCTCAATATACTTTTTCTTTTCTTTTTGTTTTGAGATGGAGTCTCACTCTGTTGCCCAGGCTGGAGAATAGTGGCACAATCTTGGCTCACTGCAACCTCTCCTGGGTTCAAGCGATTCTCCTGCGTCAGCCTGCCGAGTAGCTGGGATCACAGGTGCCCACCACCAAGCCTGGCTAATTTCTGTATTTTTAGTAGAGACAGGCTTTTTCGGTGTTGGCCTGGCTGGTCTCAAACTCCTGATCTCCGTGATCTGTCCACCTCAGCCTCCCAAAGTGCTGAGATTACAGGCGTGAGTCACCACGCCTGACCAATGTACCTTTTTAAAAATATATAAAATGCCGGGCACGATGGCTCACACCTGTAATCCCAGCACTTTGGGAGGCCGAGGCGGGTGGATCACGAGGTCAAGAGATTGAGACCATCCTGATCAACATGGTGAAACCCCATCTCTACTAAAAATACAAAAAATTAGCTGGGCATGGTGGCGCGTGCCTGTAATCCCAGCTACTCAGGAGGCTGAGGCAGGAGAATTGCCTGAACCCAGGAGGCAGAGGTTGCGGTGAGCCGAGATCGCGCCTTTGTACTCCAGCCTGGGTAACAAGAGTGAAAACTCTGTCTCAAATAAATAAATAAATAAATAAATAAATAAATAAATAAATAAAATAAGAAAAGAAAAGGAACAATTTCTATCTCCGCTAAGAACTCACCTCTGAGAAAAATGGCACTGACATCTCTCAGCCTCATTCTGAAAATCAGGATTCTGGAAAGTCTTGTGCTCTAAGACAAGTGATCTAGGCAAGAAAGATCTATACATCTATTTATTTGCCCCTTAGAAATCAAAGCTGATCACTTGTACAGTTTGGTGGCATTCTCCCGTCAGGTAAGAGGTGTCCATCTTTCAGTCTCCATAAAATGTAACTGACATCTTTAGCAACTTGGAACTCTCACTTCTGGTACATTTAGTGGGGAATGTTGTATTGAATTTAATAGATAATGTTGTTCATAAGAATTTTTTTTTTTTTTTTGAGATGGAGTTTTGTTCTTGTCCCTCAGGCTGTAGTGCAATGATGCGATCTTGGCTCACTGCAACCTCTGCCTCCCGGGTTCAAGAGATTCTCCGGCTTTAGCCTCCCTAGTGGCTGGGACTACAGGTGTCCACCACCATGCCTGGCTAATTTTTGTATTATTATTATTATTATTATTATTATTTTTCTTTTGAGATGGAGTTTCGCTGTTGTTACCGAGACTGGAGTGCAAAGGCACGATCTCGGCTCACTGCAACCTCGCCTTCTGGGTTCAAGCAATTCTCCTGCCTCAGTCTCCCGAGTAGCTGGGACTACAGGCGAGCACCACCATGCCCGGCCTTGATTCAGCTTTCTATCTCTAGGCATGCCCTTGTGCAAAACACAGTGCACAGCGGGGTGCTGTAGCTTTTCAACTCCAGAGACCTTGGCGTCCCTTCCTCTTGCTTTGTTGAAAAATTCAAACTGTAAGAATCTTACAATGCTGGGCACGGTGGCTCACGCCTGTAATCCCAGCACTTTGGGAGGCCAAGGCGGGCGGATCACGAGGTCAAGAGATCAAGACTAACCTGGCCATGGTGAAACCCCGTCTCTACTGAATAAAAAAAATACAAAAATTAGCTGGGCTTAGTGGCACGCACCTGTGGTCCCAGCTACTCAGAGGCTGAGGCGAAAGAATCACTTGAACCTGGGAGGCAGAGGTTACAGTGAGCCAAGATCATGCCACTGCACTCCAGCCTGGTGACAGAGCAAGACTCCGTTTCAAAAAAAAAAAAAAAGGAATCCTATAAAATAAAATGCAATTAATAAGCACTCTTTAGGTGTTTAGGGCTCTGTTTAAAGACAGAAGCTACTTCCCACACATTTGTTTTCTATTTGACAATTTTTTTTTTTTTTTGAGACGGAGTTTCGTTCTTGTTACCCAGGCTGGAGTGCAATGGCGCGATCTCGGCTCACTGCAACCTCCACCTCCTGGGTGTGAGCCACCACGCCTGACCTAAGGCATTCATTAATGTCACATTTCATGTGTAGCAGAATCAAAGAAAGCAAATACGGGCCAGGCACGGTGGCTCACACCTATAATATCAGCACTTTGGGAGGCCAAGGCAGGCGGATCACAATGTCAAGAGTTCGAGACGAGCCTGACCAACATGGTGAAACCCCGTCTCTACTAAGAACACAAAAATTAGCTGGGCGTGGTGGCGCATACCTGTAATCCTAGCTACTCAGGAGGCTGAGGCAGGAGAATCACTTGAACCTGGGAGGCAGAGGTTGCAGTGAGCTAAGATCGCTCCACTGCACTCCAGCCTGGGCGACAGAGCAAGACTCCGTCTTGAAAACTAAAATGGAAAAAAGGAAAGCAAACACAAATCCAGGTCAAGTGTCTATTCCAGTGAAGACACAGAGGCATTCCTTTCCTGATGGGAGGGGTCTAATGTTTAATCAAAGGTCTAATGTAATAAACCTGCCACCAGGTAGCTGGCTGGTCTCCTCGATGACTAGAACCGTAACAGAGACAGCGAGCCGGCACGCTGCTAACTGGGCTCACAGCAGTGGCGGTGTTCAGGTCCACCTTGATGAGCGAAGGTTTGTGTTGTTGACAAAGCGTAAGACCTCCATTCCTTCCACTATGACCCTTGGCTCCTGAGCCCCACGCACAAGAAGGAGGCTCTCGGACATCCGCAGAGCAGACCATCTTACCCACTCGCCTTTTAGGAAGTGGAGTTCTTTCTATAAGAATTCATAGGGGACACAAACGTACCACCCAGAAACATGTACTGCCCGTGGTTATTGAGAAGAATCAATGAGCCAATATATTGGAAATGCATGCCACACGACTTGTGTTCAGTAAGTGGCAGTTACTGTTACTAAATAACAGAGTATGTGCAATGTAGAAATATACCCTAAAATCCCATTAAAAATACAGTAGAAAATAGAAAGGTATACCGTTTGTACAATGCATAAAGCAGCACTCAGAACGGACCCTGGCACACAAGGAAACCATGCTATTTTCTAAGAAAGCCTTTATTGACTTTGGTCAAATTCAATACTAGTTACTCTAATCAGGAAAAAAAAAGGTGGCATTTTTATTTATAATCAGAGTTACAATGTCAGGTTCAGTTGCTAAGTTTGCCTAGAACTTTATGGGGTTTTTTTTTTCTTTCTTTCTTTCTTTTAAAGATGGGGTTTCACCATGATGGCCAGGCTGCTCTTGAACTCCTGACCTCAGGTGATCCACCCACCTTGGCCTCCCAAAGTGCTAGGATTACAGGCTGGAGTCACCGTGCCCGGCCCTTTTTTTTTTTTTTAAATAAAGATGGGATTTCACCATATTGGTCAGGCTGGTCTCAAACTTCAGACCTCAGGTGATCTGCCCGCCTCAGCCTCCCAAAGTGCTGGGATTACAGGCGTGAGCCACTGCACCTGGCAAACTTTGTGGTTATGTGAAACTCATGGGCCCCTGTACATTGGATGGAAGTGGATTCATGTGATGCAGAAAACCACAGAAGGGAAAGTATTTACAGGTGTTTTTTTTGGTAAAGGGAAGTGTTTCAAAGTTAATGCTTTACTTTTACGCGACTTTCTCCCCCTAATGATCTAAAACTGCTTGTTAGGCAACTGTGGTCTGTGGTCACCACTTCGCAAAATGGGCAATAAATTTCATTAATAATCCAATTGATATTCGGGTCCAGGGCAGGAAAAAAGGTTCTCCAGCTTCTGTGGAGCTCCCATCCAATCCGGGTGAAACAGCGTGCTGCTGAAGAGGCACACTTACAGAACCACGGGGTGAAACACAGAGCTCCGAGACATTATGTGATGGCTGAGCATCTGCAGTTTCTTTCTGCTTAGTCCCTGTGGAAAAAGCCTCAATCCAGACAGACAGGGACTGCTCCAGGTGCTCGGGTAGGTGAACGCTGGACCCCAGGGAAGCAGCTGAGGCTTGAAGGAGAGGCTCTGCAGCCAGGGCACATGCAGGAAATGAAGGGACTCAGAGAGGATGAAGGGTTTAGGGTGGCTTTTTATATTGAGCACAGAGCTGGTCAAGAAAACTACAAATTTACACTCTCAGGCTCCTAACACTACTGGGAGACCTGCCTCTTTGATAGCTCATGAATCACAGAACTTCCCAGATAAATCAACTCATTTAATTATCCTCTTTGCAGCTGTCACTAACCCGGTACATTTTCCCAGAGCTTCCTAGTTTTATCACAGATAGTAGAGGTGGAAAACCTAAATTACACTCGAATGGATGAAGTGTCAGTTCAAAAATCCCACGCTGTTCCGCAGCACTTTTCTCTGGCATTACAGAAGTTCCCCCACAAAGCTTCACAGCCATCAGACTTTGATCCCAGCTCTGTTTGACACCTCCCTGCAGTTCCCTTTCTACCATTTCATGTGTGTGTGCACCCGCTATTGCAAATGCCTTGGCTGTCTCAAGATTTGTATGTTTCACCGCCCCCCCCCCCACCATGTGGTATCATGGTAGCAGTCACATAATTGGCTCCAAATAAACATTTACTCGCAGTTTGAGAAAAATTTACGCCATTTAGTGCTACTCCTTTGTTCTCTGCTTCTGGGTGACCTGAACTGAAATCCTTTGCTCTTGATGTTAATGTTCCCTTACCTTCTGTTCAAGGTGAAAAGGATTCATGAATTCTCTCTCACACAAACCAGCCATGCAGGGCAAGATTTACTTCTAAGTGTTTCCTATCACCTTTGAAGTGTGATTGCAGGAGTTAGGCTTTTGTCTCTCTCCACTGATGCCTAAATTTTAACCACTGGACATTCACTCACCTGTACTGAGTATGTCATTTTCCCTGTGCCCTTTTTACATAGACTTTGCATGAGCAGTAAAGAACCATAAATGAGGAACCTAGTTGACTATGTTGCCCAGGCTGGTCTTGAACTCCTGGTCTCAAGCAATCCTCCCATCTCAGCCTCCCAAAATGAGATTACAGGCATGAGCCCAGCCTAGATTTGCTTTTTTTTTTTAACTAGAGTCTCACTCTTGTCAGCCAGGCTGAAGTGCAGAGGCACCATCTCGGCTCACTGCAACCTCTGCCTCAAGAGATTCTTTTGCCTCAGCCTCCCAAGTAGCTGGGATTACAAGCGCCTACCTCCGCACCTGGCTAGTTTTTGTGTTTTTTAGTAGAGACAGGAGTTTCACCATGTTGGCCAGGCTGGTCTCAAACTCCTGACTTGTGGTGATCCACCAGCCTTAGCCTCTCAAAGTGCTGGGACACAGGTGTGAGCCACCACACCTGGCCTGGATTCGAGGCAGAGACCTGGGGAAAGGGCATGATGGATTCTCGGACTCCTTTGCTCACACAGCATCTACTACGCATTCTGGGTGCTGAAGAGCAGACGGCAGGTCGTGGGCAGTGCGTACTCATGGAAGGAGTTGTCTGGGGTTGGCAAAGACTTGGGTGTACTTCATTGCCAAAGGGGGAGCAGCAGTGGAGAGAATCTGAATATGGTTTTGAATAAGTCAGAGGAGCCAGGGAGGCAGAGGAGAGGAAGTGATCTCAGTAAAACAATATTAACAAAGCCTTTGGACTAAAACCCTTTGGAACATATTTATGCCTCGGTGGGAAGCTCTGGACTCAGGCCAGCTTCATGGCACAGTCTCCATGAAGCAGCTCCTTGCAAAGTCTCAGGTATGGCCTTCTCAGCAAGTTGGACACCTGGGTCCTACAAAGCCCCGTCTACTTTTAGCCGCATTTTATTTTTGCCTCACTAGATCCAAAAGAGGCAAGGACACCCTGTCCCAGGCTTGGGAGGCAAAGCCGGCCTCTGTGAAAGGGAAGGAGATGAGAGCTGTGGCTCTCGGTGGGAAACCTCCTCCTGGAAGGGTCCTGGTAGCTTTGACCCCCACGGCCATTTGTTCTCACCTCCCTCCTAGCGCCTGTCACACTGCATTGTCATCCTTTATTTACTTAACAATAATACTCTTCCTTCCTCACCAGCACTGGGCTTCCTCAGGGCAGTACAGTTAGTCACCTCAGCTTCCGTCCAGGGCTGCCACACGCAAGAAAGTTGACCAAGATGGGAAATGAATGAGTGCACGCTGCTTCCCCAGCTCCAGACGCCAGTGTCTCCCGCCTAGATGAAGGCGCTAGTAATTGCGGGCCCACCTGATTCTTGTCTCCCTCCCTGCTGCTTGCCACACTGGGAGAGACCAGAGCCACCTTTCCAACACCCAAGTCCTTTCATATCTCGCCCAGCCCCAAACCCTTCAAACACTCACCACTGTTCTTGGAATGACTTCCAAACTCTTCACTGATTCCTTATTTTATTTTTTGAGACAGGGTCTCTCACTCCATTGCCCAGGCTGGAGGGCAGTGGTGTGATCATGGCTTCTAGCAGCCTCGAACTCCCAGACCCAAGCCTCTTAACTAGCAAGGACTGCAGGCATGTGCCATCATTTTTTTTTTTTTTTTTTTTTTTTAAGACAGGGTTTCACCCTGTTGGCCAGGCTGATGTTGAACTCCTGACCTCAGGTGATCCGCCCGCCTCAGCCTCCCAAAGTGCTGAGATTACAGGAGTAAGCCACTGCCCCCAGCCCCATCAATCATTTTTAATTTATTTTTATTATTTTATTTATGTATTTATTTTGAGACAGGGTCTTGCTGTGTCACCCAAGCTGGAGTGCAGTGGTAGATCGCGGCTCACTGCCGCCTCAACCTCCTGGGCTCAAGCAGTCCTCTTGCCTGAGCCTGCCAAGTAGCAGCGACTACACATATGTGCCACCTTCACATCCAGCTAATTTTAAAATTATTTGTAGAGAGGGGGCTTCCCTATGTTGCTCAGGCTGGTCTGGAACTGCTGGACTCAAGTGATCCTTCCACCTTGACCTCCCAAAGTGCTGGCAATAACAGGCTCTTTGACCGGTGAGGTCAGTTGCAGCCTGGCCAGCTGCTCTCTTCTGCCTGCTCCCTACCTGGAGCTCCAAGCTCTCACAAGTGCCTTTAGTTCCCCCAGTGTGCCCTGCAGCCTTGATTGCCTTTGGTCCTTCACAGGATGCAGCAATGTCCTTAGTTCCTCCAATTCCAATTTCACCTAGGTCATGCCTTCAGGTCTCAGCTGACCATCTTCCTCTCGCCATCACTAACCGAGAAGGCTGACGCCACCTGTATCTGCCACGGGGCCCCTCGGGGTATAGATGCACCTGCCTAGGTCACCGAGACGCCTTCTGAGCAAGCACAACACACAGTACTCAGTGCACCGGTCAACACGTGGGTCTAGAAGAGACGAAAGGACCTAACAGCAGCCAGCAGAAAAACAGAAGGAGGAGGAGAGAGAAAGCCTGCGAGTCAGAGAGGGGTGAGAGGGTGTGATCCTGAGTCGATGACAGGGCCCAGAGGGGAGGGTTCTGTGAGCTGCGTGTGACACGTGCTGGGTCCCTGTGGCAGGCGCAAGTGATCCATCTGTAGATTACTCGTAGAAAGTGCGAAGTCAGTGTCAGGAGAGAAGGGGGCCGAAGCTTGCAACTGGAGAGTCACCCCAGGAGAGCACGGAGAACTTGCAGAGGAGCGGAAGCAAGCAGGAGGGGTTAAGGACCATGACAAGGGCGGTGGTTTTGAGGGCGAGGAGGTCTCGAGCATCCTGACAGGGCCGCGGAAAAGCCGTGGAGAGGCACGAAGGGAAACATCAGGTACAGGAGGAAAGTCCCAGAGAGGCCCCAGATGGGTGGTTCCAGAGGTCTGGGCAACTGGCACAGGCAGCAAAATCAGCTCTGGAAAGGGGTAAAGACACCCCTTCTTCGTCCGAGACAGCAGGAAGAAAGAGCAAAGCCACATATCACAGCTGTCCCACAGAGGAAAGCTGAGGGAGCTGATACCCGGCAGCCTCTCCTCTGCATGAAGTTGAAGGTTATCTGGGTTAAGAGTCAGGGAGTCTGGCCAGGCATGGTGGCTCACATCTGTAATCCAAGCACTTTGGAGGCCAAGGTGGATCACCTGAGGTCGGGAGTTCAAGACCAGCCTGACCAACATGGTGAAACCCCGTCTTTATTAAAGAAATAAAAGAGTCAGGGAGTCTAGTTCCAGCCCTACCAGTAAGTGCGTGGCCTTGGGCTCTTCATGGAATCAATCTCCCCAGGCCTCAGAGTGCTCTGAAAACAACCCCATCTATCCTGGTAATCCAACAACCTGGATTCTAGAGACTCCTTAGTTTCCATAAAAACATTTATTTGACAAACAACATGCATCGCAGCTAAACCTTGAAAGGACTGCCTCCTTGTTGAAGCAGAGCAAGTTTAGGGGGCAATAAAAAAGGGCCACTGAATAAAAGGGGAGGGCACAGCAGTTGGCCAGCTTTGCCATTTGTGTCCTGGCCTTGATATTTCAGGAAGTCCTTGAGTGTGCTTGGGTTGCAGGTTCACTCCTTGTACATAAACACGTGGCATGTGTACGTTGCGTGTCTGTGCTGCATGCGGCATAAACATTGCTGTAAATAAATGTGATCATTTATTAATTTGCCAACAAAAGTTTATTGAGCATCTGCTCTGTGCAAGGCATGGACGAGTGCTCAGGGGAGACAAAAAGGATGAAAAACCCATAAAACCAGGCCGGGCACGGTGGCTCACGCCTATTTTCCCAGCACTTTGGGAGGCCGAGGTGGGTGGATCAAGAGATTGAGAGACCATCCTAGTCAACAAGGTGAAACCCCGTCTCTACTAAAAATACAAAAATTAGCTGGGCATGTAATTTTTGCTACGCGCCTGTAGTCCCAACTACTCAGGAGGCTGAGGCAGGAGAATTGCTTGAACCCAGGAAGCGGAGGTTGTGGTGAGCCGAGATCATGCCATTGCACTCCAGTCTGGGTAACAACAGTGAAACTCCATCTCAAAAAAAACCAAAAAACAAAACCCCCCCGACAAAACCAGGGTCTTAGAGCGCAGCTCTTCAGGAGGCAGAACGTGAACCATGTGAGTCATTCATAGTTTTCTTTTTTAAAAAAATCAGGTTGTTTGTTAGAGACGGAGTCTCACTCTGTTGCCCAGGCTGGAATGCAGTCCTGCAGTCATAGCTCACTGCAGCCTCGGACTCCTGGACTCTGATCCTCTCCACTCAGACTTCCAAGTGGCTGGACGCCAGCTCAGTGTGGGTCTGCACCACCACACTCAGCTAATTACAAAATTTTCAGGCTGGGCACGGTGGCTCATGCCTGTAATCCTAGCACTTTGGGAGGCCGAGGTGAATCACCTGAGGTCAGGAGTTCAAGACCAGCCTGGCCATCATGGTGAAACCCCATCTTAAAAAAAAAAAAAAAAGAAAAGAAATTTTTTGTAGAGACAGAATCTTGCTATGTTGCCCAGTCTGGTCTTGAATTCATGGCCTCAAGTGATTCTGCCACCTCTCTCTCCAGAAGTGCTGAGATGACAGCTATGAGCCACCATACCCAGCTGACTTTTTTTTTTTATTGCATTTTATGTATTGGGGTACATGTGAAGAACACGCAAGATTGTTGCATAGGTACACACATGGCAGTGTGATTTGCTGCCTTCCTCCCCATCACATATATCTGGCATTTCTCCCCATGCTATCTCTCCCCAACTCCCCACCCCACACTGTCCCTCCCCTATTTCCCCCTGCTGTGTGATGCTCCCCTCCCTGTGTCCATGTGTTCTCATTGTTCAATACCTGCCTATGAGTGAGAATATGCGGTGTTTGATTTTCTGTTCTTGTGTCAGTTTCATGAGAATGATGGTTTCCAGCTTCAACCATGTCCCTACAAAGGATCGCTTTTTATGGCTGCATAGTATTCCATGGTGTAAATGTGCCACATTTTCCCTGTCCAGTCTATCATCGATGGGCATTTGGGTTGGTTCCAGGTCTCTGCTATTGTAAGCAGTGCTGCAATGAACATTTGTGTGCATGTGTCCTTATGGTAGAACAATTTATAATCCTTTGGATATATACCCAGTAATTACCCAGCTGATTTTTTTTTTTAAGATGGGGTTTCACCATGTTGGTCAGGCTGGTCTTGAACTCCCAACCGCAGGTGATCCGCCCGCCTTGGCCTCCAAAGTGCTTGGATTACAAGCGTGAACCACCACGCCCAGCCTACCCAGTTGATTTTTAAAAATTATTAAGATATTTTATGTACGTTTATTTTTCCCCAGTAAGCCTTCAAAATCCTGCATACATCTCACACCTATAGCACGTCTCAGTCTGGACTAGCCATATTACAAATGGTTTGTGGCTTCTCTATTGGACAACACAATTTTATTTCATTTCAATTATTTATTTTGTTTATTTGTTTATTTATTTATTTATTTTTAAAGATGGAGTTTCACCATGATGGCCAGGCTGGTCTTGAACTCCTGACCTCAGGTGATCCACCCACCTTGTCCTCCCAAAGTGCTAGGATTACAGGTGTGAGCCACCGTGCCCGGCCTACTTATTTATTTTTGAGACAGAGTCTCGCTCTGTTGACTAGGCTGGAGTGCAGAGGCGCGATCTCAGCTCACTGTAGCCTCCACCTCTTGGGTTCAAGTGATTCTTCTGTCTCATCCTCCCAAGTAGCTGGGATTACAGGCACATGCCACCACGCCCAGCTAATTTTTTTGTATTTTTGGTAAAGACAGGGTTTCATCATGTTGGCCAGGATCGTCTCGATCTCCTGACCTGGTGATCCACCCCCCTCAGCCTTCCAAAGTGCTGGGATTGCAGGCGTGAGCCACCGCGCCCTGCCCTGGACAACACAATTTTAAAGTGTGCCTCTAAGCTTCAAGGTTAATGTCAAAGGGGCTTCTAGGCACTCTCCACTCCCTGCTGCCTCCCTTGGTACCAGGTAGAGGCTGGATAAAGCAGGGCTGTGCCCAGGAGGCCAGTGTTTGTTCCCAGCTGCTCATGACTCAGGAAGCCTGGCCATTCCTTATTCCCATGATCTGGTGCCGGGCCAGAGGCTGCGGAAACCTCTAGCTGAGCAGTCTCAACAGGCAATCGCCCAACCAAACTTCCTCCCCAGAGGAAAGGAGCAAAAAGAGCCACTGCCCTTCTCCTTGGGTCCTGCAAGTTCACCACAAAGTGGTGAGGCTGTTTTTTTCTTGCTTGGAAATTCAGTTACAAACGACTTGCAGCTGTGCGTTGTTTTCAGGCTTCCTCTGGTGCCCCTGCCCCTCCACGGCCTCCACTCTCATTACCACTGTGTTGACTCACAGGAGTGGGCATCTGGGCCTTTTTTTTTTTCCCTCTGCCCAACAACCTTTCTTTTGGGAAACAGCCCCATCCTATAGCCCTATTTTACCTCACTCTGGTGGGGGTGTCAGTCTTAGGGGCCAGCCCCACTCCTACCATGAAGATGGGCACTTGACCCATCCCACACCAATCACAGGGGCTTTCCCTGGAATTTAAATATGGAGCAGGGGCGGGGCGTGGTGGCTCACGCCTCTAATCCCAGCACTTTGGGAGGCTGAGTCGGGCGGATCATGAGGTCAGGAGTTTGAGACCAGCCTGGCCAATATGGTGAAACCCCATCTGCACTAAAAATACAAAACTTAGCTGGATGTGGTGGTGCGTGCCTGTAGTCCCAGTTACTTGTGAGGCTGAAGCAGGGGAATCATTTGAACCTGGGAGGTGAAGATTATAGTGAGCCCAGATCGCGCCACTGCACTCCAGCCTGGGCGACAGAGCAAGAGTCCATCTCAAAAAAAAAAAAAAAAAAAAAAAAAAATGGAGGAGGAGGTCAGGCGTGGTGGCTCATGCCTGTAGTCCCAGCACTTTGGGAGACCAAGGTGGGAGGAGCACTTGAGCTCAGGAGTTCAAGACCAGCTCTGGGCAACATATCGAGTCCCCATCTACAAAAATACAAAATTAACTGGGAGTGGAGGCACGTGCCTGCAGTCCCAGCCGTTTGGGAGGCTGAAGTGGGAGAATTCCCGGAGCTCAGGAGGTCAAGGCTGCAGTGAGCCAAGGTACACCACTGTGCTCTAGCCTGGGAGACAAAGGGAGACCCTGTCTCTAAAAAGAACCCTAAAAATTAAAATAAATAAATAAATATTGAGAAAAAACAGAGAGCTGAAGACAATTTGGAGCCAGAATCCAAGATCTACCTAATTTGAGACCCATCCTTTTAAAGCCTGGTCATTGAACTCCGCCTTTGATGCTGCGCGCCCTCCTTTGCCCTCCTCTTTGCCAGTCAAGGTAGCCAGAATCCATTCCCATTGCTTATAATCAAAGAATCCTATAACAATTTATTTTTTTTAGTCCAAGAAGTCGTTTTTTTTTTTTGAGATGGTTTGGCTTGAGGCCAGGAGTTTGAGACCAGCCAGGACAACAGAGTAAGACCTCCTCTTTACAAAAAATAAATAAAAATTAGCTGAACATGACGATGCACGCCTGTAGTCCCAACTACTTGGAGGCTGAGGTGGGAGGGTACCCTGAGCCCAGGAGGCTGAGGCTGCACTGAGCGGAGATCGCACCACCGCACTCCAGTTGGGGGTCAGAGCAAGATCCTATCTCAAAAAAAAAAAGGGAGCATTTGCCCCTTGCTGCTTTACTAGATGGACTGTTTGATAACGAAATATTGCCGGGGTGGGGAGTTTCTAAAGTGATATGAGAAGACCCTCCCTACATCTGGGCAGCCCATAAAACCTTTTTTTTTTTTTTTTAAGAGACAGGGTCTCTCTATGTTGCCCAGGCTGGAGTGCAGTGGCTATTCACAGGCGCAATCCCACTACTGATCAGCACAGGAGTTTTGACCTGTTCCGTTTCCAATCTGGGCCGGTTCACCCCTCCTTAGGCAACCTGGTGGTCCCCCACTCCCAGGAGGTCACCATATTTATGCCGAACTTAGTATGGACACCCGATCGGCATAGTGCACTAAAGCCCAGAACTCCTGGGCTCAAGAGATCCTCCCACCTCAGCCTCCCGAGTAGCTGGGACTACAGGCACGTGCCACCGCACCTGGCCATAAAACCTTTTATACTCCGTAGCTTCATACCAAACGCGTTTGCATTAGATAATTCTCTAGTATTTCTACAACAGAATTTAGGAACAGGAACGCTAGAAATAGAAATATAATCGATGGAGGCAGAAAATTCATAAACAGTTATGTCTCTGCAATAAACACCAATAGTGAGAAGCAACCAGACCAGTATAGGCTGTGGCTGTATCAAAATGACTGTGCTGGGCCAGAGACCTAGCCCTCGTCACCCCTCGTTAAGGTAACTCATCTTCCAGTGAGAAGATAACATTCTCTCTACGTTGTGGTTATCACTTCATATTATTTTCAATTTGGTTTATTTTCCCCAAAGAGTGACTTTGGTTAATTTCATTTAGGGATTCAACATATTATTCTGTTTACTTTCTAAAGTTCTGAATCAAAAGACCTCTTCCAGAATAGTTAAGGAGGGAGTTGTGGGCCGGGCGCGGTGGCTCAAGCCTGTAATCCCAGCACTTTGGGAGGCTGAGGCGGGTGGATCATGAGGTCAAGAGATCGAGACCATCCTGGTCAACATGGTGAAACCCCATCTCTACTAAAAATACAAAAAATTAGCTGGGCATGGTGGCATGTGCCTGTAATCCCAGCTACTCAGGAGGCTGAGGCAGGAGAATTGCCTGAACCCAGGAGGCGGAGGTTGCGGTGAGCTGAGATCACGCCATTGCACTCCAGCCTGGGTAATAAGAGTGAAAGTCCATCTCAAAAAAAAAAAAAAAAAAAGAGGACGTTGTGTTTCCCAACAAGATTGAAAGCTCAGAGCCCAGGGTTAGGCCTGAAGGTAAGCGCTCTCTTTGCCAGGACGATTGGTTGGATTGAATGAGATGGACCCAGCCAGAGTGCAGCAATGATCTTGTGCTCAGAGCAAGCAGACATGTGACCTCCCCACTGCAGAAGTGTGCCTGCAAGGACCTTTCCCCGTTTGTTCGGTTGGTTGGTTTTGTTTTTTAGACACAGGGTCTCACTCTGTTGCCCAGGCTGGCATGCAGTGGTGCGATCACAGCTCACTGCATCCTCAAAATCCTTGGCTCAAGCCATCTTCCCACCTCAGCTTTCTGAGTAGCTGGGACCACAGGCATGCGCCACCACGCCTGGCTAAGTTATTTATTTTTTGTAGAGATGAGGTCTCACCATGTTGCCCAGGCTGGCCTGAAACTCGTGGCCTCAAGCGATCATTCTGCCTCATCCTCCCCAAGCACTGTGGATACAAGCGTGAACCACCATGCCCGGACGCCCCTGTTTAGGGGTACTGCTCCTTACAGCAGGAGCTAGCCAGAGCAGGGAAGAAGGGTAGAGAAAAAAGCTGGAGAAGAAGAATGAGAAAAGGATATCCCACAGCGTTCCTGGCCCAGCCCAGCCTGCCACATGGTTGCCCAAACAACTCCTCCTCCAAACCCCCTCCTCCTGGCTCATTCCTTTTCCCCCACCCCCACAACCCAATACACCTTTCTCTTCCCAGGGCTCTGCTCTTTGTGTGGTAATTTGCTAATCAACTATTTTGCTAAGGGACAAACAGGAGATGGGTACATTGGATACTCCTGGGCTCTTAGATAGAATTTCATATTTAGCATATTAAGTAGTGGTTTTTGGGTGGGCAATGGCTTTGCTTACCAGAATTGTAAAAGGCCTAGAAATCTTGGAATGATCCTTTTTTTTTTTTTTGAGACAGAGTCTCACTCTGTCTCTGAGGCTAGAGTGCAGTGGTGTGATCTCAGCTCACCACAACCTCTGCTGCCCAGGTTCAAGCGATTCTCCTGCGTCAGCCTCTCGAGTAGCTAGGATTGTAGGCGCCTGCCACCATGACTGGCTAATTTTTGTAGTTTTAGTAGAGATGGGGTTTCGCCATCTTGAAACTCTTCACCTGGTCTTGAACTCCTGCCCTCATGATCCACCTGCCTCGGCCTCCCAAAGTGTTGGGATTACAGGCGTTAGCCACCGTGCCCGGCCGGAAAGTTCACCTTTATAATGAAAATGAATTATCTGCAATTCTGCCCAAAGATGACAAGGCTGGTCTTGTGGATTGAAGTGGGCTCCTCCAGTCCCCAAATTCAAATGTTGAAGACCTGGCCTGAAATGTGACTGCATTTGGAGAAGGGACTTTTAAGGAGATGATTAAAATGAAATCATCTGCTGGGTACAGTGGCTCACACCTGTAGTCCCAGCACTTTGGGAGGCTGAGGCGGGTGGATCACCTGAGGTCAGGAGTTCGAGACCAGCCTGGTCAACATGGTGAAGCCCTGTCTCTACTAAAAATACAAAAATTAGCAGGGCATGGCACTGGGCGTCTGTAATCCGAGGTACCCGGGAGGCTGAGGCAGGAGAATCACTTGAACCTGGGTTGCAGAGGTTGTAGTGAGCCAAGATCACACCATTGCACTCCAGCCTGGGGGACAAAAGCAAGACTCCATCCCCCGCCCAAAAAAAAATTACATGAGGTTGTAAGCATGGGGCCCTAATCTAATAGGACGGGTGTCTTTGTAAGAAGAGACAGCAGGAGTGTGCACAGAGGAAAGACCACGTGAGGACACAGCCTTCTGCACACCAAGGAGAGGCCTCGGGAGAAACCAACCCTGCCGGCATCTTGATATTGAACTTCCAGCCTCCAGAACTCCGAGCAAATACAGGTCTGTGGTATTCTGTATCAGCAACCCCGGTGGATTGGTACCAATGGTCAATGGCTGCAAGCGACAATCCGGTCGGTACACTAAGCCATGGGCAATGGTGCTCCAGAGCACATGTGGGACACCTTAACAGAGCTTCAAATTCATGCCAAGATTTGTGGGAAACATTATGTTCATATTGAGACAAACACAGATAAATTATGGGATACAATGCACAATTCACTTGACTTTTTCTTTTTCTTTCTTTTTTTTTTTTGAGACAGTTTCACTCTTGTTACCCAGGCTGGAGTGCAATGGCGTGATCTCGGCTCACCGCAACCTCTGCCTCCTGGGTTCAAGTCATTCTCCCTGCCTCAGCCTCCCGAGTAGCTTGGATTATAGGCACCTGCTACTACGCTCAGCTAATTTTTGTGTTTTTAGTAGAGACGATGCTTCACCATGTTGGGCAGGCTGGTCTCAAACTCCTGAACTTAGATGATCCACCTGCCTTGGCCTCCCAAAGTGCTGAAATTATAAGCGTGAGCCACCATGCCTGGCTCCTACCTATTCTTGATCCACTTTCTGCCCTTGGCGTTCTGCACACCGGTTACTTCTTATTGGATCTTTTCACGTTGGAATGCCCAAGAAATGAATCTTTAGACATCTTCCCTTTACTTCTTTCCATTCGCATGATGATCTCCTCTGGACTCAAGAATTTAAATAGCTCATGATTCGCAGTGTCTCTCCTGTTTAGTTCTCCAGCCTCAGTCTGTCCCTGGAACCCAAACTCAGATACCCAGTTGCCTATTGCACATCCCCACCCCGCCCAGGTGTCTAGTAATTCAGTTACATTTAACCTGGCCAAAACTGATTTCCAGATATTCCCTCCAAAACCTGCTCCACGCGTAGCTCCCTCACCTCAGTTGATAGCTCTTCATTTTTACCAGCCACAAAGGCTGCAGAACATTGAAGTCCTCCTTCATGCTTCTCCTTCCCTCTATCATTCAAATATGTCCACAATCCAGTAGTTCCTGAGGCACACCATCATGATTTCCCTTGTGGATTTCTGCAGAAGCTTAACTGGTTGCCCCATTTCCACCTTTACTCTCCCATATCCTATTCTCTACACTACAACCATGTTCCTTGAAACACAAGTTGATGGGCCAGGCGTGGTGGCTCATACCTGTAATCCCAGCACTTTGGGAGGCTGAGGCAGGTGGATCACCTGGGGTCAGGAGGTCAAGACCAGCCTGGCCAAGATGGTGAAACCATGTCTCTACTAAAAATACCAGAAATTAACTGGGTGTGTAATCCTAGCTATTCAGGAGGTTGAGTCAGGAGAATTCCTTGAACCCAGGAGGTGGAGGTTGCAGTGAGCCAAGATCGTGAGTGAGGGTGACATAGTTGGCTTCCCTGGTTCTACAGCTTGCAGAAAGCCTGCTGTGCGACTTCATCATTGCACGAACCAACAGGATATACAGATCCTATTGGCTCGTCTCTCTGGAGAATCCTGATTAATACAGGGCATGTGAACATGAGTAGAGGGGGATCCGGTTTCCAAATTGAGGGCAATGGTTCCCACCTCCTGGCAGTCACAGCCGTGTACGGCATCCTGTCAGACTGTAGGAGGGTTGGTTTGTGTGGCCAATACGGGATGGGAGAAGTGCTAGTGCCAGTTCTGAGACGAGTGTTCGTTTTGGTTGCTTTGTTGCTCTGAGTTGGAAGATCTCAATCTGTGAATCTGAACCTGGGGGATTGGGGTCTGGGAACCGACATGTAAACAAACCATCTGGGTGATTCCTTTTTTTTTTCTCTTGAGACAGAGTGAAACTGTAGTTTCACTCAGCTGGAATGCAGTGGCATGATCTTGACTCACTGCTTCCTGGGTTCAAGCGACTCTCCTGTCTCAGCCTCCCCAGTAGCTGGAACTACAGGCTCGCACCACCACACTCAGCTTTTTTGTATTAGTAGAGACGGGGTTTCACCATGTTGGCCAGGCTGCTTTCAAACTCCCGATCTCAAGTGATCCACCCATCTCGGGATTGCAGGTATAAGCCACAGTGCATGGCCTCCATCTGGGTGATTCTGATGTGTGCACAAGTCAGAATCCCCTGGAGTAGACAGTCACATTATCCCCACAATGTCTCGTGATCGGGAAAGCAGTGCCTTAGTAGCCTGGCATCTGAGGGCCACCCTGTGAGGCGAGGCTGGGGGCCAAGCTCAGGACAGGTAGTACTTCTGACCAGTCTATAACAATGAACAAAAGTCCCATTTTTACCAGTTAATCCAGTTTTGCTCTTAGGCCACTGTTAGTGGTTTGACCTCACTGTGCATCCAAGTAACCTATGAGGTTTTACAAATCTACATGATGTTCAGGGCCACTGCGGTCTCCATCTGCATGGTCTTTTCCGAGGCAGAGAATCAGCACAAGGCAGGCGCACAGCCTTGGGCTCTGGACAGCTTCAGTTCTCCTCAGCGACAGGGTGGCTTCTTCCTCCAGGGTGGTCCTGAGCGCAGGGCAAGGTCACTCTCCTTTCCTTCCCAGGTGCTGCAGGCGGGGGGCCAAAGTACTTTTTGTCCTTGAGGGTTGGGGGACAAAGCAGGGGGCTAGGGGCTCTGACTCTCAAGAATAATTCTTTCAGCTCCTAGGAGGTCAGGCTTGGTGGTGGTGGGGACAGAGGGCAGGAGGGTGGTTCATGTCACAGGGTAGGAGATGGTCGGTACGGGCTGTTGCTGGCAAGCGACCTATCCTTCTATGGCCAGGAATTCTCTCTCTCTCTCTTTTTTTTTTTTTTTTTTTGAGATGGAGTCTGGCTCTTGTTGCCCAGGCTGGAATGCTGTGGCACAGTCTTGGCTCACTGCAACTTGTCTCCCAAGTTCAAGCAATTCTCCTGCTTCAGCCTCTCAAGTAGCAGGGACTATAGGCACCTGCCACCACACCCAGCTGATTTTTGTATTTTCAGTAAAGACGGGGTTTCACCATGTTGGCCAGGCTGGTCTTGAACTCCTGACCTCAGGTGATCTGTCCTCCTTGGCCTCCCAAAGTGCTGAGATTGCAGGCCTGAGCTCCCAGCAGACCAGGAATTTTCAAGTACTTAGCAGGTTTAGGCTTTTCTAATCTTTAGAAAATCGAATTTTCAAGATAGAGTAAACAAATACGTTACTGCTGCACCACACACAGTGCAGAATTTTTTGAGACAGAGTCTCATTCTGTCAGCCAGGCTAGAGTGCAGTGGTGTGATCATATTTCACTGCAGCCTTGACCTCCCAGGCTCAAGCAATTATTATTTTAGAGACAGTTTCTTGCTGTGTTGTGCAGGCTGGTCTTCTGGGCTCAAACAATTCTCCTGCCTCAGCCTCCCAAAGTGCTGGGATTACAGGCATGAACCACTGCACCTGGCCAACAGGGCACAGCTGTGTCTGGAATTCAAGCTGAGGGCACATGCAGATTTCTTCAAAGCAGTAACACAAAGACTAGTTAAGAAATGGTGTCAGATAGCTATTTCTCATAATTAACAGGTATTCAGTGTGTACATCAAGGATCTGAATGTAACAGTGATAAAATATTAAAGAGTTGATGATTTTCAAAAAATACCTAGGCTGGGCATGGTGGCTCACACCTGTAATCCCAGCAATTTGGGAGGCTGAGGCGGGAGGATCACTTGAGCCCAGGAGCTCAAGACCAGCCCAGGCAACATGGCGAAACCCTGTCTCTACAAAAAATGCTAAAAAATCAGCCAGGGGTAGTGGCTGGACCTGCAGTTCCAGGTACTCTGGAGGCCAAAGAGAGAGGATTTCTTGAGTCTGGGAGGTTGAGGTTGCAGTGAGTGGAGACTGCACTGCTGCACTCCAGCCTGGGCAAAAGAGGGAGACCCTGTCTCAAAACACACACACGCGCGCGCACACACACACACACACACGTACGCACGCGCTCACACACGGCAAGGCCAGAAAGAATTACAGAAACCTGGAATAGATGAAAAAAACAGAACAGATAAGGTTTTTTGTTTGTTTGTTTGTTTCTGTTTTTTTTTGTTTGTCTGTTTTTTTCCAGATGGAATTTTGCTCTTGTTGCCCAGGCTGGACTGCCATGGTGCAATCTCGGCTCACCCCAACCTTCGCCCCCTGGTTTCAAGCGATTCTCCTGTCTCAGCCTCCCGAATAGTTGGGATTATAGGCATGGGCCACTACACCTGGCTAATTTTTGTATTTTTACTAGAGACAAGGGTTCTCCATTTTGGTCAGGCTGGTCTTGAACTCCCGACCTCAGGTGATCTGCCCACCTCGGCCTCCCAAAATGCTGGGATTACAGGGGTGAGCCACCGCGCCCAGCTTATTTTAAAAATTTGTTTATTTTTTAAGAAATGCTGAAAAGCTGACCCACGACAGCAGATCCACGTGTGGAGATCTGTGCGAACGAGATGAGTGAGGGTGCGTGTAGGTTTGAACTCAAGGACGGTCATAGCAGCTGCATTTAGTTATACCCGCCACAGCAGGGACTCGGTTAAAGCTACTAAGTGGTGAGGGCTGCATGCTGGGGCCCCGAGTGCACCTCGTTTTGTAAGGGTACCTGGCAGGTAAATCCGGGAATGTTTAATGAGCAAGACGTGGTGAGGCAGGAAGGCAGGGAGAGCCGGTCCCACTCCCATCCCCGGGAGACTTCGCAGCATCTCTGAGCCCACCAGGTGCAGCTCATCGTGGCCTCTTGGGGCCGGATGGAGGCGGCGCCAAAAGAGGCCGGGCCGCAGGGTTGAAATTGAATTGGGGCGGGGGCGACGGCTGCCCCTCTGAGGGTGTGCCCCGTCTTGCGGGAGGTTGGGCTAGTCCGTTTTTTCCTGGGCCCTTTTGGTGAGCGCTGCGGGGCACGGGGTTGTATGCCCAGAAAGTTAGGAGGGTCTCCCTCTTCGAAAGGGGCCTTGCGCCTCTGACCCCGCGGATATCAGCGTCGGGACGCTGGGGGGTTGGGACCAGGGACCCGAGGCCACAGAAGCCAGTGGCGCGTTGCGCACAGATCAGCCTAATTCTTGTGGAAGGAGTGCAGGTAAGCTGTGGCAGCGGACCCCAAAAGGCCAGGGCAGGAGATGGGTGGGCCGAGGACCCACTCAGGATGCGGGAGCTCAGGTGTAAGTATGGAGTGGGAGGGTCCGGGGGCACCTGGGCTCCTTGCTGTGCTTGTGGGGCTGCCTGGGAGGTGAGAAGAACCCAGTACTTGCCCGACTCTAAGTGTAGTAACCCTAGTGTCTTGTAAGTCTGTGTGTGAAAGATAACCGTAGTTTCTTTAAATTTCTGGAAAAGTTGGGCCCGCTGCGGTGGCTCAGGCTTATAATCCCAGCCCTTTGGGAGGCCGAGGCGGGTGGATCACCTGAGGTCAGCAATTCGAGACCAGCCTTGCCAACACAGTGAAACCCCTGTCTCTACTAAAAATACAAAAATTAGCCAGGCACGGTGGCGCGTGCCTGTAATTCCAGCTACTCGGGAGGCCAAGGCAGGAGAATTGCTTGAGCCCGGGAGGTGGAGGTTGCAGTGCACGGAGACACTGTCTCCAGCCTGGGAGACAGAACGAGATTGTCTCAAAAAAAAAATTTTTTTTTTTTACCACGTGTCCAGTCTTTTATTACAGGAGGCTTCTTGCTGACCCGACGGGGTGGTGGCGGGTGGTGGCGGGGGGGGGGGGGGTCCTCTTTTTGGTGTAATAGGAAAACGTGTGTAGTTAGTAATCAGATGTTTTCTTGGAAGTAATAGTAAAAGGAAGAAAAATGTTACCAGGTGCTATTGTTTGAATACGGCTCCTCCCCACCAAAACTCATGCTGAAATTTGATCCCCAATGTGGCAGCGTTGGGAAGAGGGACCTCCTGGGAGGCATTTGGCTCCTGGGGGTGGAGCCCTTATGAGTAGGTTCACGTGAGTGCGTTGGATTAGTGCCTGGGCTGCTTGAGTCTGGCTTCCTCAGTTTCTCTTGTTTCCCCTTTTGCCATGTGATCTTTGTAAACACCTCTCCCCCACTCCTGCTTTCTACCGGGAGTTGAAGCAGCGTGAGACCCTCACCAGGCAGGCTGCCCAGTCTTGGAATTCCCAGCCACCAGAATGAGGAGCCAAATCCACCTCTTCATAAATTACTCAGCCTCAGCTATTCTGGTGTAGCAACACTGAAGAGAGTAAGACACCAGGCAGCTCCACCGACATGTAACGTAACTGTTCTTCAGGGTCATCACCTTCAGGACCGCAATGACTGGTAGGGCCAGGACGACCGCTCGAGGCAGAGCCCGCCGCAGGGAGCAGGAGGAACAAGAGGCACCTGGGGTACCCAGAGCACCTGAATCAGCTGCATCAGCTGCAGTGAGTAAGGCCTGTAACTTTCATTGTTTTCTTTATGCAAGAGATTCGTGCCTGTACTGAAAAGAACAGAGTTGGTTGTCGAGCCAAGCTAGTTGAGGAATAGTGCTAAATGAAGACTGATCAATTTTCGTAAGAAGAGTCAGGCAGCATGGGGAGGCGTCGTCTGCGCTCCACTGCTTCCTCCTCACATTCTCACATGTGCAAGCAGACTGACTTTCAGCCCAAAGTGGATGCAGAGGTTTCTAGATTTCTTGGCTTCAGCCAGTGACTCCTGTTTGGAAGTGACCCAAAATAAGCAACTTCATGAATGCACTGGCATCGCCTGAGTTAGAAAGGTTTTTCCAGTCTTGTTGAAAACTGGTTATGCCCGCTCTGTCTTGCCTTCTCTTACTGCATATCCACTTTGCAGTCACACGGCAGGATCCGTAGTGGTGCTGAGGGGTCTCACCTGACGACCTCCAGGGGGACCCTGTTCTGCATGGATGTAGCATGACGCCTTCCAGGTCCCCTCACTCTGCTGTGATTGTCACTCCTCTCTGTCTCCTAAGCCCTCCAACCTCAGTTCCTCCTCCTGGTCCTAATTCTCAGTTTTCAACATTGACCCCTGTGTCACTGAGACAAAGCATCTAATGAGAACGTCAGTGGCTCCCTCTCTGGTCTCCTCACTCATGACCATCTGAACCCGTATCTAGCTCCTCACCCGAGATCCTAGGACACCAGCTTTTTATTTTTATTTTTTGTATTAGTAGAGATGGGGTTTCACCACGTTAGCCAGGGTGGTCTTGAACTCTTGACCTCAGGTGATCTGCCCGCTTCAGCCTCCCAAAGTGCTGGGATTTCAGGTGTGAGCCGCCGAGCCTGGCCTAGGGCACCATCCTTGTTCCTACCTAAAGCAAGTATCTCTACTTAGCCCCGTAGGCAGTCCTCCGTCCAGGGCCCGTCTGGTGCAACTGTCTCCCAAGTCAGCAGGTGTGTGTTCTCCTAAATCATTCCCATCTGTCTCCAAACTCACTGAGTTCACTCCCATTCATCAAGAAACTTTCCCTGGATGCTCGCACTCCAAATCCACAGGGCGGCTCTCCTCAGACTTGTGCCATGGCGTGTACTTGGCACCGTCGAGAGCTCTTTTCTCTTGATGGGCTCCCTTCACTTAGTGTTGAGGCCACCTCCTTCATCCCTGGCCACCCCCTCTTGCTCTCTTTTGTGGAGTTCTCCTCTGTGCCCCCTTGATCTTGCCCAGACCTAGCTGTTGAGCCTCATCTTTTTCTCCATAGTCTCACTCCCTTGGTGAAGTTATCCAGGGTCAAAAATGCTCTCTGGTGTGTGGACAGGTCCCCACATTTTTCTCTTCAGCCAGAACCCCTCCTGTACCATCCAACAGCCCCATGGGTGTCCACAGACACCTCATTCTCCTGATCTGCCCTTCCCAACACACTACACCCACCTCATCAGAAGGATGTTTATTCTTCTGCTTGCTCAGGCCAAAAGTCTATGGATTCATCCTATCGCCATGACCTCAAGCCCTTCTCAAAAACAACCAGGGATTGTTTTCTCTATTTTTTTTTCTCCAAACTATCCAGTATTGGATAATTTCTCACCACTCCTATCCCTGCCTTCCAGCCCAAACAGCTGACATCCTTGCTATTTCCTTATCTCTCACTCTGCGTGTTCCCAATGCAGAACTTGACAAATCAGTTCATGTTGTTCCTCTGCCTGGCATCCTGTCACAGCTCTCATTTTATCAGTCAGAAGCAATTTCCTTAAAAGGACCTCCTTCCCTTCATCTCACTGACCTCTCTCGCCCTTCCCTTCTTCCAGCCACACTGGCCGCCTCCTTCTTCCTCAAACCTTCCCAGCTGCAGAGCTCTGCTCTTTTTCCCTCCACCTTTGGCGTGGGTGACTTTGCTAATTCACTCAGCACCTCCAAGTCTTGGGTTCAATGTCGCTTTCTCACTGAGGCCCTCCTTTGCCATCAACTAATCAAACCTCCCAGTAGTTCCCAATTCTCCTCAGTTTGTGGTGGTCTTTGTTTCCTTAGCAATTACCACACAAAGTACTATTACACTGTTGCTTGTTACAACTCAGTTTCTGTCACTGGAATATGAGCTTTGCAGAGGAAATTCCTTTGCCCTGTGCCCTGAGAGTACCATTTGGAGGGCGAATAAACACGGGGGGCGCAGCTCATTATTTCTATTTCCAGGAGCCTGCTCAGTGGCAGTGGACACCCCGGCCCCTGCGAGAGGAAGGCCCAGTGGTTAGACCGCGGCAGCCGAGAGGAGCAGAAGGAACAGCACAGTCTCGAGGTGAAAGGAGGCAAGAAGGACGTGAGGGGCAGGGGATGCTTCCTGTGTGAAGGGCCACCACAGTGGTAGAAGGTTCTAGACAGAGCCTGAGGACTCCCGTGAGGTTTGGTGGGATGGGAAGTGTGTGCAGCTGGTAACTGTCTCTCTTCGTGCAGTGAATTATCTGATAGTGTTTCCTTCACCTTCTGTCTTAAAACGTGTGGAAAAGAAATGGAGGTCACTGTTTATTAGCCAGTTCAACGTAATTGCTTTTCAAATTTAAATGACACATCTGCACATGATAACTCTAGGTTAACTTAATGGAATTCTAAGAATACCGTCTTTTTGCCTCTTTAAATTGTGACATTAAGAGTTTAAACCGTTACCACATTGCAGGGTGCCGGGCCATCCTCATTTATACAAGCTCTCATGCTCACAGGCTCAGATACTGTCATTTGCTAAGGATTTGGCCAACGGGATTCAACTGCAGTCTGGATTCTCCACTTTGGTTATTATAGCAAAGTAGCTCGTGATGAATCAAAACCTTCAACACTAAAAAAATTGTATTATAGATAAACAGTAAACTGATCCAAAATCCAGAACCTATAAAATGAGCTTATTCATTTGAATATGTAAAATTAAAACACATTTTTAATCAGATCCCATCGGAAGGGTTATTAACTAGTATGTTTAAAGTACGTGGACTGGGCACAGTGGCTCACACTAGCACTTTGGGAGGCCCAGGTGGGTGGATCACTTGAGGCTAGAAGTTTGAGACCAGCCTAGCCAACATGACAAAATCCCATCTCTACCAAAAATACGGCAATTAGCCAGGCATGGTGGCATGTGCCTGTAATCGCAGCTACTCGGGAGGCTGAGGCAGGAGAATTGCTTGAATGTGGGAGGTGGAAGTTTAAGTGAGCTGAGATGGGGCCACTGTACTCCACCCTGGGTGACAGAGTGAGAATCCATCTCAAAAAAAG
The DNA here is from genome assembly GCF_049354715.1 of Callithrix jacchus. Taxonomy (NCBI): domain Eukaryota; kingdom Metazoa; phylum Chordata; class Mammalia; order Primates; family Cebidae; genus Callithrix; species Callithrix jacchus. The sequence goes on from NC_133502.1 coordinate 195,663,751, forward strand.
CATGGTTTGCAGCAAGTGCCGAAGTGCCAAGCTGGGACACCTGTTTCCTTTTGCTGACATTTTAATATGGTGAATTTTATTGTCGGATGTGTTAGGAGCTAGTTGGGAGTTTGATAAAATTTAGTCTATCAGAAATGGGGATACTCTGAATTTGTCAGATTGTCATAAACTGAAAACAATAGCCCCTGGAAGTAAACTTTTGAGAAAAACCATTGTAACCCAAGGCAAAGACGTCTTGGTCATTCAGGGTTACGGGATTTATAATGACGTGTGCGTGTTCTTCCAGGTTGCCTCACTTGTCAGTGAAAGACTGCATTGTGCTGTCATTCAGATTTAACTTTGTAGAATAGCTACCTCAATATGAACTTAGCATGTAAGTTTAAAATAGTGTGATCCTTTTGTAGTTGCTCTTAATAGAAAGAATAGATCAGCTTTGTATCAAAAGCCACTTTCATAGATCTTTTGAAAGACTGGTTTATTTGGCATTTTATGACACCCACTAGGGGGCAGTGTAGCGGCAGGGGATAGGCTCAAAGAGTCAAAACCCAAGGTTTCTAGAATCTTGTACCATGAAAAAATACCCAAAGAAATGGGGCAATTGTGTAGCAGGAATGGACGATAGTGTTAAGGCAACCACGGATCTGAACTGAGGACTCCTTGGAAAAGGTTTCTGGGAAAGGTCACACACGTGGCAACACGTCACTGAAATGTGTTTCGGAACCTTGGGTGGCGTCTTACCTACCTCCAGCAAACTTAGGCTGGGTGTTAATACCGTCTTATCTGTTCTTCCCTTTTTATTGTGTAAACTTCTGGCTTTTACATTTATGCAGGGGTGAGAGAACCTGGACTTGAAGCTGGATTACAAACCTTATCCTTACAGGAGAGGAGGATTGGTGGAGTTTTTCAGGACCTGGTGGTAAACACCAGGAGAGATATGATGCATGTTAAAAACTCAAAAACAGGTATGTTGGCCGATAGCCCAGTGTAGATGGAGCTGTTTGGGTTGGGGTTGGGGTTCGAGTTTTGGTTTCGAGACAGTGTCCTGCACTGTTGCCTGGGCTGGAGTACAGTGGCAATCTCAGCTCACTGCAACCTCTGATCTCCCAGGTTCAAGCAATTCTCTTGTCTCAGCCTCCTGAGTAGCTGGGATTATAGGCCCATGCCACCGTGCCCAGCTAATTTTTTGAATTTTTAGTAGAGATGGGGGTTTCATCATGTTGCCCAGGCTGGTCTCGAACTCCTGACCTCATCATCTGCCCTCCTCGGCCTCCCAAAGCATTGGGATTTACAGGCGTGAGCCTTCGCACCCAGCCCTAACTTTGGCCTTTAATATTGTAGCGTCCAAACTGTTTTAGGCCCAATCAGTCTGTTTATTGTCATGTCACTCAATTTTTCAGGTTCAGAAGGTGAAGTGGTACGGCTAATCGCCAATCACTTCCGAGTGATATCCCATCATCAGCGTTCTGCATTTAAATACAATGTTGACTACAAACCCGACGTAGAAGCTGGAAATCTCCGTCAAATTTTACTTAATCAACATATAAGGAAATTTGGGGAGTGCCATATATTTGACGGAAACTCTTTATTATTACCTCGGCCACTAAGAGAGCGGGTTAAGTAATGTTATTTCACATCTTCCTGTGTTCTTTCTCTTGCTTTTACTTTTTTATATATATAATAAAACACCCATTATTTTTGTGCAGTTGTTGCAGAGATGCCCCAAGGACCTCTCGCTCATATGGCTTGTAGCAGAACCTGCATGCCATGTTTGGTTCCTGACATTCGATAATGCCTCTAATTTTAATGCCTAAATGAAGTTTAATAGCACAATGTGGCTTAAAAATGCTTCCAAATTTTGGATACTTTGTTTTTATTCTATTTGTTTCATTCAAAACTTCAGCCCCCTCACTCCTAGCAGAAAAAATTAGAAAACTTATTTTCTTCTAGAAATTTCTATATCAACTGGACAATTAAATTGTTTTCAGGAGCTTGAGTAAAATATTTCAACTTGAATATTGAATATTCCAACTCTTCACTCTTGTCAGTCCCCTTTCGTGCATGTGTGTACCTTTGTGGGAAAGACTGCCCCATTTCGATAGTTTGCTGGATAGCCAAGTGACATGTTGATTTGCCATGCAAAGTTTTTGGTAGAATATCTGGACTTTTTTTTGTTCTTTTTCTCAGAAAGTGGAATGGGTGAGCACAACTGAAGACAAAAAAATTGTGAAGATTGTGGTTGAGTTTTCCAAAGAACTCGCGCCCACGTCACCAGATTGCCTACGCTTTTACAACATTCTGTTTAGAAAGTAGGTTATCGGGGTTGGATTTCTTTGCTATTCATTCAGTTGTTTTATGGTTAGTGGTGTTGAACGTAGCCATTTGCTTCGAGCACTTTCTGTTCTTCATAGTCCCGTGTATTAAGAGAGTGAAGGGTCTTGGAGACGAAATGATACTTGAGGCTCACCTGGAATGAGCAAGTTCAGTGGATTATCCTCAGTGTTCTCCTGGCCTGCCCCTGCTCTTTGCCTCATACCTGCCTAGAAAGAATAATAGACGTCAGCTATGCACATCCATGCATGTCCCTGTAGCAAATACACTTTTTACTCTGTGGTCACTACGATGACTAAATATTGAAAGTTAAAATTTGAAAGGCGCAGTTTGAGGCCAGATGTGGTGGCTCACACCTATAATCCTGGCACTTTGGAAGGCTGAGGCAGGTGGATCATTTGAGGTCAGGAGTTCGAGATCAGCCTGGCCAACATGGTGAAACCCTGCCTTTACTAAACATACAAAAATTAGTTGGGTGTGGTGGCATGTGCCTGCAGTCCAGCTACTCAGGAGGCTGAGGCAGGAGAATCACTTGGACCCAGTGGGTAGAGGTTGCAGTGAGCAGAGATCGTGCCACTGCACTCCAGCCTGGGCGACAGAGCGAGGCTCTGTCTCAAACAAAAGGCACAGTTTGAAAAAGAGACCTTAGTTTAGTTTTGAGAATGAAGAACATCTTGGTAACCTTTCTACAATATTACGTTTATAAGGAGACAGAACAATTGAGGTTAAATGAATGTTACTATCCACCTCATAATGTAACTTTGTAGTTCCGTACTTTATGTTCATTGATGATATAAATAGTCATTGACAGATTTTTTTCTCCATTATATGTCTTACCAAATGCTTAACAATGTAACCTGTACTTTCAACAAAATTTATTTTTTTCCATTTCTAGAGCTTTCAAGGAGCTAAACTTGAAACAAATCGGTCGCCACTATTATACCGAAAAGATACCATTGACACTAGAGCGTCGTGGGTTTGTATAAAGTAGAAAATTTCACATTCTGCAGACTTAAACGTAGGATTTTCTTGAGAAAGTTATTCATTTCACATTTGAAGTGGTATGCCTTAAAAGTTATAGCCTTTTAAATGGCATCCACTGACCATTTAAAAGTGTAATGCCAACTCAAGGTAAGAAGATTCATTTTAAAAAAAATTTGGCATGACAAATAGAAACCTTAAGGTAATCCAGTTGTTGCATACACATTGTGAGAAGCCTAAACGATCGTGCAAAATGGGTAATTTATCTCTGAGAGTATCTTCAGTCATAGCAGCTGTATCTCTCTATTACTTGTATAGGTATATACCAAATGTAAGTTATGTTACAGATACATGTGGATATGATACTTTCAGCCTGTGGGTGATAAAAACAGTTCAACAAAATATAAATAGCACATCTGATAAATGTTTACCTGAAGGTCCTTCAAAAGACTAAGACCAAGGAATTGAAACTGACTTCTAAGTACCAATTTTTAGACCCAGAGCTTAGGCCTGGAAACACTTGGCTTTGTGTGAAGAGCTTGGACTTACTACTCTCATGTAATTTATTCTAGTACCAGCTTGGAAATCTGGCGTGGTTATGTTACTTCTATTCTTCAGTACGAAAACGGCATTACCCTCTGTGCTGACGTGAACCACAAACTGCTCCGAATAGAAACTGTTTATGATTTCATAAGCAAAATACAGGCAGAGGCCCAGCGAGGAAACCCCCAAGTGGAAGTAGCTAATAAATTAATTGGATCAATTGTTCTGACAAAGTAAGTCTATCTTTTAAAAACTGATCTAATCATTTTAACTCCCTCCCCACCCCCCAAGAGACGGCAAGAGATGCTCCTATAGTTCTCTAGTCACTAAATGTTCAAGTTTGAGTAGAAATGGCAAGAACCACTGGACATGTTTCTCCTCTGGTTATACAGCTTGGGAGAAGGATGTCAGGCCGGGTGTGGTGACTCAAGCCTGTAATCTCAGCACTTTGGGAGGCTGAGGTGGGTGGATCACGAGGTCAAGAGATCGAGACCATCTTGGTCAACATGGTGAAACCCTGTCTCTACTAAAAATACAAAAAATTAGCTGGGCATGGTGGTGCATGCCTGTAATCTCAGCTACTCAGGAGGCTGAGGCAGGAGAATTGCCTGAACCCAGGAGGTGGAGGTAGAGTTGAGCCGAGATCGTGCCATTGCACTCCAGCCCGGGTAACGAGTGAAACTCCGTCTCAAAAAAAAAAAAAAAAAAAGAATACGTCAATTGTAGATGCCACTATTCTTTTTTTTTTTTTTTTTTTTTTTTTTTTTCTTTGAGACAGAGTCTCACACTGTTGCCCAAGCTGGAGTGCAGTGGAGCGATCTTGGCTCACTGCAATCTCTGCCTCCTGGGTTCAAGCAATTCTCCTGCCTCAGCCTCCCAAGCAGCTGGGACTATAGGCGTGTGCTACCACACCCAGCTAATTTTTTTGTATTTTTAATACAGATGGGGTTTTACTATGTTGGCCTCCTAAAGTGCTGGGATTATAGGTGTGAGCCACCACGCCTGGCTGACTTCACGATTCTTGTAATCCCTAATGCCAGTTCATTTATTCTGAACCCTACCTTGCACATAACACTAAGCTCTTTCTAGATTTCTTTCCTTTTCCTCTCTGTTATGGGCATTTAGCTAGTTTAAAAATGAGTGCTTAGTTACAATCCATCAGCAGTTTTTCATTTGAAGGAAATTTTTGAATCTTTCTGCAGCAGAAATCTTAAATTGATAAGATAATGGATTTAAAGAATCAGTTCCTTAGCCAACGCAATCTTACATGGACATTGGAGGACTCACACTTCTCAATTTTAAAACTTATTAGAAAGCTCCGGTAATCAACGTAGTGTGATGTTGGCCTAAAGAGACGGAGGCCAATGAATAAGTTCAGAAGGTTAACCTCCACTTAGTCAATTGCCTTCTGACAAGTGCATCAGGGTAATTCAATAGAGGAAAGGACAGTCTTTTCGATAATGTTGCTGGGACAACTGACTATCCACCTCCCTCTTCCTCATATAACTCACACAGTTAATTCCAGTTTAACGCAACCAACTCAATAGACCTAGATGTAAGAACTAAAAGCATAACATTCTTAGAAAATATAGGACTCGGCCGGGTGCAGTGGCTCACACCTGTAATCTCAGCACTTTGGGAGGCCGAGGTGAATGGATCACCTGAGGTTGGGGATTTGAGACCAGCCTGACCAATATGGAGAAACCCCGTCTCTACTAAAAATACAAAAATTAGCTGGGCATGGTGGCGCATGCCTGTAATCCCAGCTACTCGGGAGGCTGAGGCAGGAGAATCGCTTGAACCAGGGAGGCAGAGCTTGTGGTGAGCCGAGATCGCGCCATTGCACTCCAGCCTGGGCAACAAGAGTGAAACTCCATCTCAAAAAAAAAATACAGGACTCAATCTTTTTGACTTTGAGCTAGGCAAAACCTTAGATAAGCCACTCAAAGCCGAAGTGATAACAAAACAAACATACATTGGGCTTCACCAACTTAAAAACTTTGTTCAAAGTGTACTATCAAAATTGTGAAAACAACTGGAAAAAGTACAGAAAATGTTTGCAAATTGCGTAAGTAACCTGTATCTAGAATATACAAACAACACTTAATTGAGAGATGACATAATTTTTAAAATGGACAAAAGATCAATTAGATACTTTACCAGCGATATTTCTTTAAACAAAATATACAAATGACCAATAGATGCATGAAAGCATTCAATATCAGTAACCATCATGGAAATGCAAGTGAAAACCACAATGAGATATCGTTTCACACCCATTAGGATGGTTAAAATTAGACAGATATTGATAAGTGTTGGCAAGGATGTGGGAAGATCAGAAGCAACCTTCCTATGCTGCTTGTAGGAATGTTAAATGGTATGGCTTCTTTGGAAGACAGTCTGGCACTTTCTTAAAATGCTAAAGATATGTATTACTGAAGTGGTATCATTTGGGGAAGTACACAAGGTTCGTTGTCCCACAGTAAGGAAAACAAAGATGCAGCCCTATGAGGTTGGGTTTAGGAGCGGAAAGTTGAATAGGTGAAAGAGAAAAGCTGCTCCTTGTAGGGGGAGGGGCGTTCTGAATGGATCTTCCTCTTTGCAGAGAGATGAGGTTGGTTTTATGGAGGGGCTTGAAGAGGTGGTGTCTGATTTGCATAGGTCCCAAAGCGTTGCTTGGACCAGGTGTGCCATTGACATAGCCTGTGAAAAGGCTGGTCATCGCACCCTAATCTTTTATCATGTGGATGTGGTTTCCACCTGGCTGGCACCTTAACAGCCTGCACACATGGCCACAAAGAGAAGGGAAGAAGAAACCTCCATGTTGGAAATACCTGGCTTCTGGCATAGCTGCTGCCATTCAACTGTGCAAGCTTCCGGCTTGCTTATCTATGCTGCAGCTTGATTTTTTCAGGCTGCTTTTTGTTAGAAAAGAAAATATTTGGGGGCTGTTTTTTTATTAAGAGAAAATTCCACTGAGAACTTTTATTAGCCACCTAAATAATTCCTTTTTAACTCCTACATATATAACCTAGAAATTTTACTCCTACTTAAACACGCAAGAGAAATAACAGTCACTAAAATCGTCACATAAATGTTTGTAACCTTATTCATGGTAACCAAAAGTATATACAACCATAATGTCTAGCTGGTGAATGGATAAACAAAAGGTGGGATATCCTACAACAGAATATTTTTGGAAATGGAAAGGAATTAAGTGCCAAGACATACTACAGCTTGGTCGAATCTTAAACACAATGCTAAGTGAAAGAAGCCAGTCAGGAAAGAACAGACGTTCTATGACTCAGTTTACATGAATGAGCAAATGTGTTGAGACAGGAAGTAGACTAGTGGTTGCCTGAAGGCTGGTGGATTAGACTAAAATGGGAAGTGACCGCTTATGGTTATGTTTCTTTGATTGTCTTGATTACACATCTCTGTGGCTATAGTAAAAACCAGGTGATTGTATGGGTGAGTTGTGTATTATGTGAATTGCATCTTTTTTTTAATTGAGACAGTCTCACTCTGTCACCAGGCGCCAGGTTGCTTCTGATCTACCCAACCTTGGCTCACTGCAACCTCTGCCTCCTGGGTTCAAGCAATTCTCCTGCCTCAGCCTCCGGAGTAGCTGGGACTACAGGCATGCGCCACCATGCCCAGCTAATTTTTTTGTATTTTAGTAGAGACGGGGTTTCACCATGTTGGCCAGGATGGTCTCGATCTCTTAACCTTGTGATCCGCCCTTAGCCTCCCAAAGTGCTGGGATTACAGGCGTGAGCCACCGCACCTGGCCGTGAATTACATCTTAGTAAATCTAATATATCCTGCAATTCCTTGCAAGATTAAAAATGTCTTATTTTCTGTGCGATGGTTCCGTGCAATGAAAAAGTCAGATATAATACCATATTGTAATTTCACAGATACAACAACAGGACCTACAGAGTAGATGGTGTTGATTGGAATCTGAATCCTCGACACACATTTAACAAATCAGATGGCACCAAAATCACCTATATAGACTACTACAAGCAGGTATGAAATTGTATTTCTTTAAATATGTTTAAATTGTAAACCTTCATGTGTTTAAGTTTGTCTTATTTAGATACTCAAACACATTTGTCATGTAAACATATTTTTCTTTAGGGGATTAATTATAGCTTGACTTCTCCATTATCCACGCGTCTAAGTACCTTGTATATAGGATAATGTCACATAACTAGAATGGCTTCAGTGTGACACCTTCTTTCCCTTCTTTCAGTCTTAACAGTGGCTACTATCATAGTTTTTTTTTTGTTTGTTTTGTTTTTTGTTTTTTTTTTTTTTTTTTTTGGAGGTGGAGTCTCGCTCTGTAGCCCAGGCTGGAGTGCACTGGTGTGATCTTGGCTCACTGCAACCTCCACTTTCTGGGTCCTGATTCAAGCAATTCTCCTGCCTCAGCCTCCCGTGTAGCTGGCATTACAGGCACGTACCACCATGTCCAGCTAACTTTTATATTTTTAGTAGAGATGGGGGTTTCACCATGTTGGCCAGGCTGGTCTTGAACTCCTGACCTCGTGATCTGCCCACCTCAGTTTCCCAAAGTGCTGGGATTACAGGCATGTGCCAGGCCTATCAGTCTTTTTTCTTCTTTCTTTCTTTCTTTTTCTTTCTCTTTCTTTCTTTTCTTTCTTTCTTTCTTTCTTTTCTTTCTTTCTTTCGTTGGAGTCTTGCTCCATCACCCAGGCTGGAGGGCAGTGGCATGATCTTGGCTCACTGCAACTTCCATCTCCCGGGTTCAAGCAAATCTCTTGTCTCAGCCTCCTAAGTAGCTGGAACTACAGGTACCCACCACCATGCGCAGCTAATTTTCACATTTTTAGTGGAGACGGGTTTTACCATATTGGTCAGGGTGGTCTTGAACTCCTGACCTCAGGTGATCCACCTGCCTTGTCCTCCCAAAGTGCTGGGTTTACAGGCATGAGCCACTGCACCCAGCCTGCAATTGTAGTTTTTAAAATGTGGTTGGATTGTTCGGTGGAAAATATGGTAAGAATTCAGATAAGATAATGTTACTTATCTAGAAATCTCAGCCCCATAGAACTCAGTCCAAAAGATAAAAATGATCAACATGGAAAATAATGTCAATTACATGCTAATCTCCCAAGGCATGGATTCCTCAACCTGAGCGTTCACAAAGGAAGACTAAATAAGATGTGCCAGTTGATGCAGTCGATCTTTCTAGCTTTGGCAGGTGAAAGAAACACTACTAAACCCATTTCAGACATTTGTAGCAACTGGAAACAACTTACAGATGAATGGTAGAAAACAGCTTGTATTTTTATATTAAAACCTCAAACATAGATAGTCTTGGTTCACAGTTCTAAGTAGCTAAGACAGGTCTCAATCAATTTAGAAAGCTTATTTTGCCAAGGTTTAAGATGCACTCAGGAATAGCTTCAGGAGGTCCTGATGACGTGCTCAAGGTGGTTGGGGTATGGCTTGGCTTTACACAGGAGTCATGAGACATCTGTCAACATATGTAAGATGTACATTGGTTTGGTCCGGAAAGGCAGGACAGCCCTTAGTGGGGCCGTGTGTCAGGGCGGAAAGGAAAGCTTCCAGATCATAGGTAAATAAGAGACAAAGGCTGCATTCTTCTGAGTCTCTGGTCAGCCTTTCACCGCGTACACAATTTACTGTGAGAGAGGGGTAGAGGAATAGTCATTTATGGCTTAGTCTAGCTCAGTGAGTCTGCATTTTTACATAAACAGGGCAGAAGAAGCAATCAGATACGCATCTGTCTCAGAAGGGTGACTGGGAGTTCTGTCTTTATGTCCCCCACCTGTGAAGATCAGCTATCAATTTACATTGCCAGGGTAAAATTCAACAATTCTTAGGGCCCACAAGGAATTTCCTTGTGGGCCAATTGTGAAGGAGATACGTGGCTTTTTTCTTTTTTAATCTTAGCTGTCTTACGTAGGAATAAAATGGGAGGCAGGTTTGCCTAATGCAATTCCCAGCTTGAGTTTCCCTTTGGGGTCCCAAGATTTATTTTCTTTTCGCAGAACCATTGAGGGAACACAGCACTCTGATCTCCCTAAGGAGACGCCATGTACGTGTATATACACATACAGTCACACACTCACATGCTCTTGCTTTGTTGCCAGGCTGGATTGCAGTGGCTCGATCTTGGCTCACTGCAACCTCCGTCTCCCAGGTTCAAGAGATTCCCGGTCTCAGTCTCCTGAGTAGCTGGGACTACAGGCACGCACCATTGTGCCTGGCTAATTGTTTGTATCTTAGTAGAGATGGGGTTTCACCATGGCCAGGATGATCTCGGTCTTCTGACCTCATGATCCACCCACCTCAGCCTCCCAAAGTGCTGGGATTACAGGCATGAGCCACTGTGCCCCGCCGGGAGATGCTTCAATTATGAAGTTGTCCTCATTCATGTACCACACTTAGAGCTTGTTCATTCAAACCCAAAAGCATTTAGGGAACACCTATACTGTATCCTAGGTATACAGCCATCTGATCTCAAAGACCATACATCCTCATGGTAGGCAGAGGTGGCAAACAGAAGATGATTCTGATAGTCCCAGGGGACAGGCAGATGATTAAAATTGGGAGTGTCATGGAGGGTATCTGGTGGCTACTGACTTGGGGTGGTTGTGGAAAGCCTCTTTGAGAAGCTGATTTGTAAATGTCAGAAGCGAGCGTCTGTAGATCAGGGAGAAGAGGATAATGGGCAGAGGCATGAAGTGTAGACTGAAATACAGGTTGCAAGAGTCAGCTCACTGTATGTTGGGATCACAGAACAGTGAGGTTAGTAATTTGAGAGAATTTGGCGTTGGAAGGAAAACTGCTTTCCTGGCATGTATTGGTGAGTAGGAGTCTTGGATGTAGACGAAGATAAGAAAATGAGCTGGGCGCGGTGGCTCACGCCTGTAATCCTAGCACTTTGGGAGGCAGAGGTGGGTGGATCACCTGAGGTCAGGAGTTCAAGACCAGCCAGGCCATAATGGTGAAACCCCATCTTAAAAAAAAAAAAAAAGAAAAGAAAAAAGAAAATGATTTCAGCAAATTTAGTTGAATAAAATAGATGGGCTGAAATATCTGACAAAATTAGGGGTAGTCTTGGCCCTAGTGGGAATTTAATAAGTGACAGCTTACATCTGGTGTCGTCATGAGGTCAGGTTTAAAAAAAATGACAGAATTCATAGATGAGTCATTAGAAGAGAAGTTCAATCCTGGCTTTCAAGAGGTTTAATGATAGAAACAACAGACATTAACTTTTTTTTTGAGACAGAATCTTGCTCTGTTGCCAGGTGCCAGGCTGGAGTGCAGTGACACAATCTCAGCTCACTGCAACCTCCACCTCCTGGGTTCAAGTAATTCTCCTGCCTCAGCCTCCTGGGTAGCTGGGACTACAGGTGCATGCCACCACGCCCCGCTAATTTTTTTGCATTATTTAGTAGAGACGGGTTTTCACCATGTTGGCCTGGATGGTCTTGATCTCTTGACCTCATGATCTGCCCACCTCAGCCTCCCAAAGTGCTGGGATTACAGGAGTGAGCCACCACGCCTAGCCTGGACATAACTTTTTGAGACAGGCTCTCGCTCTGTTGCTAGGCTGGAGTGCAGTGGTGTGAACACGGCTCACTGCACCTTCTACCTCCTTGACTCAAGCCATCCTCCTTGCAAGCCGCTGTGTTCAGCCAGAAATAACATTTTACGTATAGAAGCTGATGTGGGCTGGGCACGGTGGCTCATGCCTGTAATCCCAGCACTTTGGGAGGCCGAGGCAGGTGGATCACGAGGTGAAGAGATCGAGACCATCCTGGTCAACATGGTGAAACCCTGTCTGTACTAAAAATACAAAAAATTAGGGGGGCATGGTGGCGCGTGCCTGTAATCCCAGCTACTCAGGAGGCTGAAGCAGGAGAATTGCCTGTTCCCAGGAGGCGGAGGTTGCGGTGAGCCGAGATCTCGCCATTGCACTCCAGCCTGGGTAACAAAAGCGAAACTCTGTCTCAAAAAAAAAAAAAAAAAAAAAAATTGCAGTATCAGTGGCTGGGCACAGTGGCTCACAGCCTGTAATCCCAGCACTTTGGGAGGCTGAGGCAGGCGGATCACAAGGTCAAGAGATCGAGACCATCCTGGTCAACGTGGTGAAATTCCATCTGTACTAAAAAAAGAAAAAAAAAAAAATAGCTGGGCATGGTGGCATGTGCCTGTAGTCCCAGCTGCTCGGGAGACTGAGGCAGGAGGATCGCTTGAACCGGGGAGGCAGAGGCTGTGGTGAGCCAAGTTCACACCCTTGCACTCCAGCCTGGGCAACAAGAGTAAAACTCCATCTCAAAAAAAAAAAAAAGAAAAAAAGAATTGCAGCATCAGTATAGAAACTTCTTTGTCTGCAAATGTCTTTTCCTACTAGAAACAGGGACGAAGGGCTTAGGGAGAGACTATGCAGGAAGAGCATCATGAACAGATCTGTAATTACCCATCTCATGTGGCTGGGTGGCAGGGTGTGGGGGTGGTCCTCTTGACAGTTTTCAGTATCTTTGGGAATTTTAAAGGCAACACTGCAGTGAGAACTATAGACACTGTCTCACCCCTGCTCATATACAGTGTTAGAGTAGCTTGACCACTCCAGTGTCCTGTTTCGTGGGAGTCCTGTCTTTGCCAAGTATGTTCACAAGAGAAAAGGATCCCTGGCCTATCAAAGGTGAGAGAATTTTGAGAGTGTTCATAGTACACTATTCAACTTGCGGAAACATCGCCAGCACGCCTCTGGCCCTTCATTCGTAGTCCCACCTGTGCACTTTTGAACCTCTGTATGTGGCGTTTCTAATGTTTCGTTGATGGTCATGCTGGTCTCTTGTTGTTGGGCAGCAACATAAAGAAATCATCACTGTGATGAGGCAGCCACTTCTGGTCAGCCAGGGCAGATGGAAAAAGGGCCAAACAGGTCCACAGCGTCAGCCTATCCTGCTGATTCCTCAGCTGTGCTACATGACAGGTATTGGCAACTGACAGCCCCTCTTTAACGTCAGTTATAATTATGACTTTGTGCAGGCTTTTTGGGGAACTCGAAGTGTCTCTTTGGTGGTAGTTCTCCAGCTATCATAATTCAGTCCTCACTCAAATTCATGCTTGTTCAGCTGTGTCTTTTGCATTTTTTTTAAAAGGTCTAACAGATGAAATACGTAAGGATTATACCAGTATGAAAGACTTGGCTACAGAAACAAAATTGAGTCCAGAAAAGAGGCATAATTCATTAAAAGGACTCAGGAAAAGCATAGAAGAGTAAGTGCTGCTTTTCTGGCTGAGTGTTCGTGGGTGCACGTGCATAGCGTCGCGATGAAGCGGGTGCTTGTGTACATCCTGGCATCTCAGATTCTTCTATTGGCAAGTGACAATTGGGAAGAATTTTGTTGTTGTCAGGGGACAATCCTAGTTCTTCTGTCATTGCAAGGTTAGGAGGTTGGATGGGGAAGAATGAAATCGAAAGGCTCTAAGGACCTTTATGCCTATGAGAGCAAAAACAAGATTTCAGAGTTTCAGGGAAGGTACTGCTGCATCTCAACGCTGCGGACAAGCGACCACCAAAGCTGGAATGGAAGGAAATTGCCTTGCACCGGTGGCTAACTGCTTCTGCATGTCTTACTTGGTTTAATCATTTTGGCAATCTTTTAATTTTCAGGGAAAAAGCGCAAGCATTACTTCAACCCTGGAATTTCAAATTTGATAGCAACCTTTTGTCCCTCCATGGAAGAGTTTTGAGGAATGCAAACATCTTTCAAGGCAGAAGAATGGTAAGACAGTTTCAAAATCATGTCATGGTCGGGTCAAATGAAGAGTAATGCGGAAAGGAACTGAGTCTCATTAATGATTGACTGCTGTTCTTTTTGGACAGCTCATTCTTTCTGTATTGAGAGAATAAACACTAAGAATGCATGTGAGGTACTTGGTACATACTAAGCTCTGTATTATGTCTATCTAGTTAATATTCTGGATGTTTGCTCATGGCATTTGTGAGATCCATTTTTCAATATATCCTTAAGAGTCAAGTACCTAGAATCAAAGTAATTCACTAACCTATGTTAAAAAACACTTTATTTAAATTTTGTTTTCTTTAGTTTTTGTGGGTACATAGTGGGTATATATATCTATGGTTACATGTGGTATTTTGATACATGCATAATCACATCAGGGTAAGTGGGGTATCTGTCCCGTCAAGCATTTGCCCTTCGTGTTACAAACAATCCAATGATATTCTTTTAACTTTTTTAAAATGCACAATTAAAATATTTTTTACTCACCCTCTTGTGCTAGCAGAGACTATTCTCACTCATTTCTTCTATTTTTTGTACCTATTAATTATCCCCACATTCCCCTCCAACCTCCCACTACCCTTCCGAGACTCTAACCATCCTACTCTATCTCCATGAGTTCAATTTTTGTTTAAAGTTTTTAGATCCCACAAATAAGTGAGAACATGCAAAGTTCATTTTCCTGTGCCTGGCTAATTTCATTTAACACAATGACCTCTGGTTCAAGCCTTGTTGCAAATGACAGAGTCTCATTGGTTTTTATAACTGAATAGTACTCCACTGGGTGTATGTATCACATTTTCTTTATCTGTTGGATGTTAAGGTTGCTTCCAAATCTTGGTTATTGTAAACAGTGATAAATAAGCACAGAAGTACAGGTGTCTCCAATATCCTAATTTCCTTTATTTTGGATCTGTGCCTAGGATTGCTGGATCCTATGTTAGCTCTTTTTTTTTTTTTTTTTTTTTTTTTTTTTTTTTTTGAGACAGAGTTTTGCTGTTATTGCCCAGGCTGGAGTGCAATGGCATGATCTTGGCTCACTGTAACCTCCGCCACCCTGGTTCAAGTGATTCTCCTGTCTCAGCCTCCCGAGTAGCTGGGATTACAGGTGCATGCCACCATGCCTGGCTAATTTTTGTATTTTTTAGTAGAGATGAGGTTTCATCATATTGGTCAGGCTGGTCTCAAACTCCTGACCTCAGGTGATCTGCCTGCCTCCGCCTCCCAAAGTGGTGGGATTACAGGTGTGAGCCACCGTGCCCAGCCCATATTAGCTCTATTTTTAGTGTTTTGAGGAGTCTCCAAACTGTTCTTCATAGTGGTTATAGTAATTGACATTCCCAGCAACAGTGTATGAGGGCTCCCTTTTCTCCACATCCTTACCAACATTTGTTATTGCCTGTCTTGGATAAAAGCCATTTTAACTGGGGTGAAATGATAGCTCATTGTAGTTTTGATTTGCATTTCTCTGATCGTTGATATGAACACTTTTTCACATGCCTGTTTGCTATTTGTATGTCTTCAGATATGTCTATTCAAATATTTTGTCTATTTTTTTTTTTTTTTTTGAGACAGTCGCTTTGTCACCAGGCGCCAGGCTGGAGTGCAGTGGCACGATCTCAGCTCACCGCAACCTTCGCCTCCTGGGTTCAAGCAATTCTCCTGCCTCCGCCTCCTGAGTAGCTGGGACTACAGGCACACACCACCAGGCCTAGCTAATTTTTTGTACTTTTTAGTACAGACAGGATTTCACCATGTCGGCCAGGATGGTCTTGATCTCTTGACCTTGTGATCTGCCCGCTTTGGCCTCCCAACGTGCTGGGATTACAGGTGTGAGCCACCGCGCCTGATCTGTCTATTCTTAACTGGATTATTTTTCCCCTATAAAGTTGTTTGCTTTCCTTGGATTGGTTATTAATCCCATCAGACAGTTTGCAAATATTTTCTCCCATTCTGTGAGTTGTCTCTTTACTTTGTTTCCTTTGCTACATTTCCTTTGGTTTTTTTAACTTGATGTGATCCCATGTATCCATTTTTTGCTTCTGTTGCCTGTGCTTTCGCGGTATTGCTCAAGAAATCTTTGCTCATTCCAATGTCCTGGAGAGTTCCCCCAATGTTTTCTTGTAGTAGTTTCATAGTTCGAGGTCTTGGATTTATGTCTTCAAGCCATTTTAATTTTTTAAAATATATGGTGAGAGATGGAGATCTAACTTCATTCTTGTGCATATGGATATCCAGTTTCCCCAGCACCATTTATTGAAGAGTATGTTCTTGGCTCCTTTGTCAAAAATGGATTCACAATAGATGTATAGATTTAATTTCAAGTTCTCTATAGCTGGTCCACTGATCTATATGTCTGTTTTCATGCCAGTACTATGTCATTTTAGTTACTATAGCTATGTAATATAATTTGAAGTCAGGTAATGGGGTTTTTCCAGTTTTGCTCTTTTTGCTTAGGATAGCTTTGGCAGTCCTGGGTCTTTTGGTTTTAAAATAAGTTTTAGGATAGTTTTTTTTTTTTTTCTGTTTCTATAAAGAATGCCATTGGTATTTTGATAGGGATTGCTTTGAATAGTATGGACTTTTTTTTTTTTTTTTTGAGATGGAGTTTTTTTGCTCTTGTTACCCAGGCTGAAGTTTAGTGGGGTGATTCTGGCTCACTGCAACCTCTACCTCCCTGGTTTAAGCAATCCTTGTGCCTCAGTCTCCCCAGTAGCTGGGACTACAGGTCCATGCTACTATACCTGGGATTTTGCTATGTTGGCCAGTTTGGTCTTGAACTTCTGACCTCAAGTGATCTGCCTGTCCCAGCCTCTCAAAGTGCTGGGATTACAGGTGTGAGACACCATATCTGGCATTACATTTCTAATTCTTTTTTCGTTTGTTTGTTTTTGAGACGGAGTTTCACTCTTGTTACCCAGGCTGGAGTGCAATGGCGCAATCTCGGCTCACCTCAACCTCCGCCTCCTGGGTTCAGGCAATTCTCCTGCCTCAGCCTCCTGAGTAGCTGGGATTACAGGGACGCGCCACTATGCCCAGCTAATTTTTTTGTATTTTAGTAGAGACGGAGTTTTGCCGTGTTGCCCAGGCTGGTCTTGTCCTGAGCTCAGGCAACCTACCTGCTTTGGCCCTGCAAAGCGTTAGGCTTGCAGGTGAGCCACCGCGCCCGGCCACATTTCTTATTCTTTAAGATGCATCATTAGGTCGTTTGAAGTTTTGCTCTTTTGATGCAGGCACTTGTAGCTATAAAATTCCCTCTTAGTACTGCTTTCACTGTATCCCAGAGGTTTTGATATGTCATGTTTTCATTATCATTGTTTCAAGAAAAGACTCAAAAAAAATTCCCTTAATTTAACCCACTGGTCATTCAGGAGCATGTTTAGTTTCCATGTGTTTGTATAGTTTCCAAAATTCCTCGTTTTTGATTTCTAGTTTTATTTCATTGTGATCAGAGAAGATTCTTTTTTTTTTTTTTTTTTTTTTTTTTTGAGACGGAGTTTCACTCTTGTTACCCAGGCTGGAGTGCAATGGTGCGATCTTGGCTCACCACAACCTCCGCCTCCTGGGTTCAGGCAATTCTCCTGCCTCAGCCTCCTGAGTAGCTGGGATCACAGGCACGCGCCACCATGCCCAGCTAATTTTTTGTATTTTTAGTAGAGACGGGGTTTCACCATGTTGACCAGGATGGTCTCAATCTCTTGACCTCGTGATCCACCCGCCTTGGCCTCCCAAAGTGCTGGGATTACAGGCGCAAGCCACCGCGCCCGGCCCAGAGAAGATTCTTTATGTTGTTCGTCTCTTGAATGTTTTAAGACTTTTTAAAAATCTATCCTTGAATGACCCATGTCCTGATGAAAAGAATGTTCATTGTGCAGCTGTTGGCTGAAACGTTCTGCAAACGTGATGTTCCCTAGGTGTATAGTGTAGGTTAAGGCCAGCATTTCCGTTTTTGTCTGAAAGATCTGTCCAGTGCTGAAAGTGAGGTGTTAATGTCTCCAGCTATTATCGTTTTGGGGCCTATCTCTCTTTAGCTCTAATAATACTTGTTTTATATATCTGGGTACTCCAGTGTTGGGTGCATGTATATTTACCATTGTCACATCCTCTAGCTGAATTGACCCTTGTATTGTTACATAGTGACCTTTGTCTCATAGTTTTTGTCTTGAAATCTGTTTTGTCTAAGTATAGCGATTCCTGTTCTATTTGTGTGTTTTTTTTTTTTCATGCCTTTATTTTCAGTCTACATATGTCTTTATAGGTGAAAAAAAAATTTTTTTTGGATGGAGTCTTGCTCTGTTGTCCAGGCTGGAGTGCAGTGGCTCATTCTCAGCTCACTGAAACCTCAGACTCTCTGGTTCAAGTGATTCTCCTGCCTCAGCCTCCCAAATAGGTGGGATTACAGGTATGCGCCACCATGCCCAGCTAATTTTTGTATTTTTAGTAGAGACAGGGTTTCACCATGTTGGCCAGGATGGTCTCGAGCTCCTGACTTCATGATCTGCCTGCCTCAGTGTCCCAAAGTGCTGGGATTGCAGGAGTGAGCCACCAAGCCTGGCCAGGTAAAGAGTTTTTTTTTTTGTTTGTTTGTTTGTTTTTTTTATAAGCAGCAGATGATTGGGTCTTTTTTTAAAAATTTATTCAGTCACTCTGTCTTTCAATTAGAGAGTTTAGTTCACTTGCATTCAATATTATTGAGACATAAGGACTTATTCCTTCCATTTTATTATGTATTTTCTGGTCGTCTTCCTCTTTTCTTTCCTGCCTGCCTTTTAGTGAAGGTGATTTTCTCTAGTATGATATAACTTCTGTTTGTTTTGTGTGTCCATTGTATATTTTCGAAGTTACCATAGGCTTGCAAATACCTTTTTTATAACCCATTATTTTAAGGCAGCAGTGACACTGCCTGTATAAGCAAACAAGCAAAAAGAAAATGAATAAACTCTATTTTAAATTTGTCCTTTGCTTTTTAAAACATTTTTCTTTTCCAAGCATTTTATTTCAGTAGGTTTTTGTGGAACAGGTAGTCTTTTGTTAACTGGATAACTTCTTTAGTGGTGATATTTGTTATTATCGTACACCCTTCACCTGAGCTATGTACACTGTACCCAACGTTTAGTGTTTTATCACTCACCCCCTTCCACCCTGCCCCCCAGTCTCCAAAGTCCATTGCATCATTCTTACACCTTTACATCCTCATAGCTTAGCTTCCACCGAGGAGTGAGAAGATACAATGTTTGGTTTTCCATTCCTGAGTTACTTCATTTAGAATAATGGTCTCCAGCTCCATCCAGGTTGCTGCAAACCCTTTTCATGGCTGAGTAGTATTCCATGGTATGAATCTACACCACATTTTCTTTATCTACTCATTGACTGGACATTTGGGATAGTTCTGTAACTGTGCTGCTATAAACTTGTATGTGCAAGTATCTTTCTCATATACTTATTTTCCTCTGGGTAGATAATTAGTAGTGGGATGGCTAGATCAGATGGTAGATCTTTGAGTCCTTTAAGAAATCTCTCCACTCCCACCAGCAGTATAAAAGTGTTCTTCTTTTGCTACATCCATGCTAATGTCTATTTTTTGATCACGGCCGTTGTTGCAGGAGTAAGGTGATATTGTACCATGGTTTTAATTTGCATTTCCCTGGTCATGATTAATGTTGAACATTTTTTCATGTTTGTTGGCCATTTGTACCTCTTTTGAGAATTGTCTATTCATGTCCTCTCCCTACTTTTTTTTTTTTTGAGATGGAGTTTCGCTCTTGTTACCCAGGCTGGAGTGCAATGGCGCGATCTCGGCTCACCACAACCTCCACCTCCTGGGTTCAGGCAATTCTCCTGCCTCAGCCTCCTGAGTAGCTGGGATTACAGGCACACGCCACCATGTCCAGCTAATTTTTCTGTATTTTTAGTAGAGGTGGGGTTTCATCATGTTGACCAGGATGGTCTCGAACTCTCGACCTCGTGATCCACCCGCCTCAGCCTCCCAAAGTGCTGAGATTACAGGTGTGAGCCACTGCACCTGGCCCTCTCCCTACCTTTTGATGGGATTATTTGTTTTCTTTCTTGCTGTTTCAGTTTTTTTTGTAGATTCTGGGTATCAGTCCTTTGTCATATGCATAGTTGGCGAATATTTTCTCCCACTCTGTGGGTCGTCTGTTTTACTCTGCTGATTATTTCTTTTGCTGTTTAGAAGTTTTTTAGTTTAAGGCCCATCGATTTATCTTTGTGTTGCATTTGCTTTGCGGTTCTTGTTCATGAAGTCTTTGCCTAAGCCAATGTCTAGAGGGTTTTTCTGATGTCATCTTCTAGAATTCTTACGGTTTCAGGTCTTAGATTTAAGTCTTTGATCCATCTTGAGTTGATGTTTGTATAAGATGAGAGATGAGATCCGGTTTCTTTCTGCTACATGTGGCTTGTCAATTATTCCAGCACCATTTGTTGAATTACGGTGTCTTTCCCACTTTTTGTTTGCTTTGTCAAAGCTCAGTTAGCGCCAAGTATTTGGCTTTATTTCTGGATTCTCTGTCCCGTTGGTCTGTGTGCCTGTTTTTATACCAGTACCACGTTTGGGTGACTATACCCTTGTACAGTTTGAAGTCAGGTAATGCGATGCCTCCAGATTTGTTTTTGCTTAGTCTTGCTTTGGCTATGCGGGCTCTTTTTTGGTTCCATATGAATTACAGGATTTTTTTCTAGTTCTATGAAGAATGATGATGTTGTTTTGATGAGAATTGCATTGAATTTGTAGATTGCTTTTGGCAGTATGATCATTTTCACAATATTGATTCTACCCGTCCGTGAGCATGGGATGTGTTTTCATTTGTTTGTGTCATCTGTAATTTCTTCCAGCAATTTGCTGTAGTTTTCCTTATAGAGGTCTTTCACCTCCTTAGTTAGGTGTGTTCCATTTTTGTGTGTGTGTGCAGCTATTGTAAACGGGGTTGAGTTCTTGATTTGATTCTCAGGTTGGTTGCTGTTGTATAGCGGTGCCACTGATTTGTGTACATTAATTTTGTAGCCTGAAATTTCACTAAATTAACTTCTCAGATCTAGGAGCTTTGTTGGATGAGTCTTTAATGTTTTCTAGGTATACGATCATATCTGCAAACAGTGACAGTTTGACTTCCTCTGTACTGATCCGGACGTCCTTTATTTCTTTCTCTTGTCTGATCGCTCTGGCTAGGACTTCCAGTACTATGTTTAGCAGAAGTGGTGAAAGAGGGCATCAGTGTCTTGTTCCAGTTCTCAGGGGGAATGCTTTCAACTTTTTCCTGTTCAGTAGTATAATTTTAGCTGCGGGTTTGTCATATGCAGGTTTTATTACCTTAAGGTATATCCCTTCTATGCCAGTTTTGCTGAGGTTTTTAAGTATAAAGGGATGCGGAATTTTGTCAAATGCTTTTTCTGCATCTATTGAGATGATGTGATTTTTGTTTTTTATCCTGCTTATGTGGTATACTACATTTATTGATCTGCATATTTTAAATTATCCCTGGTATGAAGCCCACTTAATCATGGTGGATTATCTTTTTTATATGATTTTGATTCAGTTAGCTAGTATTTTGTTGAGAATTTTTACATCTATGTTCATCAGGGATATTGATCTGTAGTTTGCTTTTTTCTGTTCTTTCCTGGTTTTGGTATTAGGGTGATACTGCCTTCGCAGAATGACTTAGGGAGGATTCCTTTTTTCTCTGTCTTTTGGAATAGTTTCAGTAGGATTGGTATCAATTCTTCTTTGAGTGTCTGATAAAATTCAGCTGTGAATCCAGCTGGTCCTGGACTGTTTCTGGTGGCATTGTTATATTGCCATGTCAATTTCACTGCTTGTTACTGGCCTGTTCAGAATTTCTATTTCTTCTTGGTTTCATCTAGGGGGGTTGCATGTTTCCGGTTCCAGGAATTTATCCATCTCCTCTAGGTTTTCTAGTTTGTGTAAAGGTGTTTATAGTAGCCTCGAATGATTTCTGTGGTATCAGTTTTAATATCTCCAGTTTCATTTCCAGTTGAGCTTTTTCAGATCTTCTCTCTTTTCTCAATCCTGCTAATGGTCTCTCAATTTTATTTATCTTTCAAAAGAATCGGCTTTTTGTTTCATTTATCTATTGGGGTGTTTTTTTTTGTTTGTTTGTTTTCAATTTCATTTAGTGCTACTCTTCTGATACTTCCCGTTTCTTTTCCTCTGCTGGGTTTGGTTTCTTCTTGTTTCTCGTTCCTTGAGGGTGTAACCTTAGATTGTCTATTTGTGCTCTTTCAGACTTTTTGATGTAGGCATTTAATGCTATGAGCTTTTCTCTTAGTGTTGCTTTTGCTGTATTCCAGAGGTTTTGATGGGTTGTGTCACTGTTGTTATTCAGTTCAAATAACTTAATTTCCATCCTGATTTCATTGTTGACCCAGTGATCATTTAGGAGCAGGTTATCTGATTTCCACATATTTGCATGGTTTTGGGTGTTCCTTTTGGAACTGATTTCCAGTCGTTCTCTACTATGGTCTGAGAAAGTACTTGATATAATCTTGATTTTCTTAAATTTGAGACTTGTTTGTGTGTTTGTGTTTGTTTTTTAACTTGTTTCTATTTATATCTTATTGTATAGTCTGTGTCTTAACATTTTTGTTGCTACTTTTGATTGGTTGACCTTTTAGTATTTCTACTTAAGAGTAGTTTAAGGCCAGGCATGGTGGCTCAAGCCTGCAATCCCAGCACTTTAGGAGGCCGAGGCAGGTGGATCAGGAGGTCAAGAGATCGAGACCATCCTGGTCAAGATGGTGAAACCCCGTCTCTACTAAAAAAAAAAAAAAAAAAAAAAAAATACAAACAATTAGCTGGGCATGGTGGCGCGTGCCTGTAATCCCAGCTACTCAGGAGGCTGAGGCAGGAGAATTGCCTGAACCCAAGAGGCGGAGGTTGCGGTGAGCCGAGATCGCGCCATTGCACTCCAGCCTGGGTAACAAGAGCGAAACTCCGTCTCAAAAAAAAAAAAAGAGTAGTTTATATACCACAGTTAGTGTTATAATGTTGTTTTTCTGTGCACTATTTTTCTGTGCACTATTACCAGTGAGTTTTGTACCTTCACATGAATTCTTATTGCTCCTTAATGTCTTTTTCTTTTTTTCTGATTGAAGTACCCCTTTCAGCATTTCTTGTAGGGCAGAACTAGTGTTGAGGAAATCCCTCAGATTTTGTTTGTCTGGAAAAGTCTTTCTCCTTCATGTTTGAAGGATATTTTTACTTGGTATATTATTCTAGGTCTATGTATACATACATTGGGTATGTTACTTTTTTTTTTTCCTTCAGCACTTTAAATATGTCATGCTATTCTCTCCTGGGCTGTATGGTTTCCACAGAAAAGTCTGCTGCCAGATGTATTGGAGCTCCATTCTATGTAGTTCTTCTCTTGACGCTGTTAGGATCCTTTCTTTATCTTTGACCTTTGGGAATGTGACTATCGATTGCCTTGAAGTAGTTGTCTTTGGGTTAAATCTGCTGTAACCGCTTTATACTTAGACATTGATATCTTTCTCTAGGTTTGGGAAGTTCTCTTCTCTTTTTACCATGTGAACTTTCTACCATTATTTCTTTGTGTACCTCGTCTATAAGGACAGTGACACTCAGACTTCTTTGCCCTTTTGAGGCTATTTTCTAGATTTTGTAGACATGCTTCTTTGTTTTCTTTTGTCTCCTCTGACTCCGTATTTTCAAATAGCCTGTCTTGGAGCTCAGTAACTTTTTCTTCTGCTTGATTTAATTTTGCCCTTAAGAGACTCTGATGTATTTTTCAATATGTCAGTTTTATGTTTCAACTCCACAACTTCTACCCAAATCTTTCTAATTATTTCAATCTCTTTGTAGAATTTATCTGCTAGAATTCTGAATTCTTTCTGTTATCTTGAATTTCTTTGAGCTTCCTCAAAAAAGCTGTTTTGAATGGTCTGAAAGGTCACATATCTGTTTCTCCAGGATTGGCTCCTGGTGCCTTATTTAGTTCATTTGCTGAGGTTCATGTTTTCCTGGATGGTCTTGATGCTTGGGGAAGTTCATCAGTGTTTGGGCGTTGAAAGTGAGGTTTTTCACTGTTGTCTTTGCCATCCGGTCTTGTTTGTATTCATCTTCCTTGGGAAGGCTGTCCAGGTATTCAAAAGGACTTGGGTATTGTGATCTAAGTCATATCGGCATCAGGGGACATCCCAAGCACAGTGATGCTATGGTTCTCACAGATTCATAGTGATAACACCTTGGTGGTCTTGATATGATCCAGAAGACTCTGGATTACCAGGCAGAGACTCTTCTTCACTTACTTTCTGTCTCTCTCTGTTGAGCCTCCTGACCTCAAGTGATCCACCTGCTTCGGCCTCCCAAAGTCCTGGGATTCCAGGCATGGGCCACCGCACCTGGCCCCCTTCTCTTTCTACACATAGAGGACCCTCCACCACCACCACAGGCCCATAGGGAGTGTTGCTAGGCTACTGCCAGTGTTCTGTTAAGGTCCATGGGCTCTTCAGTCAGCTTGCAGTGAATGCTGCCAGGCCTAGGAATCACCCTTCAGGGCAGCGTGCTCCACTTTGGCCCAAGGAAGGTCCAGAAATGCCATCATGAGCCAAGACCTGGGATTGGGGATCCCAAAAGCCTGCTTGGTGCTCTACCCCACTGTGGCTGAGCTGGTACCTAAGGTGCAAGACGAAGTCTCCTTTACTTTTCCCTCTACTTTTCTCAAGCAGAAGTCTCTCCCCGGAGCCACAACAGCTGGAAATATGCTGGTTCTCGCCTGAAGCCAGCACGCCTGAGTCTACCCAAGGTCCTCAACATACTACCTGGTATTATTGCTGGTTCTTCAGGGTCCAAGGGCTCTTTAGTCATTAGCTGATGAATCCTGCCTGGACTGGGTCCTTCCCTTCAAAGCAGCAGGTTTCCCTTCTGGCCCAGAGTATGTCTACAAACATCAACCAAGAGCTAGGGCCCAGAATGGGGGCCTCGCAATCCTGACTGTTGTCCTATCCTACTGTAGCTGAGCTGGTATCCAAGGTTACAAGACAAAATCTTTACTCTCCCCTCTTTTCTCCTTCAGCAGAAAGAAGGGGTCTCTATTGGAGCTTTGAGCTGTGCTGCCTTGGGTTGGGGGAGGGGTGATGCAAGCACTCTCTCGCTACCCTGGCTGGTGTCTCCATAGATCCTGTCCCCTACCCCTCCACCCTCAGTCTACCCGCTCTGAACTAGATCAGCATTAGGACTTGCCTAGGAATTGCAGTCTTTGTGGCCTAGACTGTTTCTCAGGTTCACTTAGGACCACAGAGCACTCCAGCCCATAATGGTGAGGCTTCCCAGAACTCGAACTCTGACCACTGGGATGGGCAATTCCCTTCTGGCTAGGGCCAGAATCAAATATTCCCCCTATCAGCAGGTATCCGCTGAGTACGGCCCTGTTGCGCTTTGTGCTGTGACAGGACAGTGTTGATTTTAATGCAAAGCCTCACAGTAGCAACTGTGCTTTCCCTCTCCCAAGTGCACAGGTTCTCCCCACCATGCAGCGGTGGGAGAAGGGTGACGTCAGCAACTGAAGACTGTTTTTCCTACCTTTAGTGCCTCTTTCAGCAATATGAAGTAAAAACCAGATACTGCGTGTTTACCTGATGTTTGGTTCCTATGAAGTTGCTCCCTGTGTATACAGATAGTTGTCAAACTTAGTCTTCCTATTGTAGGGATGGTTACTGGAACTCTATTTGGCCATCTTGCTCTATCCTTGGTTAATTTTTTTGAGATGGAGTCTTGCTTTGTTGTCAAGCTGGAGTGCAGTGGTGCGATCTCGGCTCACTGCAACCTCTGCCTCCCAGTTTCAAGCCATTCTCCTGCCTCAGCCTTTCAAGTAGCTGAGATTATAGGCCCGCACCACCACACCCAGCTAAGTTTTGTATTTTTAGTAGAGATAGGGTTTCACCATTCTTGGCCAGGATGGTCTCAATCTCCTGACCTTGTGGTCCACCCGCCTCAGCCTCCCAAAGTGCTGGGATTACAGGCATGAGCCCCATGCCCAGCCTGGTAAATAAATTTTAAGGGTCATTCCTTCCTGGAATAAAGTTCCCACCAAAAGACTAAATTTTTAGGAAGCATGTGCTGTTATAGAACCGTATGAAGAGCCAGTCTGACTCCAACAGCATTGAACAGCTCCAAAAGAAACTTCAAACCAAAAGTTTGTTTGCACAAAGACTAATTCATGAATTGTGCAGCACTCAGAATCGGAAGTGGTTCAGAGAGCTCTGCTACAGCAGTGTGAGCGGTGAACTTTATAGGCTGATGCGAAACAGGACACAATGCATCTGATCTATCAGAGTGGAAGGACCCTAGTTGGTAGTTGGTAGTTTCTGATTGGTAAAGTCTTTAGCTTTGTTTTACTGTTGACGTTGGGGTTTGCTTTGCCTACATAGCTACATAGGAACCTAAAGCTCTGGAGCCATCCCGCCCTCACTGCCCCCTGCAATGGCCTCTCAATTAAAAATTTTAACACCTAGGAATTTCAGTCCTATTAACCTATGTCTTAATGAGAAAAAAAAAAACACCTAAATTGGCCATTCAAGTTGATAATTGTAACATTTCAAAAGGAGATAGCACAGATTTACAGTGTACAGGATCTCAGGTTGATCTTTAAAGTTTTATACCATGTCTTATCATTCTTTTCCAGGTTCGAGCCAATGCAAATGGAGAGTGGGCAAGAGAAGTAAGAGAAGTCCCCTTACTTAGTCCAGTGCCACTACATAGTTGGCTCCTGCTCTATAACAATGAATGTTTTAGAGAAGCCATGATCTTAAAGGATTATCTATATCATGTCACAGCCCCCATGGGCATAACGATGAGACCAGCACATATGTAAGTGGAGCAGAAACTACTTCCAATTTGAAAACTGGTTAACAGTCTTAAAGTATAATAATGAAAATTTAAATTGTAGGAATTGGTCACTGTATCAAAACCTTAAAAGTCTGTAAAATCTAATCTTTTTCTTTTTTTTTTTTAATTTTTTATTGGATTTTAGGTTTTGGGGTACATGAGCAGAGCATGCAAGACAGTTGCGTAGGAACACACATGGCAGTGTGCTTTTCTTTCCTTCTCCCCTTCACCCACATTTGTCTCAAAAGAAAAAATTTGTTGACTAAAGATTAGATTTTCTTTTGGGTATATACCCAAAAGAAAATCTAATCTTTAGTCAACAAATTTTTTCTTTTGAGACGGAGTTCGGTCTTGTTACCCAGGCTGGAGTGCAATGGTGTGATCTCGGGTCCCCACAACCTCCGCCTCCTGGGTTCAGGCAATTCTCCTGCCTCAGCCTCCTGAGTAGCTGGGATTACAGGCATGCGCCACCATGCCCAGCTAATTTTTTGTATTTTCAGTAGAGACAGGGTTTCACCATGTTGACCAGGATGGTCTCGATCTCTTGACCTCGTGATCCACCCGCCTCGGCCTCCCAAAGTGCTGGGATTACAGGCGTGAGCCACCGCACCCGGCCAACAAATATTAAAACAGACTTTGTGATATATGGTTTGTGGCTATTAAGATACATGTTGAAGAACGTATGAGAATTAAGAACTTGATGTGAATGGATGGGAGAATACTAAGAATTCTCAGTCAAGTTCCTAAAAATGGAACTTAAAAAGTGTTCTAGAGCAGTTTTAGGTTTACAGCAAAATTAAGAAGTTAGAGAGACTTCTCATATATATCCTGCCACCAATAATGCACAGCCTCCCCCGTCAACATCCCCTACCAATGTGGTACATTTGTTGCAACTGATGAGCCTACATTGAAATATCATCATCCAAAATCCATAGTTCACAGTAGGGTTCACTCTTGAAGTTGTTTGTTCTACTGGTTTGGCTAAATGTATATGACAGGTATCCACCATTGGTTTGTGCAGAGTATTTTTCGCTGCCCTAAGAGTCTTCTGTGCTTCACTTAATTATCCCTTCCTACCACTACCTCCTGCTGCACCACAGCCTCTGAGGACCGCTATTTTTTTTAATCAACTGTCTCCATGGTTTTGCCTTTTTAGAACGTCATCTAGGCTAGGCGCAATGGCTCATACCTGTAATCCCAGCACTTTGGGAGGCCGAGGTGGGTGGATCACCTGAGGTCACCTGGCCACCATGGCAAAACCCCATGTTCGAGACCAGCCTGGCCAACATGGCAAAACCCCATCTCTACTAAAAAATACAAAAAAATTAGCCAGGCATGGTGGCAGTCGCCTGTAATCCCAGCTACTCAGGAGGCTGAGGCAAGAGAATCGCTTGAACCTGGGAGTTGGAGGTTGCAGTGAGCTGAGATGGTGCCACTGCACTCCAGCCTGGCAACAGAGCGGGACTTGTCTCACAAAAAAAAAAAGGGGGGGGGGTGTGTTGGCTGATTGATGCCTGTAATCCCAACACTTTGGGAGGCCAAGGTGGGTGGATCACGAGGTCAGGAGATCGAGACCAGCCTGGTTAACACAGTGAAACCCTGTCTCTACTAAAAATACAAAAAATTAGCCAGGTGTGGTGGCACATGCCTGTAATCCTAGCTACCCAGGAGGCTGAGGCAGGAGAATCGTTTGAACCCAGGAGGCGGAGGTCGCAGTGAGCTGAGATCGCACCACTGCACTCCAGCCTGGGCGACAGAGTCTCTGTCTCAAAAACTAATAAATAAAAATAAAAAATAAAATAAAAAGTAGAATATGATCTAGTTAGAATCATACAGTATGTAGTCTTCTCAGCCTTGGCATCTCTCACTTAGTACTTGGATGATAAAATCATCTGTACAACGAACCGTCAGGGCACAAGTTTACCTGTATAACAAATCTGCATGTGTACACCTGAACTTAAGTGTTTTTTTGTTTTTTTTTTTAAAGGTTAGGTTCTGGTTAACTAGCTTCTCCTGAGGGCAGGCCCTGTTAGGAACACAGGGCTCTGACATATCTTAAAATCGTTTTTTTCCCTCCTCCTGCTGGAAACACTAAACAATTTTCCTCTGGTATTTACTGTGAGAACCTCATCAAGCTCCTAGAGGTAAAACTCTCAAAATTGTGGGGACCCTCCTATGACTGGGAATACCTGGAGTTTTGAGCCCTCACAGTTGTCCATGCCGAGGCTGCAGTCACTCATCAGTTACAGTTCAAGTCACCTGACCCGGGAACTGTTTCCCTGGGAAGTTTCCAGAGTCTTTGCTCCGGCTGGCGAGGACTCCTTGTTTTTGCCCATTTGTCTCACCAATACTGGAGGCAGTGATTTGCCCTGTGTGTCCTCACATCTTGAAAATCCTCAGAGAGCTGTTCATTTGTTTCAATCTGTTTAGCTTTTGACTTGCTGTTAGCACAGTATAGTGACTTCAAAGCTCCTTACAAGTAGAATCGGAAACTGAAAGTCTGCTGTCCTTTTTTCTTTTTTTTAAAATTATTATTATTATTATTATTTTATTGCATTTTAGGTTTTGGGGTACATGTGCAGAACATGCAAGATAGTTGCATAGGTACACACTTGGCAGTGTGATTTGCTGCCTTCCTCCCCTTCACCTATATCTGGCATTTCTCCCCAGGCTATCCCTCCCCAACTCCCCACCCCCACTGTCCCTCCCCTAGTCCCCCAATAGACCCCAGTGTGTGGTGCTCCCGTCCCTTTGTCCATGTGTTCTCATTGTTCATCACCCGCCTATGAGTGAGAACATGCGGTATTTCATTTTCTGTTCTTGTGTCAGTTTGCTGAGAGTGATGTTCTCCAGATTCATCCATGTCCCTACAAAGGACACGAACTCATCCCTTTTTTCTTTTAAACATACTTGCTACTGAAATGCATATCTTGGCATTTTATCAAGTCTTATTTTGTATTTAGTTTGCTGTGTTAAATGTTTATCATGTTTCACTGGTCAGTACCTTTTCAATATGGATGCTATATTTTCTAGGATTGAAGTAGCTGGACATGCTGACTCCTATACAAACATATTACGGAAATATACTAGATCAGCACTGCAGATGGTAAGTGTCTAGTTGATACATGCACAGTCTTTAGTTATTGTTCTCATTTTAATAAGTATTTTAGAATTCAAAATGTTGTCGTTGGTTTCCTGAACTTGCCAACGAAAGCAGATTAACCTGCATAATACAGTGGAATACACACTTGCATGCCTTAGCTATTCCTGAATATCACAATCGTATGCTAATTTTCTCACGCTTGAAGTTGTGTAATTACTTTTAAAATCTGCTAACTTGAAAAAACACACCATATAGCCTGCGTGCAGTGGCTCACGCCTGTAATCTCAGGACTTTGGGAAGCCAAGGCGGGTGGATCATGAGGTCAGGAGTTTGAGACCAGGCTGGC
The DNA here is from genome assembly GCF_049354715.1 of Callithrix jacchus. Lineage (NCBI taxonomy): Eukaryota > Metazoa > Chordata > Mammalia > Primates > Cebidae > Callithrix > Callithrix jacchus. The sequence continues at coordinate 195,693,747 of NC_133502.1, forward strand.
CAAGATGGGGAAACCCCATCTCTACTAAAAATAGAAAAATTAGCCAGGCGTGGTGGCAGGCACCGGTAATCTACCTCCTCAGGACGCTGAGGCAGGAGAATCGCTTGAACCCAGGAGGCAGAGCTTGCAGTGAACCAAAATTGCTCCACTGCACTGTAGACTGGGCGACAGAGCAAGATTCCATCTCAAAAAAAAAAAAAAAAACCACCACATAAATGTAAAGTGGTAATGGATATTAATAATCGCCACATTCATTACATTTATCCCCAGGTATAACCTGCCAAGTCTGTGATCACATTCTTCTAGCCTGTGTTACTCTCCTTGCCTGGTATTTTTCTTTCTTTTTTTTTGGTGGGGGTGGGGGATGGAGTCTTGCTCCACAGCTCTGGCTGGAGTGCAGTGGTGTGATCTCAGCTCATTGTAACCTACCTCCCCGTTCAAACAATTCTCCTGCCTCAGCCTTCCGAGTAGCTGGGATTACAGGCACCTGCCACCATGCTCAGCTAATTTTTGTATTTTTAGTAGAGACGGGGTTTCACCATGTTGGCCAGGCTGGTCTCAAACTCCTGACTTCGAGTGATTAGCCTGCCTCAGCCTCCCACAGTGCTAGATTACAGGCGTGAGCCACCGCGCCGGGTACTTGTCTGTTATTTTTCTAGGAGCCTATTCTTTCGTTTCTTCTATCCAGCATCTTAGACCAACTTGTCATTATGTTGTATCTGAATTACTAAAGCAAATTTGTTCTTTCTTGGGTTCTTTACCCTAGTTCATTTTCTTTCTTCCCCCAGGATCATCTTGAGGGCTAGAGGTGTCTGTTTCTTGACCATGAAGCCAGAAGATGTTTTCCTATTGTGTTTTACATAAAGCCTAGGCTTTATGTAACACCTTATCTGAGCCATACACATTCTGAAATCTAATGTCTTTGTTTTGAAGTCCTGTTGGACTTTTTATTTCTCGCTTCTTGTTACTTGAGTACTGTATTATTCTTTTTCCTAGCCCCCTCTAGGGTAAGAGAAGGCCCCACTGGGAACCAGCAAAGCATCATCCCATTCTAGGATTAGAATCAGAGTAAAGGGACTTTGGCAGCTGTTTGAATTCCAGCTTACTTTTTTTTCTTTTTTCTTTTTTTTTTTTTTTATTGAGACGGAGTTTCGCTCTTGTTACCCAGGCTGGAGTGCAATGGCGCGATCTCGGCTCACTACAACCTCCGCCTCCTGGGTTCAGGCAATTCTTCCGCCTCAGCCTCCTAAGTAGCTGGGATTACAGGCACGCGCCACCATGCCCAGCTAATTTTTTGTATTTTTAGTAGAGACGGGGTTTCACCATTTTGACCAGGATGGTCTTGATCTCTTGACCTCGTGATCCACCCGCCTCGGCCTCCCACAGTGCTGGGATTACAGGCTTGAGCCACCGTGCCCGACCCCAGCTTATTTTCATAACAGGAATTTTCTTGCTCGCTTGGCATCTGCCTGAAAAGCTCAAGGTTACCTTTTTCAATGTGGGGCTTTCTTCAAAGGTCTTTTACTGCTTGAAGAGGAACTTGTCCCACTTTTATTCATTTAATCATCCTATATTGGCTTTTTGGAACAATTTCTTTCTCAAGATATTCCCTTAAATATTTTAAGACATTATGTCAGATGGCATGGGGGAAGCATAGCCACAATCTTGTGTGGCCCAAATAGTTGGAAATGATCCATGAAATAGGGACTAACAACCACTTATAAAATTTTAAAAGTGCAGATGGAAATCTCCATAGACCAGCAATAGAATGGGATTCTGTATGTAAGTCGGAATCAAGATTCATGTGACTCGGATTTCAAAGACTGGCATCAGGCAGGAGCAGAACAAGGCTGTGTAATATAGTAGGCTGATGTAATAAAAAGATAGCAGGCCACATATTTAGGTTGTACTTAAAATGTGACCTTCACAAATATGACTGGTGTAATAACACTACCAGACATTCACAAGTACTTGATGTTTGGGGATGTGTTTTCTTTATGGCAGGCACAGACGGCTTGCAGATCAGTATTTTATTTTATTTATTATTTTTTTTTTTTGAGGAGGAGTTTAGCTCTTGTTACCCAGGCTGGAGTGCAATGGCGCGATCTCGGCTCACCGCAACCTCCGCCTCCTGGGTTCAGGCAATTCTCCTGCCTCAGCCTCCCGAGTAGCTGGGATTACAGGCATGCGCCACCATGCCCAGCTAATTTTTTGTGTTTTTAGTAGCGACGGGGTTTCATCTTGTTGACCAGGATGGTCTCAATCTCTTGACCTCGTGATCCACCTGCCTCGGCCTCCCAAAGTGCTGGATTATAGGCATGCGCCACTGTGCCCAGCTGCAGATCAGTATTTTAAATGAGTCAAGATGAGGAAACACGTGTATATGAATAACAAAGAATTAAAATCCTGCCAGGTGCAGTGGCTCACACCTGTATAATTCCAGCACTTTAGGAGGCTGAAGCAGGTGGATCATTTGAGGTCAGGAGTTCGAAACAAGCCTGGCCAACATGGCGAAACCCTGTCTTTACTCAAAAACACAAAAGCAGCCGGGTATGGTAGTGCATGCCTGTAGTCCCTGCTACTTGGGAGGCTGAGGCAGGAGAATCGCTTGAACCTGGGAGGCGGAGGTTGCAGTGAGTCAAGACTGTGCCACTGAACTCCAGCCTGGGCGACAAGAGCAAAGCTCCATCCCACACACAAAAAAGAATTAAAATCCTATAAATGTGAGTTGGAATCTGTAAGGCAGAAATAGAGGAAATGAAAGTGTTCCCAGACCAAACTGAGGGTGGGGCTGCTGTTTCCTGCTGCACAATAATGAGATGCAGATGAACTGGAGTGGAAGGGAGTTTTTATTTATGTAACTAGTTCTAAGGAGGAGGCCTGGAAATTGTCCCCAGACCAACTCAAAATTACAAAATTTTTCAGGGCTTAGAAAACCTTCTAAGCTACATGTCTATGCTTAAGTGTGCATTTGTCTAAAGACATAAGTGATTAACTTTTCATCTACAACTGAGATCTGAGTTCTGAAGACCTTCCTCTGGAGTCTTAGTAAATGTACTTAATCTAAATGGGCCCAGGTGCTGGGGTGATTACCCTTATCTTGTCTCCTGATAAATTATGGAGGTTTGGGGAGTTCCTGCAGACCTCCAATAAACCTGTTTGTGGAGAGACCTGGGGAGTTTTTTCAGACTCCCAGTAAAACTTGTCTAATCCTAAATGGGTCCTGTTAAGAATTCATTCATTATTTTGTCATGCTTTGAGGCCCAGGAAAGGCCTAGGCAAAACTCATGGTGAGCTTTTGCTACATTCCAGCCTTTGTCTAAGGGCACTGGCTTTTTTAGCTTTTAATATTTAACTTAACCACTCAGTACTGAAGAGTTGTGATGGAGGCCTGCGTTAGTGAAAACTGGCCTGCCACAAAAGTATATTCAGGTTACAGCTTTCTTTACAGGAAGTGAAACAGATCTAGTATTAAGGCTACGAGAATAAAAAATAGTCTCTTTGCATTTAATATTAATCACTCATTTCTGAACATCAGACATTTGCAATAAAAATGCCAGTTGGGGACACCGTCCTCATAATTTTAAACAGAAAATCTTACAAATGTTCTGTTTAAAATTATTATGCGGCCGGGCATGGTGGTTTACGCCTGTAATCCCAGCACTTTGGGAGGCCAAGCCTGGTGGATCATGAGGTCAGGAGATCGAGACCATCTCGATTAAATGGTAAAACCCCGTCTCTACTAAAAATACAGAAAATTAGCCAGATGTGGTGGCACACACCTATACTCGCAACTGCTCAGGAGGCTGAGGCAGGAGAATCCCTTGAATCCGGGAGGTGGAGGTTGCAAGATCATGCCACTGCACTCCAGCTTGGGCGACAGAGCAAGACTCCATCTCAAAAAAATTATGCATGAATCCAATCTAAACCTTCCATTTATTTTTTTTCTACATATTTAGAAACTTTTATTCCCTTTAATTTTATATTTTAGTGTAATTTCAGACTTATAGGAAGAATTAGAAAAATAATACAAATACCCTTTTTTACCACATTTGTATAATCGTAGTTTTTCTCTACCATATGCATATGATTGTAATTCATGTAGTTACTATGTATGCGTATGTATGTGTGATATGCTGCTCCATTAATCTCTAAATATGTCAATGCGTATTTTAAAAACAGAGACATACTCTTAACATGTTATCCAGTTAAGAAAATTAATATTGAGGGATAACGCCGTTTTCTAATCTGTACGCATAGTTCTAATCTCACCACTCATCTGTAAACCAAAACATTAAAAGCCGGTCCTTTGAAAATATGAAAATTTGATATTGTCAGACTGAAAATGACTAAGGCTAAAAAAATAGAAACAAGTATAATTCATTAGCATAGATTCACTAGCGATTAATGAAATACTGAACCACCAAAAGCTATGTGGCAGTCATTTGAAAATTTGAAATAGGTCACCTTTAGAAAAAATGCAAATGATTTAGTCTGAACTATGGGACAAATACTTCTCAATGTAGACAATGCATTTGAAAATCTGCATCCTTTCATGTGAAAGGAAGAAAAACAGTCTAGAATAAGAAAAGAATGTCCTTAATCTGATAAAAGATGTCTGCCAAAAATGTACTTAAATTATTTCTAACATGATGATGCTTAATCATTATTTTCCCAAGAAAGTCAGGAATAGCCCCATTAGTAGCCGGTCTTCCTAACTGCTTTCTTTCCTACTGGAGATCCAACCCAGTATTTGAAACCGTGGAACTCAGGCAATTTCCGTAACTCCTGAGTTTGCTTACTCAGCAGTAAAATGGGAACACTACTACTCATCTGAGTGGGTTGCTGAAAGTATTCACTTTGCCAAGGAAACCGCTCGGCGAGTGCCTTACACATCCTGATGAAGCTGTCTCATCGTGCGAGGTGTTATCTGAGCTCTTTGTTTCATGGCCAAGAAAATTTAGTAGTGTGGACACCAAGGGTAAGGTTGGAGCAAAAGAGGAAAGCTCTCTGCAGCAGAGAGGGGGCCTGAGAGGGCTGCCACTTTACCATTGAACACAAAAGCTTTTATAAGAAATTTCCCTGTATTGCTGTCTGTGCAACTGTCCTCATCTGTGCAGCTGCAGGCATGTCTCAGCCAAGCCTCCCCCTTGTGCAAGTGCCCATGGAGCCCATAGTGTGTACCTGTCCATAGAAGGGGAGGAAACTTTCCTGGAGCCTGCAGATTACAGAGAACAAAGGCATTTCTGTGCTGGGCCTTGCTCCCTTATCTGTGCAGCTACAGGCATGTCTCAGCCAAACCTCCCCCTTGTGCAAGTGCCCATGGAGCCCACAGTGTGTACCTGTCCATAGAAGGGGAGGAAACTTTCTCCTGGAGCCTGCAGATTGCACAGAGAACAAAGGCATTTCTGTGCTGGGCCTTGCTCCCTTATCTGTGCAGCTGCAGCTTGATTTTTCAGGTTGTTTAAAAGAATTTTACCAAGGCCCTGCCTTAAGTGGTTTTTTTCCCCCGTTTCTCCTCTTTGTGATAGTCTCATAAATAGTGACTGTCCTGACCATTGTATCCTTCAGCCTGATTTTAATCCATCCTTGTCAACATGGTGATAAGTTCCTGGAAACTGAACAGTCGGATGGCAGTGATATGGCAGGCTTAAGCAGTTGATGTATATTGCCAAATCGCCTCTTGCAGCAATTGCTGTCATTTATAATAATTTATAACATTAAGCAAATTTATAACACTATGATTTAAACACTTAGAGCAAATTAATGTTATAGTTTATAATGTTATTTTGTTTCTTCCACACATTCGCCCTTCTAATTGTTTAATGTAACTAATAATTATAACTATAATTTTCTAATATAAATATATTATAAACTGATATAACTGTTATAATTAATAACATGGCTCTAGACACTTCACCCTCTTGGACTCAAATATTTTCCTAATAAATTGACTCTAGCTTGTCCGTCTTCCACCTAAGTTGCTTGCTCCAGATGGTTTTTCTTTCCTGTATCACTGCTGTATCTTAAGAAATACCATGTGTGCTGGTTTTCAAGGTGATTTGTATCCTGCCCGATGATGACAAATACAGATATGACCACATAAAAAAATACCTGTGTACCACATTCCCAATTCCAAGCCAATGTGTGGTGAAAAAGACCATCGAGAAGGTCCAGGCAAAGACTATCGTCACCAAGATTGCCCAGCAGATGAATTGCAAGATGGGAGGAGCTCTCTGGAAGGTGGAGACAAATGTATGTTATATTTCATTGACTGTTTAACTTAGAGCTGATAAAACGTGAGGTTCTCTCTTAATTGTTAATGCTGAAATTTTGCTCACATTCTAACTCAAGGTACAAAGAACAATGTTCATTGGCATCGATTGTTTCCATGATATTGTTAATCGACAAAAATCCATAGCGGGATTTGTGGCAAGTACGAATGCCGAGTTAACCAAGTAAGTAAGCTCTGGCAGACGTTGTTTGGTTGGTAGCTGTTCGTGGACCAAGCAGAAGAGACGAGCCTAATTACTATTTGTTAAGAGGTTGGGAGTTTGACAGATGAGTTATTAGTCACGTGTTCTCCGGATTTTTCTGGCAAAGTTACGTTCCCAGAAAGTTTTGCATGGTTGGCTGGCTCCACGTTATTTTCTATTGCTGCCTCACATACCACAAATGTGGCAGTTTCTGACAACGCCCATCTGCACAGTTCTTCTGATCAGACATGTGGTAGTGTATAACTCTCAGGACCTTACAAGGCATAAATTAAGGTGTCAGCCAATCCACATTATCATCTGGAGGCTTGGCAGCCCTCCTCTTCCAAGCTCATGTCGTTGTGGCTGAATCCGTTTCTTTGTGGTTGGATGACAGAGGTCCCTGTTTTGTTGTCATCGGCTTTCAGCTGCAGGCCAGTCCTGGCTTCTCTCCCATAGCAAACCCTTCTCCATCTTCCAGCCAGCCAGCGCACATTGAGCCCTTACTCTGTTTTGAAACTGACTTCTGCCATCAGCCAGAAAAAACATTCCTGCTTTTAGAGGAGCTCATGTGATTACAAATGACCCATTTGGAAAACTGTCATCATGAAGCCAACTGAGCCGTATAGCATATAACATAATCACAGGGGTGGGATCCTGCTATAATCACAGGCTCCAGGGATTAGAACAGGTAGAATTCTGCCTACCATCGCTCTGATGGGTAAATGTCTTTAATGGAGATCATTAACACATAGTGAAATATTTCAGATGTGCATGGGTAAAGAGACACTGAAACATAATTAGTGGCCAGAGATCTGTAAGTACAGAATCTCGTCTTCATATACTTGCACATGATGTACTCGCGAAAGGAGATGCGTGTCTAAATCCTGTGCTCTCCTTTGCTCCCAGGGCCCCTCTATTTTCTGTTCTCAGTAGAAACCACACTGCACCTTGAAATAAGTTTGCAGTCCTTTGCACGTTACTCGATGTGTGACCATTGTAAATCACCTCTGTGTTTAATAATGATTGTGGCCCCTGGGTACAATTCAGAAATCTCTTTAAGACCAAATTTATTTCTGTAGATGATGACTTTTTCCCAGTCATACGCTGTTTCAATGTGATAACACTGTTTTTGCTCAACTTTTTGTTTGAAAATAATGTTGCAATCATGGGGAAAATTATACTTTGAGTTAGATGCTTTTTTCAAGTAATAAACTTATTTTAATAGTGTAAAATATAATCTTTCCAATCGAGGAGAGGAAAAACTTCCAAACAATTACGAAAATAGCCGATACCTTGAACAGAGAGAAACACAAATAGCTAAGTAAATATTACAGTTGTTTACTCCAAACCCAAGAAAGCAGAGACCCCTGAACCCAGGAGGCGGAGGTTGCGGTGAGCCGGGATCGCGCCATTGCACTCCAGCCTGGGTAACACGAGCGAAACTCTGTCTCAAGAAAGAAAGCAGAGACCATCATTACAAGCCAGATCATCACTGGAGCTGTTAACAGACTCTGAGTGGTCACCATGTTCAGATGCTGACACTGTGGCAGTGAACAAGTGGAGCTAAGGTGCCTGGCCATACCCTGTGGATTAAATCCTAGTGAGAAGACAGACAAATTCATCACAATATGTCAGGTGGTCAGATGGGATTACTCTGCAGTAACGGGATAGAAACCTGAGGCAACATACAATTTTACTGGGTATGTTGAAGTTGTCGCAACAGCCACCACCATTCCAAGGCAAACCCGTTCCTCAGTGACGAGGAACACGTACGAGCCACTGTTCAGGGTATTGATCCCGAAGCAGGAACCATCGGGAGCACAGGACTTTCATTTCATTGCATTCCCCTCGTAGGCGAAACTAGTTGTCTTGTACAATAAGGTGTGATTAATTTGTAGTAATGTGACTAAATGCTTCCATTCTGTTTCACTATATGTACTCAATTTCCTGAAATGCCTACGGCATCAAAAGAGACCAATATTTATTATCTCTGTGGAAATAGGAATTGATGCTAAAATGTCTCCAAGTACAGAGAGTAATATATATATATATATTTTTTTTTTTGGCTCATAGATTAATGCAGACTCAAAATGAGACTTTAAGAATCTTGTTTTCCAAACTGGTGGTTTATTTTTTTCTGTGACCAGGTGGTACTCTCAGTGTGTCATCCAGGCCACAGGAGAAGAGCTTGTGAATGAGCTGCACACCTGCTTGAAAGGTCAGTGTCTTGTAGCTCTCCCCCAGTGATCTGTCGCCTCCAGAGGACACTTGGTAATGACTGAACCTTTCATTTTTGGTATCACAGCTGGGGTGGAGGTGCTACCGGAATTTAGTCTAGTGGGTAGAGGACAAAGATGCTGCTAAACATCCTCCCATGCCTGGGTTGAACCCCGCCTCCACCACAAATCATTCTCTGGATCAAAACTTCCATAGCGCTGTTGCTGAGGAACCCTGGAATAGATAGGACTTAAAGTAGTATGCCCTGAAAGCTGCAGTGTTGAAAGATGGACCTAGAATCTGTCAAAAGCAGCAAAGGCTAGTTTGTTTCAAGTTACGGTTTATTTAAACAAGTTTGTGATTTCCCTCTCAGCTGCCCTGGATGTCTGGTGTGAAAACGAATCATCAATGCCACGTTCTATTATTGTGTATCGAGATGGAGTGGGAGATGGTCAGCTTCAAGCATTGCTTGACCAGGAAGCAAAACAGATGTCAACCTACTTAAAAACCATCTCTCCTAACAAGTAGGTTTGTATTAATTGTAATGTGTAGTGACTCACACCTGTAATCCCAGCACTCTGGGGGTCAAGGTGGGCAGATCACTTGAGCCCAGGAGTTGAAGACCAGCTTGGGCAACATAGTGAGACCCTATCTCTACAAAAAAAAACAAAAAGAAGGCTGGGCGTGGTGGCTCATGCCTGTAATCCCAACACTTTGGGAGGCCAAGGCGGTTGGATCACAAGGTCAAGAGCTTGAGACCATCCTGGCCAACATGGTGAAACCCCATCTCTACTAAAAAATATAAAAATTAGCTGGGTGTGGTGGTGCGCACCTGTAGTCCCAGCTGCTCAGGAGGCTGAGGCAGGAGAATTGCTTGAACCCAGAAGGTGGAGATTGCAGTGAACCGAGATCACGCCACTGCACTCCAGCCTGGCGACACAGCAAGACTGTCTCAAAAAGCAAAATTAGCCAAGCATGGTGGTGTATGTCTGCAGTCCTAGCTACTCAGAAAGCTGAGGTGGGCAGGTCACTTGAGCCTAGGAGCCCTGCACTCGAAGCTGGGTGACACAGTGAGACCATGTCTCCCCCCAAAAAAATGGTACGGTGTGTATTTTAGCCCTACATTTCAGTCTTTGAAACCAGATGTTTTTTGGGGAAAACACCGATACAATATGTGATGAGGGTAGGTGCTTGATATAAATAGTGGCTTCTGTGGATGGGTGGGGAGGGAAAAAAGACCCTTCTGCTTTGATTTTTGCATTTTACACCCAAGTCAGAATGCAAAGCAGAATTGGATCCTGGCAGTAGCAGGCTGCTTCCACTGCAAAGCCCCAGTGAATCTTTTTCTTCCCATTTTCTTTCAAGTCTTGCTGTGGGAGGGCTTGTTATCTTCAGATCGCCATAGAAATCCATGAATTGCTGGGCACAGTGGCTCATACCTGTAATCCCAACACTTTGGGAGGCCGAGGTGGGCGGATCACTTGAGGTCAGGAGTTTGAGACCAGCCTGGCCAACGTAGCAACAACCCATCTATCTGTACTAATAAAAATACAAAAATTAGCTGTGTGTGGTGGCTTGTGCCTGTAATTCCAGCTACTTGGGAGGCTGAGCCATGAGAATCGCTTGAACCCAGGAGACGGAGATTGCAGTGAACTGAGATTGTATCACTATACTCCAGCCTGGGGGACAGAGTGAGGCTGTGTCTCAAAAAAAGAAGAAATCCATGAATGTAGTCTGCCAGTAGTAGACTCTTATCCTTATTTTATCCTGTGTCGTCAGCTGAAGGGGATCTCCAGCCCTAAGACTTAGTAAACCTACAGAATTCCACTTTTGTAAAACTCCTGTTTTATGAGGGCCCGCTGCCCAGCAGCAATGTTAAGAATGGTTCTCAATTTGGGAGGAAGGGACCCTTCCCCTGGGATGTGGGTGGCTATGAATAAATACCTCCTCATTTACTGCTTTAATCGGGCACATGGAGCTTAGACAGTAAAATCAGGGTGTAAGGAGGGTTGCTGTCCATTCTTCTTAACGGGTCCTGAATGTAAAATAGATATTTTAATACGCTTACGCTTCTGTGATAAGACTGAGTAAACATTGACACTTACCCTAATTGTTTAAAGTTTTGCTCTAGCTTTCATTGTGGTGAAGAAACGAATAAACACTAGATTTTTTCTTAAATGTGGAAGCCGTTTTGAAAATCCACGTCCAGGAACAGTTATTGATGTAGAGTTGACTAGGAATGAATGGTAAGCCACCTGTGTTTTTTGCATCTGGTTCTATAATTTTCTTAATTTGCTTCAGTTCAGCACAATCACTTAATTCCAATAACTTTACCTGAAAGCATTTCTGATTCTTTACAGATAATTTGGTCTCTGTTTTCTTATTATTAGGCAGGGATTCCTCATTTGGATCTAGAAATTGCGATTAGTCTTGTGGTGGTTGAAGTTGCTTCATCAAACTTTTTTTTTTTTTGAGACGGAGTTTCACTCTTGTTACCCAGGCTGGAGTGCAATGGCGCGTTCTCAGCTCGCCTCTACCTCCGCCTCCTGGGTTCAGGCAATTATCCTGCCTCAGCCTCCTGAGTAGCTGGGATTACAGGCACGCGCCACCATGCCCAGCTAATTTTTTGTATTTTTAGTAGAGACGGGGTTTCATCTTGTTGACCAGGATGGTCTCGATCTCTTGACCTCGTGATCCACCCGCCTCAGCCTCCCAAAGTGCTGGGATTACAGGCGTGAGCCACCGCGCCCAGCCCATCAAACTTTTATAAATGTCTTGACCCCCTAAGAGTTAACTTCATTGTGGCCCTAAAACCCTTGCTTATGAATACAAAAGATAGCAAGTGATCTTTATATTGACAATTTAGAGTCATCACAAATCAAATTATATTTAATATATCATGACCATCAAAATGTTTATGCAGTACCCTGAGAGGTTCTATTTATTTATTTTTAATTAATTTTTTTTGAGATGGAGTCTTGCTCTGTTTCCCAGGGTGGAGTGCAGTGGCATGATCTTGGCTCACTGCAACCTTCACCTCCACCTCCCAGGTTCAAGCAATTCTCTTGATTCAGCCTCCTGTGTAGCTGGGATTACAGGTGCCCGCCAATACACCTGGATAATTTTTTGTATTTTTAGTAGTGACATGGTTTCACCATGTTGGCCAGACTGGTCTTGAACTCCTGACCTCAAGTGATCCACCCGCCTTGGCCTCTCAAAGTGCTGGGATCACAGGCATGGGCCACCATGGCCGGCCAGAGGTTTCTATTTTTAAAATTTCTTTCTGCTTAAGAACAGCAGTGTGCAAAAAGAGACCAGTTCTTCTTATGTGAAACATTTTGTATGACACTTAATCCTAAGAATCTGAACAAGGAAATAATGTGTTCAGAAGGTAATACTGAATAGCTACAAAATGGTTTCGTTTCATATAGTTAGCCCTGTTGTTCATGGAGACAAGGAAGTAATTCCGAACAGTGAATTAGAAGTCTTTCTTGGCTGGGTGAGGTGGCTCAAGTCTGTAATCCCAGCACTTTGGGAGGCCGATGTGGGTGGATCATGAGGTCAAGAGATCGAGACCATCCTGGCCAACATGGTGAAACCCCATCTCTACTGAAAATACAAAAATTAGCTGGGCGTGGTGGCATGTGCCTGTAGTTCCAGCTACTCGGGAGGCTGAGGCAGGAAAATTGCCTGAACCCAGGAAGCAGAGGTTGCGGTGAGCTGAGATTGTGCCACTGTACTCCAGCCTGGGTAACAAGAGTGAAACTCCATCTCAAAAAAAAAAAGTCTTTTTCTTGTTATGAGGAAGCAAGTCATTATGAGTGAGAGGCCAGACTTTAAGACATTAGGATTAGACACACAACTTCCAAAAGATGAAATGGTTGCAGGCATTTTATGTAAAAACATATTAAAATAATAAAAGATACAAAAAGGAATAAAGGCCATAAGAATGTCGAATATAAAGGTCAATTTGTATTTGAATATCTAACAAACATGAATATAATTGAAATGAAGAAAAATCAGTGGAAGGGTTAAAGAGAAGGTTAGACATAAAAAAACAAATTGTTAACTGGAACATATGTTTGCAAAATTCCCAAATGCAGTGGAGAGTCATAAAGATATGGAAGATATGAAAAAAATGTTTAGAAAAATATAAGGCAAAATAAGATTTGTTCAATATCAAATAGAAGTTTCAGTAGTAGATAAGATATGATGGGGGTGTCGTGGGGTGAAGCAATATTCAAAGAGAAAGTCTGAGATTCTGAATCCTCAGACTGAAGAATAAAAGGATTTGAGCAAAGATCAATAATAGTTCACACTTAGAAATGTTATAGTGAAACTTCAGACAAGCATAAGAAAATTTAAAAGCAACTAGAGGAACAAATATTTACAAACAATAAAAATCACCTTCAGCAAGAGTGGAAACCAGAGTACTATGAAGTATCTTTAAAATGCTTAAAAATAGCTGTCAGGCTAGAATTTGATACCCAGCTAACTTATCAAGGGTGACAGTGAAATACAAACAGTTATATACAGTATATACATTAACAGATTCACCAGACCCTAACTGAGAGAACTACCCAAAAGACTGTATTTTAGGAAGAAGGAAATTGAACAGTTAAGTGAGAATGAAATGCAAGAAGCAATGCTGATTAGTAACAACGGAGTATTAAAAAAACCCTTGATTTCATAAATGGCTAATTTATAGGGTATATTATAACAGGACCTAAAATATTGAATGTAACACACAGAAAAGGAGTTATGAGGTTAAAGGATATTAAGATTTTTCAGTTATTAACGAAAATGATAAAAGCTTCTGATGCTTTTTGCTTGTTAAGTCCGTTATACAAATGAAAGACTTATGTGAAACCACAGTAGGAAATCGTGACATTCATAACAAGAATTGGGGGGAAGTGAAGGAAAAGCAGAAACATTTGATCAATCTAGGAGAAGGCAGGAAAGGATTAAAGAGAAGAGCAAATAAAAATTATTATAAAGTACAACATAAGATTGTACACATAAAAATAATTCAACATAATACACATAAAGCAATCTTACTGCTTGTATTGTCTAAGAAGTTTTGTTTTTTTTTTTTTTTTGAGACAGAGTTTGGCTCTTGTTACCCAAGCTGGAGTGCAATGGTGCCATCTCGGCTCACTGCAACCACTACCTCCCGGGTTCAAGCAGTTCTCCTGCCTCAGCCTCCTGAGTAGCTGGGATTACAGGCATGTGCTACCATGCCCAGCTAATTTTTTGTATTTTTAGTAGAGATGGGGTTTCACCATGTTGACCAGGATGGTCTCGATTTCTTGACCTCGTGATCCACCCGCCTCGGCCTCCCAAAATGCTGGGATTACAGGCATGAGCCACCACGCCCGGCCCGTCTAAGAAGTTTATAGTCCAGTGATTCTCAGTGAGGCAGCAGGTCTTCATCCCAGGGTCTCTGAACATAATTATCTACACCCGTATCAGATCAAATGTGCCAGTCTTGTTTCGTCCTCCAGGTTTCAGTGCATATATTTGAAGTCAAAATCCTAGGAGAGTTACTATCTGTGTCAGTTATTTAATTGCCTTCTACAGATTTGCTTTCTCACATCGTTTATCAGTTAGACAGGTTTCTGAATGTAAAGGAAACTTAAGTCTACAGAAGAGATCTTTGTAAGCTGTTATACTAGATGTTTTCATTTCAGACATCAGCTTTACTATACCTTCTTTTTCAAATGAGCTGATACCCACATGTCCTCTAATTCCAGGTATGACTTTTTTGTCGTGAGTCAGCATGTGAAAGAAGGGACTGTTACCCCCACTCATTATAACGTCATCTATGACACGATTGGCTTGAGCCCAGATACAGTGCAGCGTTTAACTTACTGTCTGTGCCACATGTATTATAATTTGCCAGTAAGTACTTTTTTTCTCTTTAGATATTTTAAATGTAATATTCAAGATTAAACAACGTTGGACCTCTGCATTGGCTTCTATGAACTTAAATTTAGGGAAAGATGTAAAGTGAAAAATATTTAGTTGTGTTTTTCTTTTTTTCTACTAAAGGGCACCATTCGAGTTCCAGCACCTTGCCACTATGCCCACAAGCTGGCATACCTCGTGGGGCAGTCCATTCACGAGAAACCGAATCGTTCACTGTCAACCCTTCTCTTTTACCTTTGACTTGTAGCAGACCTGATGAGGTACTGAAAGCACAACTTGTCAATCTGTCTTCCTTTTGGAGCAGGATGTCTGAAATATTTTCCTGCTTTATAGCTTTAAATTCTCATTGTTCTTGATTGGACACGAGAGAGATTCGGAGTGATACGTTCTACTCTCAGTACTACCACGGACTGATCTTTCCAGAGTAGAACTGACAGGGTTTGGCTTGCATTTTCCCTTTCAAATCGGTGTCAGAGATCTTATAACTAAATGTGACTGAACGTGTTCCACCCCAAGCAGGGCCACTCGGATAATTGAAAAGACTGGGCATCTGTCAACAACTCTACTTTTCCAACTCTACTTGGAAAACTATATCTACTTTAGTTTTGAAACTTTTTTTGTTAGGCAGGAAAGGAAGACATCAAAATAATAACACTGGATTTCTGTTTAATGTTTTGTATTTAGAATTAAGCTATTACTGATGAGTTACATAGGAAGCACTGTGTTATTCCTTGTACTCGGGTGGGAATTTGGATGTATTTGGGTGGAGTGGTCATAATGAAACCTTGATTATGCTTGTAATTCCAGCACTTAGGGAGGCCAAGGTGGGCGGATGACCTGAGGTCAGGAGTTCGAGACCAGCCTGGACAGCATGGTGAAATCCCATCTCTACTAAAATTACAAAAATTAGCTGGGCGTGGTGGCGGTGCCTGTAGTCTCAGCTACTCAGGAGGCTGAGGCAGAAAAATCGCTTGAACCCGGGAGGCTGAGGTTGCAGTGAGCTGAGATAGCACCACTGCACTCCAGCCTGGATGACAAAGTGAGACTCTGTCTCAAAAATAAAAAGTTGGCAGCTTAGGAACACAAACATTTGGTTGCTTTTTTCCCCACAAAGAAGGAAAGCTGAACTCTATTAATGAATTTGTCTATTTCATTCTATCGCACAGTCCCAGTGTATTATGTTAGCCGTATCATAATTAGACATCTTCAGTAAGTTATTTAAGTGAAGCTATTATGTTTTTCTAGAAAGCAGACTTTTTTCTCTCCTACTATCCTTAATTAGACTCAGGAAACAATGTTTTTTTGTTTTTTTGTTTTTCTTTTGAGATGATGTCTTGCTCTTGTTCCCCAGGCTAGAGTGCCATAGCGTGATCTTGGCTCACTGCAGCCTCTGCCTTCTGGGTTCAAGCGATTCTCCTGCCTCAGCCTCCTAAGTATCTGGGACTACAGGCATGTGCCACCATGTCTGGCTAATTTTTGCATTTGTAGTAGAGACAGGGCTTTGTCATGTTGTCCAGGCTTGTCTCGAACTCCTAACCTCAAGTGATCCGCCTGCCTCGATCTCCCAAAGTGCTGGGATTATAGGCGTGAGCCACCTCGCTTGGCCTTGTTTTGTTTCTTATACTCATAAATAAAGTGGTATTGTAGAGGTGGGGATTAAATTCAAATATACAAGAAAAGGCCTATTTGGAAACAACGTAATTGTTTGATTATGTATTAGGTTTATGATTTGAACTGGTCTTATAAGAAATAAAATGGAACGACTTTAGAAAACGTGTTGTAATCTGGATAATGTCCTCCTGAACAGTTATCGCCAACAGCAGTAAACATTGAGATGGGTCTGTAATTTGAGAAATGCTTGTATAACATGTTCTTTTGTGAAGTTAGAATCTGATTTATAATGATCCATTTCTAGAGGTCTAAAAGTCACTTGGAAAGAATAAGCTGAAAGTAGGTATTGAAACTTTCTGAATGTTCTCTATAAATACAGTATATCACTTATTCCTAACACTAAATTTAAGATGATGTGATTGAATAAAGGCATTCATGTTAAATCAATGATTTTAATATGAATTAAACATGATTGGAATTTTTTATTATACTTTAAGTTCTGGGATACATGTGCAGAATGTGCAGGTTTGTTACACAGGTATACATGTGCCATGGTGGTTTGCTGCACCCTTCAAGCCGTCATCAACATTAGGCATTTCTACTGGGTGTGCACATAGAAATGAAGAGCTTTGGCCAGCTGTGGTGGCTCATACCTGTAATCCCAGCACTTTAGGAGGCCAAGGAAGGTAGATGATCATTTGAGGTCAGGAGTTCGGGACCTGCCTGGCCAACATGGTGAAACCCCCTCTCTACTAAAAATGCAAAAAAAAAATTAGCCAGGCATGGTGGTGTTACCCACTTTTAGGGAAGACATTATTTGGGTTTTGTTTGGTGCTTTAAGCTTTTTTTGGGGTTAGGTGTATCAAGAAGTGCAGACTTCTCTATACATAATATCCTTTTTCCCCACAATAGGTTTTTGAAAAGTCTGTTAAAATAAAGATCATAGAAAGATCTCTTCCTTAACCTTTCCTCTACCAGAAATCTCTCTAGAGACCAGAAGTATCACATGGTCCTTTCTCCCTTCTTGATTTTGTAGGAGTCCAAAGCTAATCTCTCCCAAATCCGGATTGCATGCACCTGTGCCTTTGGGGCCCTCGTGCATTCGTTCTTCCTTCTCTTCTAACCTCAAAAATGTGTTTTCTCTGTTGGCTCTTTCGCTTTAACACAGAAGTACCCTCACCCTTTTTGTGGAATCTTGGAATGAAAGGCTGTCTTTACCACGCGTTTTCCTTTAGCTGCCACTGCCCCCTCCTCCTCTCAGCCAGATACAGGGAGAGAAGCCCTCGGTTGTGTCATTGTTTTCTCACCTCCAGTCCACTAATTTGCCCTGACACGCGGCTCGCTCACTCACACGGACGCAAGCCCAGTCACCGAGTTGCCCTGACACGCGGCTCGCTCACTCACACGGACGCAAGCCCAGTCACCGAGTTGCCCTGACACGCGGCTCGCTCACTCACACGCACGCAAGCCCAGTCACCGAGTTGCCCTGACACGCGGCTCGCTCACTCACACGCGCGCAAGCCCAGTCACCGAGTTGCCCTGACACGCGGCTCGCTCACTCACACGGACGCAAGCCCAGTCACTGAGTTGCCATAGCTGATTTGTAGCTGTCCTGCGCTCCTGGCAACACTTGACTCTGTGCATTGAGATTATACATATTGAGTATCTATTGACCAGGCCCTGTGCTAGGTGCTGCTGTTACAGAAATGAAAAGCAGACATCTTCTCCTTTCTAGTGACTCAGGGGAGCAGCTGTTCCTGATTCATACTCAGGTCCCTTGACTCCTACTGCTCAATTCTGTAAGCTCGACTTTAATGCCGTGTAAATCGCCCTATTCCCCAGGTCTTTTCTCTGCACTCCTCTTTACTATACACAACTTCTCAAGGCAATCACTCCCACGCCCATGGCTTCCATTGCCTTCTCTGTTCTGAGGACAATAGAATTCTAAATGTTTTGCTGCGTGTATTAACTTTATTTTATACCAGATCCCTCACTTGCTATAATCATAGGAAGAAATAGGTGAGGAGGAAAAGTTTTCTACTCTCAGTGTCACATTAAAATGGAATTCTCTGGTCAAAAGTTGAATATCAATCTCTGTAGGCTGCATCCATTTCTGGCATCCCAACATATGTTTTCAAAACCACACAGATACTAAATCAAACTATTAAGAGTAACTGGGGAAATTTAAAAGGAGAAGATGTCTGCTTTTCATTTCTGTAATCAGAGGTTCAAAGTTACTCCATGAAAGTAATAAAAAATGGTGATATTCTTAACATGCTCATTTTAGAAAATTTCCCCAGTTACTCTTAATAGTTTGATTTAGTATGTGTGTGGTTTTGAAAACATGTTGGGATGCCAGAAATGGATGTAGCCTACAGAGATTGATATTCAACTTTTGACCAGAGAATTGATTTTAATGTGACACTGAGAGTAAAGAAACTCTGTTCCTCCTCACCTATTTCTTCCTACATTCTGTGCCAGGAGGAAGGCACTGCTGCGTACCCAGTCTTCCCCAGCAGAGCCTGAGCAGCTCTGTTTTCCCTCTACCTCCCCTCTTCTTTCAGATCTCATGACCAAGCACTTCCTATTCTGTCTCCCAGATGATCGCAAAACGTTTTCCTCCACTCTTGTCACTGCCACTGCCTGTAGCATTACTCTTCCTTTGAAGTCTCTTAATTAGTCTTGTTGCTCCCTTCAGTTCTTCCTTATTAAACAGACCACTACACAACATCTGACAGACACTCCTCATCTTTGTATAGTTCAATGACTCCAATCCTCAGAATATAATTAAAACTAGCATCAAATTTAAGGTCAAACAGAGGTGGGTTTGTATCCCAGGTTAATACTGTCCAGCAGTACGGTCTCGGAAAACAAACTCCTTAAGCCTTTCCGTACCTGCCTACGCCCATTGAGAGTTGGGACTGTTTCATACATACAGTGCCTGGCATGGGGCAGGGACTTAATGTTGAATGAAACGGAGGCATTTTGAAATCCACATCAAAAAATGTTCTGGCCAGGAGCGGTGGCTCACGCCTGTAATCCCGGCACTTTGGGAGGCCATGGCAGGTGGATGACTTGAGGTCAGGAGTTCAAGATCAGCCTGGCCAAGATGGTGAAATATTGTCTCTACTTAAAATACAAAAATTAGCTGAATGTGGTGTTGGGCTCCTGTAATCACAGTTACTTGAGAGGCTGAGGCACTTAAATGAGAATCACTTGAATCCAGGAGGCGACGGTTCCAGTGAGCCAAGATTATGCCACTGCCTGGGCAACAGAGCAAGAATCTGTCTCAAAACAAAAAGAGTTCTTTTAAAAATATACTAATCTACAACGTCACTTCCCCTCCAAGCATGACTTCTGCCTTTACTTTCTGATACAGTTTGGCCACGTCTCCACCCAAATCTCATTTGAATTGTAATCCCCGTAATCCCCATGTGTTGAGGGAGGGGCCTGGTGGGAGATGATTGGATTATGGGGGCAGTTTTCCTCATGCTGTTCTTACTATACTCAGTGAGTTCTCATGAGATTTCATGGAGTTGTGTGTGGTGTTTTTGGGACAGATTCTCACGCTGTTGCCCAGGCTGGAGTGGAGTGGCACAATCTTGGGTCACCGCAGCCTCCACTTCCTGAGTGCCAGCAGTTCTCCTGCCTCAGTCTCCTCAGTAGCTGGGATTACAGGCAGGTGCAACCACGCCCAGCTAATTTTTGTATTTTTAGTAGAGACGGGGTTTCGCTATGTTGGCCAGGCTGGTCTCAAACTCCTGACCTCAAATGATCCACCCACCTTAGCCTCCAAATGTGCTGGGATTACAAGCGTGAGCCCCTGTGCCCAGCTGAGATCTGATGGTTTTATACGTGTTTGACAGTTGCTCCTTCACATGCTTATACTCTGTGCAGTCACCTCTTAAGACGTGCCTGCTTCCCCTTCTGCCAGGAGAGCAGCCTAGGCAGGGTATTCTGAGATGTGGGGGAGGTGAGGCAGTCAGGGTGGGGCATTGTGAGCCACATGCCTGGGCTCCCACCTGGGCCAGTGGGCTTCAGTCTGTAGGTGACTGCCTAAGGAGGAGCTCCGTCTGTACTCCATTCAGGCAGTTATGTCTTTCAGTGCTTGTTTGGTTCATAACCTGTTAAGTCAGCTGGTCTTCACCCTCCCAGACAAGTCAACTCAGGGGAGGCAGCAGGGTGCAGGGCTTGGCCCGAGCCCCTGCTGGGACTGGGCTGTGGGGTGGGCAGGCGAGCAGCAGCAAGACGGTCTCTGCAACTGCAGCATAGCCTCAGCTTAGGGCAGCAGGAGGGTGTGGCCAAAGCTGTCAGCAGAGGCATAGGCGGTGGCAGACAGGAGTAGAGGCGCCCCATGGGGAACATACTGACCTGCTGTGTGCGCCCCAGGGCCAGCCCTGAGTTGGAACAGCACCAGGGGTCATTGTGTCCCTGTGAAGCTGAGATCTATGATGCAGCAGCTGGGGACACGATGGCAGGCCGTAGTCAGCTTTCCCAGAGCTGGCCAGGGACAAAGGCTGGTTCTTCCTTACCTTCCTACCCCTTAGTCTTTCTGCAGAGAGTCCAGTCAGTTTCCTTTCTCCTCCCCTCCCAAACGCCCAGTTCTTGCTCCCTCATCTCATTCTCCCAGGCTGGCATAGGACCATTTATTTATGACTCCTCTTCTCTGTAGCTTTATTTATTATGCTGTGGGGACTTTGTTGAGGCTTCTTTGAAATATTCTCCCTTTTCTCAATAAAAACTGAAATATCCCAACTTTCCACTACCCATCTTGTTCTTTCTTTGTACCTACCTAGATGCTACCTAAGTTAAGAAACCAGGTAAGTGCCTAATTGTTTCCTTTGTTAAAGTAGCTAAATCTCAGGACAATTCATACTCAAATGTTTGGGGATTTCTTATTTAAAATCAGAATGGAGGTTGCTGTGGGAGAGACTATATGGTATTCTTAATGGGGTGCCTTAAGTCACCTTGATAGAAACTGCTTAGTTTCTTCTAACTGTAATTTGAACACAGAAGGAAAGAAAATGGAGGGTACTTAAAATAATTGTGAAAGGTGTGAAATGTCACGGCCAGGGCTGCAGAAAAATGGGTGGGTATTTGGAGGTTTTCTCCCAAAGGAGTTTACCCATGAGGCTCTGATTACTTTAAAATTCTTACTTTAACACAAAATATGTCTCCAGACTTAATCTGGTGGACTTAACAGGCTTTATTTACCTCCTTGTTCTGAAAGACAGGTGGGGATGGTTGGTGGTCAAAACTTTCCAAAGACATGTAACGTTGACTATTACATGTGCTATGTAAAGACTGAAGGTTAAAGTGCCAGACCTTGCCTATGTAAGAGTGTTTGTTGCAGTGGCTTCCCCTTTGTCCTTCCCCATCCTGACAGTAGGATCTTGTTGAAAGATAAAGTTGGAGTTTTTCCATTTCTACAGAGGCAGGGGGACGGGAGGGAGTAGAAAAGAGAGAACAATTGGTTTGCCTCTAAAATTCTGCAGAGATGAATCTAAGTAAAAATAATTCTGGTTAACAATATGGTTCTTGAATAAAAACTAAAATGTTCAAAATAGAAAACATTATATCATAAAGATACTAAATCCAGTTGGCTCCTTGGTTTCATTTAAATGCCAGAGATTTCATCACTGTAGAGGAAATGTCTTACAGCTCTAGCTTTTTTATTTAAACTTTGGTTGGGCTCTTAATTTTTTAAGAGGTAGGATAATTAAGACATGATAAGTGTCACTCTGTAACTTGGAAGTACTATACTCACTTTTAAGATATTTAAGGATTGCTTCAGAATAAACAAATATGCGAATTAATAGATTATACCTTTATACACAAAGCATGTAAGTACTTGTGTAAAAGACTCTACTTGGTGGTGTAAGGAAAGCCTCTGAGTAATTTTACATGCCAGTTAGTAAATGAGTAGTGACAAATGAGATTCCAAAAGGGGCTCTTTATTTATTTTTGAGACAGTCTCGTTCTTTTGTCCAGGCTGGAGTTGCAGTGGCATGATCTCAGCTCACTGCAACCTCCTGGGTTTAAGCAGTTCTCTGCTTCAACCTCCCGAGTAGCTGGGATTACAGGTGCTCGCCACTACAACCAGCTAGTTTTTATATTTTTAGTAGAGACGGGGTTTCACCATCTTGGCCAGGCTAGTCTTGAACTCCTGCCCTCGTGATCCACCCGCCTTGGCCTCCCAAAGTGCTAGGATTTAGGCATGAGCCACCTTGCCCAGCCTATTGTCATTCTTTAGGATTACAACACAGCTTACTTATGTGTCATTTGGCCCTTTTCAATACAAATGCAGCCTGTGTATGTTCGTTCTCCCTATGTATTGCTAATGAAGAAATAAAGACTTAGAGATCTCACATGACTATGGAAGACAGCTACTTAACAGAACTAAGGTTCTGTGTCCTCAGAATGACATGGAAATGACAGATATGCCGAATTTTTTTTTTTAATTTAAACTCCAGGATACATATTTTGCCTATAAAATAGACCTGTCTTTTAAAATGTACTGCCATCTTGATTTATTTTATGCAAAGCTGATTTTGTACGACTCAAAGCCAACATTTTTCTTTTTTTGTTCCTTTGTTTGTTTTTAAATAAAGGAGGGTCTCGTTGTGTTACTCATGGTGGCCTCAAATTCCTGACCTGGGTTCAAGGGATTTTCCCATCTCAGCCTCCTGAGGAGCTGGGACTACAAGTGTGTGCCATCTTGCCTGGTTCTATCCTATGTCTATACATTCATTTCAATAGATAAAAGTAGAGGTAGGTAAACAGCCTAAATGCAGCAGCCGAATAAACGAGTTGATTCACTTTTATCAATCGTCACATCTTTTTTTATTGTCTCCCTCTATAGACACAGCTTTGAGTACAACACTTCTGACCAACCAGATGCAAGCACGATACGCCTCAGGACGTCTCCAACACATGGTGAGACAACAGACAACACTGTTTTTTCTGTCAAGAAAAGGTGAAAACTCTTGTTTGATCAGATGTACTATACAAAGCATTTAGAAAAACTCATATTGGTTTAAAATTTTCAACTTCTCACATAGTCACTTGTCCCATTTTAACGTGTGATGTACTTTGCTTTGTTACCATGTTAGTGAAAACATGGAAACTTCTTGTTTATACATTTTGCCATCTTTTATCAACACAATTTGTCATGTGATGGAGGCGTCATAGGTGTGTCTTTATTCATCATTCTTTGTCCCTTTTCCCTTGCTTCAAAGAGCACATTTTAAAGATGAATGATGGAAGATGAATGAGACAAAGTTCCATTTACAAATATTATTTTCAACAATTTATAATTTGTTGTACTCGGCTTGGTTTCCATTTAAAAAAATGAAAAAACATGGTTGTCCATCCTTGGGGATTGACTCTGTGCTTTTGGCTTCCTCTTACACAGTCCTCGGACCACATGCGTTTATCACATCCAAGTTTATGCTACTCAAAACTTTTAAGTTATTAACAATCTCATTTGATGTAAACGTAAATTCAAACATGCCCTACTCCTGCTTATTTTCCTCAGTGTTATGTTCAATCCTCACTTACTTGCTAGAAAGCCATGCATAGCCAAGTTTTTCAGTTGGTTTAAACAGCAGGCACACTAGTGAGGGTCCTATAATAATATGCAAAGTAATGTAGCATAGCAAAATATGGGAGTTTGTTAACCTTTTTCTAGTTTGAGTAGACTTTGCCTGTCTTGAGTCAATTATTTCTAGTTAGAATTTATGTTCATTTTTGCATTAATATAAAGTAATAACTAAGGCTGGGTAATTTACAACAAAATGAGGTTTAATGGGCTCATAGATCTTTAGGCTGTACAAACATGGCTTCAACATCTGCTTCTGGTGAGGGCCTCAGCAAGCTTACAATCGTGATGAAAGGCACAGGGGAAGCAGGTGGCTCCACATATGGAGAGAGGTGGTAGAGAGGGTCGGAGGAAGGTATGAAACTGTTTTAAACCCCCAGAATGAGAATTTGCTTATTACCATGGGGATGGGATCAAGCCATTCATAAGGAATCTACCGCCATTACCCAAACACCTCCCACTAGACCCTGTCTCCAACATTAAGGGTCACATTTTAACATGAGATTTGGAGGGAGAACATATCCAATCCGTATCAGAATTGTATTTCCCAGTTCCTTCCAGAGCATTGGCTTCTCACACCTAGAGAGCATGGAAATGGTAAAGCTATTCCATGTCCCTCACTCTTCAGTGGCAGGAATGTCTGCCTACAAGGCCCTTCCAGCATCGAAGGCGGAGGCAGCATAGGAACCAAAGCATGGCCCAAGCCCCTCTTGGAGCTTTTACCATTCTAGCCTTTTTTTTAGAAAGAAAAGATTGTGCTGCAGACACCATGTCCAATTAGATTTGTATATTCATTTTAAAATTTAAGATAGGTCACTTTCTAGTTGTGTAAAGACCCTTTTTTTGTTTGTTTTTTAGTGACATATTAGTCAATAACCACTAAGTGTGGTTCGAGATGCTTACAGGGCTTCTGGTGCGTCTAGAGATGGGTGCCCGGCCCAAAGTAGTTATTAGCGCTCTTAGCTCTTAGGGTCTGGCAATTAAGGCAACCTATGTGTAAATGCAGGACGGGAGAATACTAATGGACCATGGCTCATACATGCAAGTTAAAGTCTCTAATTAGCTACATTTGTCATCTGGTTTCATTTTATTGCCCTTTCCTTTGTACATGAGCATTCTTTCATTTGTATGTAATAGAAAGAAAAAGTTAACTAGGTAAAAAAACAAAGATTTTAGATTTTACTTTAAGATTTATGCCAGATAATTTAAATTATAAATTGTTGAAAATAATATTTGTAAATGGAACTTTGTCTCATTCTACATAGGAATAATCAGTAAGACCATAACAACTACTTTTATGTTCTGGTATTTGTATCAAAAGTGACCAGTTTTATTTTTCATAGCACAAGAAAAAAGAGAAAGCAAGTGTATAAACCACATAAGTAAACAGTCAAAAAGTTAAGAAATTGATAGTTTGACGTAAAAGTACATCTCTCTTGATTGCTTTAAATTATAATGGGGACCCAGTGCACGGACCTCTTACTGTGGATTTTCTAAATCTCTTCTATTTCCCTAAGTATCAAATTCATACAGAAGAGTCTTTAGCTTAGTGTGTACACCTGTTAAGGATTTCTGACATTTAAGTTAACTTCAATAGTCTGGTTGTGGTAGAAGGATCTGCTTTAAGTATTTAATCTTATTTTTAGTGAAATAACAAAAACAGAATCACTAAGTTAATTATCAGCACTGTCTATTGACTTCCTTTCATAGCAAGTGAAAGCACACCTTCCGCGCTACACCAGGACCTGATTTTCTCCGTTTCTTCCAATCGTAGCCTGTTTTAATTAAATCAGGGATACACACATGGTTATCACTATGCAAATATTATTCACGAAGTCATAAGGTGTTTCCATAGTGCCGTTGCATTACATTTCCTCCATTCTTCCTCTGAAATCTGAGCACTTCTGTCCTTCTCTTGGATCTTCTCTTTCTTCCAAGCCTATGTTAGTTTATCCAGCCACACGCAGTCAGTAGCCTCTGGGTGGTCTGCTTTCACATCCATTATTTTTTAGCATGAAGCTAATTTTCTGACTCTACTTGCCTGTTTTCTAACATCTGTTTCCACCTCCAAGGGCTGTAGAATTTATCACATGCTTTTCAAAGGTATTTTTCATCTGCTAAAACACATTTCCTTTTTTTGGGAGTGGGGCAACTTTCTCGGCCTTTTGTCATCCTAGTTCAAGAGTGCTTTTCTGTGCTATCTCCTTAAAGTCTTCTGTGATGACACATTAACTACCGTCTTGTGTGGGATCACCTGAGTCCTGATTCTGTGTTTCCTTCTGTCCTGTTATCCTGTCTTGTACTTGAACACATTTTCCTGGGTGGAAATGTATAGAGATCTGACCAGTCTTAAAACCCCTCCTCCTTGATAGAGAGTAAACCTCTAGGTTGAATCTAAACTGTATGGTTCTGAAGGTATTTTACAACTGTGTTCTCATTACAGGTTTGTTCTTGAATCTATTGCCATTGTGGGGTACATTATTTATAGCCAATTGCTAAGTATCTGTGGAAGTTTTTTAGGAGCTTCTCTCTCTCTCAGATTCAGAAATTTCCTAACAGCTTGGTGGGGATCTTTTCATTTTTTTTAAGGCTAGTAAGTCTGCAGACTATCTCTTCTTGACAATTTTATTTTTTCTGTTACTTTTTTTCTGAGAGTCGTCTTATTCATACCTAGGCTGCTTAGACCAGTATTCCTATGTTGGTTTTTAATTTTTCCCCTTCTGTTTTTTTTGTTTTTTATTCTACTTCTGGGATACTCTGTGACTTTGTTCTCTACTATTTTTATTGAATTTTATATATTTTTAGAGTATTTTTAGATTTTTTTTTAAGTTTTGCTCCTGATTTAGACTGGTCTTATTAATTCGTTTTCTGTTGTTTTGATCTCTTTTGTTGGAGGCTTCCCTCCAGTGTGTAGTGGTCCCTGGCTTTATTTGGAAACAGGACTTCTGTTAACTGATAGCACTTAGTGTGAAGTTTTGGAAGCCAAACTAGCTTTTCATCTGGGGACCCTCAGTGTATTACCTGGGGATCTTTGAGACATTTCAGTTTCTTCTGAGAAACTGAAACTTTTTTTTGAGACAGAGTCTTGCTCTGTCACCCAGGCTGGAGTGCAGTGGTGCAATCTTGGCTCACTGCAACCTCCATCTCCTGGGTTCAAGCAATTTTTTGCCTCAGCCTGAGTAGCTGGGATTATAGATGCATGCCACCACTCCCAGCTAATTTTTGTATTTTTAGTACAGATGGGGTTTCACCATTTTACCGGGCTGGTCTTGAACTCCTCACCTCATGATCTACCCACTTTGGCCTTCCAAAGTGCTGCAATTACAGGTGTGAGCAACCATGCCCAGCTGAAAATGTATCTTATTAAAAGATAATTGTCAGCTTCCATAGGACTTTGCAAGTCGCTACCCAATTCTCCAAGCCATTTGGTCTGTTCCTTCCAGCCAGAAGGAACTTCAGATTGATGTTTCTCCCACTGTCAACACACCCATGCCTGTTCACAAGCACAGTCCAAGCATCGGTTCTACCTCTCCGAAAGGTAGTGACACAGACAAAAGAAAGGAATGGAGAGTTGTCTGGACAGCATCAGGAGTGGCCAAGCCATCCCGATGAAACGGGGAATGCTGATGAAGCAAAGTGGCAAATCTTTGAACAAAAAGTGGAAAAAGAAGTATGTCGCCCCATGAGACACTGGCATGCTGACCTATCATCCAAGCTGATGTGATTACATGCAGAATGTTCTCGATAAGGAGACTGACCTTCTGACCACCCCAAGCCACATCAGCTTGCGCGCCCATCTCCAACTCTAAAACCGATGGGCTATCCAAGGACATGAGCAGTTTATGCAGCTCACCCCATTCAGACACAGGGCTGGGTGACTTTGTATGCTCCAGCTCCAGTATGTGCAGCACCACCAGCCCCAAGCTTGACCTGCCCCACTCCAACAGAAAGAGGCACTGAAGAAAAGCACCATCAACTTCAAAGCCGACGTCCTGTCTGGCACTGCTGAAGAACAAGAAAACTTAAAGTTTATCATTGTTCCCTCACTTGCCAAATGTGGCACTTTGAAGCCCTGATGTATGAGGAGCAGAATGCCTGGGTCCAAGTCATTAAGAGCCAGATCCTGGCCAGCCTGCAGTTCTGCGAGAGCAGCAAGAACATGTCCCAGCTGATGAACCAGAGCAAGGTAATGAATGGCCCTGCAGTCAATCGGAAGATGCATGGGAACTCCCACTGTGAGGACTGTGAGACCCAGAATCCTAACTGGGCCATTTGAACTTAGCTCGCATGTGCACCGAGTGCTCAGGGATCCACCATAATCTTGGCACCCACCTTTTCTGAATCTGATCTCTGGACCTGGATGACTGGGCAGTCAAGCTATCAAGGAGATGTCATCCATCGGGAACGAGCTAGCCAACAGTGTCTGGGAAGACAGCAGCCAGGGTTGAATGAAACCCTTAGTAGACTCCTCAAGGGAAGAGAAGGAACCGTGTGGATCTGGGTGGGCCAAACACAAGCAGAAGCTCTTCCTGGTCAGTGCCCGCCCTGCCCCGCCCCCAACTCTGCACGGAGCTGTCCCTGGTGCTGAGGGCCACTGCTGATGAGGACCTGCAAGTGGCCATCCTGCTGCTGGTGCATGACTCCCTAGATGAACGAGACCTGCGGGGAGGAAGAGAGTCACAGGGTGTTGCATCTGGCCTGCGGCAAAGGGAGTGTGGTCCTGGTGCAGCTTCTGATCTGGTATGGGGTGGACGTAGATACCCACATGGGCCAAGATACCCACATGAACACAGCACTGGCCTATGCCTGACAGGCCTCCAGCCACGAGTGCATCCACGTGCTGCTGCACTACGGCTGACCTGATGAGCGCTTCACAGCAGAAATATAGTTATTTCTAGGAATCTCTCATGGTAGTTTGTATTTCTGTGGAATCAGTGGTGATATTCCCTTTACTGTTTTTTATTGCATCTGTTTGATTCTTCTCCCTTTTCTATTAATCTGGCTAGCGGTCTATTTTGTTGATCTTTTCAAAAAACCAGCTCCTGGATTGATTTTTTTGAAGGGTTTTTGTGTCTCTATCTCTTTCAGTTCTGCTCTGACCTTAGTTATTTCCTGTCTTCTGCTAGCTTTTGAGTTTTTTGATCTTGCTCCTTTAGCTCTTTCAATGTTGACATAGGGTGTTAATTTTAGATCTTTCATTGCTTCTCATGTGGGCATTTATTGCTATGAATTTCCCTGTAGACACTTCTTTAAATGTGTCCCAGAGGTTCTGGTACATTGTGTCTTCATTCTCATTGGTTTCAAAGAACATCTTTATGCCTCATTTCATTGTTTATCCAGTTGACATTCAGGAGCCAGTTGTTCAGTTTCCATGAATTATGTGGTTCTCAGTTTCTTAATCCTGAGTTCTAATTTGATTGCCCTGTGATCTGACAGACTGTTATGGTTTCTGTTCTTTTGCGTTTGCTGAGGAGTGATTTACCCCCAGTTGTGGTCAATTTTAGAATATGTGTGATGTACTGAGAGGAATGTGTATTCTGTGGCTTTGGGGTACAGATTTCTGTAGATGTCTATTAGGTCCACTTGGTCCAGATCTGAGTTCAGGTCCTGGACATCCTTGTTAATGTTCTGTCTCATTGATCTGTCTAACATTGACAGTGGAGCGTTAAAGTCTCCACTATTATTGTGTGGGAGTCTAAGTCTCTTTGTAGGTCATTAAACACTTGCTTTATGTATCTGGGTCCTCCTGTATTGGGTGCGTATATATTTAGGATCATTAGCTCTTCTTGTTGCACTGATCCTTTTACCATTATGTAATGCTCTTCTTTGTCTCTCGTGATCTTTGTTGGTTTAAAGTCTATTTTATCAGAGACTAGGATTGCAACTCCTGCTTTTTTTTTTTTTTTTTTGCTCTCCATTTGCTTGATAAATCTTCCTCCGTCCCTTTATTTTGAGCCTATGTGTGTCCTTGCACGTGAGATGGGTTTCCTGAATACAGCACACAGTTGGGTCTTGACTTTTTATTCAGTTTGCCAGTCTGTGTCTTTTGATTGGGGCATTTAGCCCATTTACATATAGGGTTAATATTGTTATGTGTGAATTTGATTCTGCCATTTTGATGCTACCTGGATGTTTTGCCTGTTAGTTGACACCTTTTCTTCATTGCATCAATGGTTTTTACCATTTGGTACGTTTTTGGAGTGGCTGGTACTGGTTGTTCCTTTGCTTGTTTAGTGCTGCTTTCAGGAGCTCTTACAAGGCAGGCCTGGTTGTGATGAAATCTCTCAGCAATTGCTTGTCCATAGATGATTTTATTTCTCCTTCACTTATGAAGCTTAGTTTGGCTGGATATGAAATTCTAAGTTGCAAGTTATTTTCTTTAAGGATGATGAATATTGGCCCCTACTCTCCTCTGGCTTGTAGGGTTTCTGCCAAGAGGTCTGCTGTGAGTCTGATGGGCTTCCCTTTGTGGGTAACCCAACCTTTCTCTCTGGCTGCCCTTAGCATGTTGTCCTTCATTTCAACCCTGGTGAATCTGACAATTATGTGCCTTGGGGTTGCTCTCTTGAGGAATATCTTTGTGGTGTTCTCTGTATTTCCTGGACTTGAATGTTGGCCTGCCTTGCTAGGTTGGAGAAGTTCTCCTGGATAATATCCTGAAGAGTGTTTTCCAGCTTGGATTCATTTTCTCTATCACATTCAGGTACACCTATCAAACGTAGATTAGGTCTTTTCACATACTCCCATATTTCTTGGAGGCTTTGTTCATTTCTTTTCACGCTTTTTTCTCTAATCTTGCCTTCTTGTTTTATCTCATTGAGTTGATCTTCAATCTCTGATACCCCTTCTTCTGCTTGGTCAATTTGGCTATTGAAACTTGCATATGCTTTGTGAAGTTCTTATGCTGTGTTTTTCAACTCCATCAAGTTGTTTATATTCTTCTCCAAGCTGTTTATTCTAGTTAGCATTTCATCTAACCTTTTCTCAAGGTTCTTAGTTTCTTTGCATTGGGTTAGCACGTTCTTTTAGCTCAGAGAAATGTTATTACCCACCTTCTGAAGCCTGTTTCTGTCAATTCATCAGATTCATTCTCCATTCAGTTTTGTTCCCTAGCTGGTGATGAGTTATGATCCCTTAGAGGAGTTCCAGTTTTTGGTGTTTTCATCCTTTTTACACTGGTTTCTTCCAATCTTAGAGGCTTTATCTACTTGTGGTCTTTGTAGTTGGTGACTTTCAGATGGGGTCTCTGGACGTCCTTTTTGTTGACGTTGAAGCTACTTCTTTCTGTTTCTTAGTTTTCCTCCTAACAGGCCCCTCTGTTGCAGGACTGCTGGCGGTCCACTCCAGACCTTGCTTGTTTGGGGATCACCTGCAGGGGCTGCAGAACAGTAAGGCTTGCTGCCAGTTTCTTCTCTGTTATCTTTGTCCCAGAAGGGTACCTGCAGATGTCGACCTGAGCTCTCCTTTATGAGGTGTCTCTTTGGGTATATGGGGGTTGGGGAGCTGCTTGAGGAGACAGTCTGTCCCTTATAGGAGCTCAAGTGCTGTGCTTGGAGCTCCATCATTCTGTGCAGAGCTGCTGGACAGGTATGTTTAAGTCTGCTACAGCAGAACTCATAACTGCCTCTTTTCCCAGGTGCTCTTCCCTAGGAAGGTTAGTCTTTATTTATAAGTTTCTGACGTGCTGCTGCCTTTTTTCATAGATGCCCTGCCCAGCACAGAGTTAGTCTAGTCACAGTCTGCCAGCAAAGGCATTGCTGAGCTGCTACGGGCTCTGCCCAGCTGCTATGTGAACTTCCCTGAGGTGTTGTTTATAAAGATACAGTGAGAACTGCCTCAGTATTGGCAGACTGCCTTGGTAGTGGTGGATGCCCATCCCCCTCACTGAGCTGGACTGTCCCAGGTTCAGCTGCACTTGCTATGAAACTCTCAATCCAGAGCATTTCAGATTGTTTTGTGGGTGTGGTACCCGCCGAGCCAAGTCACCTGACTCCCTGTCTCAGCCCCCTCCCTTTCAGTTGAATGGGCAGCTCTGTCTCCCAGGCGTTCCAGGAGCCAGTTGAAACAGCTGCCCAGATTTGTATGAGTTTCTGTGTGCCAACCCACGGCACCGGCTGAAACAGCTGTGCTGGAAACTCATGGTGCTTTTCGGCCTGGTAATTTCCTGGTCTGTGGGCAGTGAAAACTCGTTTGGAAATGTGGTGATCACTCACCCTCTGCATTGTTCTTGCTGGGAATTCCATTCCAGAGCTGTGCCTATTTGGCCATCTTGAGTCTTCCCCCTTCTTTCACTTTCTAAAAAAAAAAAAAAAATTAAAGTGGGGGGAAAATAAAGCTTTACTCAGAATTTATATGTGGGTGTTTCATGAAAAATTCTAAATTTTTTTTTTTTTTTTGAGATGAAGTCTTGCCCTGTCACCCACGCTCCAATGTAGTGGCACAATCTTGGCTTACTGTACCCTCTGCCTCCCAGGTTCAAGCCATTCTCCTGCCTCAGCCACCTGAGTAGCTGGGATTACAGGCATATGCCACCACACCCAGCTAATTTTTTGTATCTTTAGTAGAGAGCCACCACACCCAGCTTTTTTTTTTTTTTTTTGAGATGGAGTCTGTCTCTGTCACCCAGGCTGGAGTGCAGTGGTGATCTCGTCTCACTGGAGCCTCCGCCTCTTGGGTTCAAGCAAGTCTCCTGCCTCAGCCTCCTTAGTGGGGATTACAGGTACATCTCTTTCCACAATGGACACTTCACTGTCCACTCTAGACAGGTTGCATAAAAGCAGAGCATGACCTGTGAAATAATTTGGAGACTTCTCACCTTAAAGGCTGGGTGGAGTGAGTGCAGTTGAAATGCTCATTGCATCTGGCTGGTCAGCTGTTCCCCAACCTTTCCAAGTGCCTCTCACAGGGCAAGGGTCATGTGATTAGATTTACTAATGAACTGTGTGGGAGTGAGGGAGGACCCTGCCACCTGTGGGTTAGCTTACCTGGAAGGCCACTCGCCCACAGTGGATCACTGTAAGTTGAGGTTATATTTCATTTGCAGTCCCAGGCAAACCAGGGTGGGGTTTTGCTATCAGGATGCTGGTGGGACCATGATAGTGACATGGAGGTAGCTTCAGCCCCAGGCACAGAGTGAGGGGACAGAGAGCCTCCCTGGTCACCAGGGAGCAGCTGGAGAGCTGTGGGTGAGGACTCAGGTTCAGATTCCTTCATATGCACTCCAGTTCCCTCCAACCCTGCCCTGGGGCTGGATAGCCCCCATATTCATGTTGATGGTGCCATCGAGCTGTCATTCCTTTGAAGTTCCCCCTTTTAAAAGCCTCATTCACTGCTTAAGAATTAGAACATATAGAGGTATGAAAAGGATGAAAATGAAAGAATATAGCTCGTCCTGTTGCCATCAGAAGACACTGCCATCAGCCTCAAGGTGTATGCACCATTTGGGGACTGGCCTGGGATTAGCACCATGGCCTCAGTCTGCTGACTGCCTTCCATCCCAGCTCCTTTGTGCCATTCATGTGATTTGGATGTTTGTCCCTCCAAATCTCATGTGGAAATGTGACCTCCAGTGTTGGAAGTGGGCCTGGTGGGAGGTGAATGGATCATGGGGCCAGATCCCTCATGAATGGTTGGTTTAGTGCTATCCTCTTTGGTGATGAGTGAGTTATCTTGAGATGTGATTGTTTAAAAGTCTGAGACCTCTCCCTTCTCTTGCCATGTGACATGCCAGCACCCCACTTGCCTTCCGCCATGATCATAAGCTTCCTGAGGTCTCACCAGAAGCAGATGCCTTTACCTGTACAGCCTACAGAGCCAGAAGCCAAAATAAACCTCTTTTCCTTATAACGTTTTTAAAAATCATGTTTACAACTGAGTACAATTTGACTTCCTTTTTATTGTGGATGTTTTTATTTTTCTTGCCTGATTGCTCTGTCTACATCTTATAGTACTATGTTGAATAAAAGTGGCTAAACATGAGTATTCTTGCCTTATTCCACATCTTACGGAGAAAGTTTTCAGCTTTTTTTCTGTTCAGCATAATGTTCACTTTGGGTTATATATGGTTTTTATTATGTTGAAGTACTTTCCTTCCATGACTAATTTCTTGTGAATTTTTATCATAAAGAAATGTTGGATTTTATCACTTGTTTTTCTGCATCTATTGAGATGATCATATGATTTTTGTCTGTTATTCTGCTGATGTGATGTATTGTTTATTGATATGCATGTGGGACAACATGCAGCTCTGGGATGAATTCTACTTGATCACGGTAAATAATCTTGTTGATGCACTGTTGGATTTGGTTTGCTAGCATTTTGTGGGGACTTTTGCATCTATGTTGATCAGGAAACCTGTTTTGCTTTTTGGTTGTGTCCTGGTTTGGTTTCAGTATATTTTTAAGCAGCCTGTCTTGGAGCTCACTGATTCTCTTTTCTGTTTGATTTATTGTTGTTGATGCCTCCTATTGCAT
This sequence comes from Callithrix jacchus, assembly GCF_049354715.1. NCBI lineage: Eukaryota > Metazoa > Chordata > Mammalia > Primates > Cebidae > Callithrix > Callithrix jacchus. Next base: position 195,728,051 of record NC_133502.1, read on the forward strand.
TTTTCATTTGGTTCATTATGGGTTTTTTTTAGCTCTAGGATTTATATTTCTAAATTGTTTCAATCTCTCTTAACTTTCATTGATGCATTTATGAATTTTTTTTTTTTTTTTTGCAGTTCGCTGAGCTTCCTTAAAACAGCTATTCTGACTTCTGAGATTATACATTTTCCTCCCTTTAGAGTCACTCTGTGGTGCTTTTGTTGTCGATGTCTTGAGGCCATGGTTTCCTAAATGTTCTTGACACTAGTGGGCATATGACAGTGCCTGTGTATTGAAGGATTCAGTATATTTCAATCTTGCATTCCTACTTTCTTTGTGTTCTTTCTCCCAGAGATCCTGAGCAGGCTGATTACGATGTCCTCTAAGTGCTGTTTCTGTTTCAGCACCAGATGGTGCCCTAAGCCAAGGTTTGCCACAGGTCTGTGGTTCGCATGTTGTGCTTTTTCGGCGTTAGAGGACACTGAGACCAGGTTTGCCTCTGACCACAGCCGCTGTGTTCTTCTGGCCCAGTGGAACTAGAGAAAGTCCGGAAGTTTTGTCTGTGGCTGCCAGCCTGAGAGCCGTGTATTTTTTTTTTTTTTTTTAGGCGGAGTTTCGCTCTTGTTACCCAGGCTGGAGTGCAATGGCGTGATCTCAGCTCACCGCAACCTCCGCCTCCTGGGTTCAGGCAATTCTCCTGCCTCAGCCTCCCGAGTAGCTGGGATTATAGGCACGCGCCACCATGCCCAGCTAATTTTTTGTATTTTTAGTAGAGACGGGGTTTCACCATGTTGACCAGAATGGTCTCGATCTCTTGACCTCATGATCCACCCTCCTCAGCCTCCCAAAGTGCTGGGATTACAGGCGTGAGCCACTGCGCCCAGCCGAGCCATGTATTTTTGAACCATAAAAAATAATGCAATTTTCATTTAGGGCAACACCAGTGAACCTAGGAAACATTCCGTTAAATAAGCCAAGCACAAAAAGACAAACATTGCATGACCTCAATAACTTAACCTTCAAGAAGCAGAAAGTACAAGAGTGGTTTCCTGAGGCTGGGGGAAGGAGGGGAGATAGGAGGGATTGGTTATGGAAACAAAGTTACAGTTTGTTGGGAGGAATTCATTCTAGTGTCCTATTCCATAGCTGGGTGACTCTGGTTACAATATTGTATTTTTCAAAAAAGCTAGAAGAGAACAATTTTGAATGTTCTCAACACAGAGAAATAATACCTGTATGAGGGAAGAGTTATGTACCCTGATTTGATCATCACTGAAAATATACAGACATCAAAATGCCCCAGATGAAGCTGTGCGAGGTGGCTCATATCTATCATTCCAGCACCTTGAGAGGCTGAGGTGGGTGGATCGCTTGAGGCCAGAAGTTTGTCCAGCCTGGGCAATGTGGCAAAACCCCATCTCTACTAAAAAATACAAAAATTAGCTGGGCATGGTGGCACACGCTTGTAACCCCAGTTACTTGGGTGGTGATCTCTGCTTGCTGCAATCTCCGCCTCCCAGGTTCAAGCGACTCTCCTGTCTCAGCCTCCCAAGTAGCTGGGATAACAGGAGCCCACCACCATGCCCTGCCAAATTTCGTATTTTTAGTGGAAATGGAGTTTCATCCTCTTGACCAGGCTGGTCTCAGACTCCTGACCTCAGGATCCTCTTGGTCTCCCAAAGTGCTGGGATTATAGGTGTAGGCCACTGCGCCCAGCCTATCTTCACTGATAAATATACTTTTGCTTTTCAACAAGCCCTTATATTTTTCATTATTTCTCTTCTGTGTTTCCTGTACATATGTGGATAAGTGAATCAACATCTTAAAAATATTTCTCTGGCTGGGTGTGGTGGCTCATGCCTGTAATCCCAGGACTTTGGGAGACCAAGGTAGGGAGTGGGGGAGTCTTGAGCCAAGACAGCCAGGGGGCGGGGAGGAAGCGAGGGTAAGTCTTGACCAAGATGGGGGTGGGGAGAGTCATGAGGTCAGGAGTTCAAGACCAGTTTGGACCAAGAGTTTGAGACCAGTCTGGCCAACATGGTGAAACCCTCTCTCTACTAAAAATACAAGAATCAGCCAGGTGCGGTGGTGTGCACCTGTAGTCCCAGTTATTTGGGAGATTGAGGCAGAACTGCTTGAACCCGACAGGAGGAGGGTGCCGTGAGTCGAGATTGCACCACTGAACTCCAGCCTGGGTAACAGAGTGAGACTCGATCTCAAAAATACACACACACACACGTATATATGTCTCTATTCTCAATTCCTCCCCTTTCAAAACACGAGTCAGAAAACTATAATAATGAGAGAAACTCCTCTGATCAGCCAGTGTGTCTTAATTCTTTCTAAAAAGTGCTATATAGTGTTGTCTGTTATTGTTAGGTATTGCTGCTGACGGTGAACATATAGAAATGGCTGAAGAGCCAAAAATCTTTTTACACTGTGCTCACATGAAGTTTGTGGCTTAAGTTTTAATATCAGCCTCGACTTAAGGGACACTATTTGAAACCAGGTTGGGAGGCCAAATGAGACTTGCTCATAGCACACCAGGGCACTGCTGATGAGGTTCCTGGTTTTCAGAATTATGCCACTTGGTTTGAAGCTATGTTTCTGCCACGGTTTGACAGAAGCCCTCTACTTAATTCTGAGACGGTGTGCTCGTCTGCCCTTCCTACTTTCATCTTGCTTCTCATTCACTTCGGATACCCTAGAATCCAGAGCATGTGCATTAGTCTCGTGTCCAAACCAACAAAATTTTGTGATTAGATATCCAGCATTAACACCATGGCTGAGCTGTTGCCATAGAGCTTACCACAGTTGTTATTGCTCACTCTGTTGCCCAGGCTGGAGTGCAGTGTTTAGTAATTAGGGCTCACTGCAGCCTCAACCTCCTAGATTCAAGTGATCCCCCCACTTCAGCCTCTCCAGTATCTGGGACTACAGGTGCACACCACCACACCTGGCTGAATTTTGCACTCTTTGGTAGAGATGCATTTTTACCATGTTGCTGATACTGGTCTCAAACTCCTGAGCTCAGATGATCCACGTACCTTGACTACCCAAAGTGTTGGGATTATATGCATAAGTCACTGCACCTGGCTCAGGAGGTTGCTATTTTTTCCCCCTTCCTTTCCCTCCCTCCCTCCTTCCTTTCTTTTTTGAAATAAACTCTTGCTCTGTCGCCAAGGCTGGCATGCAGTGGCATGATCTCATCTCACTGAAACGTCTGACTCCCGGATTCAAGAGATTCTCCTGGCTCAGCCTCCCGAGTAGTTGGGATTACAGGTGTGCACCATCAACTCCAAGCTAATTTTTATATTTTTAGTAGAGACGGGGTTTCACCATGTTGACCAGGCTGGTCTTGAGCTCCTGACCTTAGATGATCCACCCACCTTGGCCTCTCGAAGTGCTGAGATTATAGGTGTGAGCCACCACGCCCAGCCAAAAGTTGCTACTCTTAAACAGACTTTAAATGCTGGTGTCCACATGGTACACACGTGTGTTCTCACCACAGACGCTACATGGCATGCGTGTCATAGCATCCATAATAAGGACAGTGGCTTTGGTTTGTTCAGGACCCACTTGAGGCATACCATGGCGGCTGGGGGATGACTTGGAGCCCCATCCTGGGGAGAAAATAGCTCCTGTCTATGGCCCTGACTGCTTAGGTGGGAGCTGCGTGCAGCTCAGCTTCTCAGGGGCATTTTTTTCTACACTGTGAGTACAGAAGCTTGTTGTCTGGAACGTTCCCTGTATTCTTATCTTCTTACTAGGTTTTCTCTTTCTCTTATATTAATATTTGACCATTAATTTTGTTCCCTGAGGGCTTTTGAGGGTGGCAAGCATAGCACACTTTAGTATTTTTAGGGTTTGAGGACTTTTTCTGAGGGAACCTCTCCTATATAGATGGGGAGAGAGGAAAGCCCCAGGAGGAAGGGGGAAGCCTGGCACAGGTGGGAGTCAGGGCCAGACCTGGGTTTTTGGCTGCCATCTGTCTAAACCTAAGACGGAGGAAAAAAGTAATCTCAGCTACCTCCAGGAATTAATGAATTTTTAAATTTGCCTTCCTGCCATCAGGATATATCGGGACTCTTT